>NW_028318444.1:1231531-1539414 GCF_062004578.1 Staurois parvus | reverse complement strand
TAGGGAGTGCCCTATACTGGGTTCACAGCAGCTGATGTCTACAACATCAATTTAACATGTGACTCTTCTTTGTCTCCAGCCTCCTCCAACACAGGCAATAAGGTAGCTGGGTTCAATGGTATGCCTTTTTCATTATGAGATTTTGTACATAAATAACAACACAAATTAATATTTTGTGAACCTTGTGTTAGACAAATATCTAATTGGGTTGTTTGCAATAATTCCTGCACAGAATTTGGGACCATTAGAGTTAAATAATTGACCAAAATAATCGCTGTAACTTTGTCTACAGCGATATTGTTCTCCAATATCCCTTGCATCCCATCTACTGTAGTTAACTTACTCCAGCTCTTATGATCAGCCATAGTACTCATTCCATCTTCCTACTGTGACTACATATAAAGTATTCTGTTTGGACCAGGGATAAACATTATGTTATTCCTGCACAATTTAACTCTCATTTCTTTGTTTTGGTTTTTTCCCATGTCTTAGAATTTGCTGGTTGCGGTGCCTAAATTAATTCCACAACTTAACATCAAAATCTCCCCATGTGTCTAGTGTTTTATTGTCTGTCACTCCATCCTGTCACTCTCTGCCACATCCATCCTGCTTAAAAAGATAGCTGTTCCTCCAGCTGTTTAAACACTTGGCAACCGTGCTATAGCCAAATGACAGCTACAGCGCGGTTGTCCAGTTCTGGGAGGGCATCATATGACGTCTTTCCAGAACGCGCCCTCCTGCGCACCCTAGCAGCGTGCACCCGTACACAGCTGATCGCGTGATGTGGTAAAAGGTCAATCACAGTGACCTTTTACCACGTGATCAGCCGTGTCCAATGACACAGCAGATCATCGGGTAAATGCAGTTGCTGGTTATCGGCTGCACTTTCCTCACGCTGTCACAGCTTGAGGAAAGTACTGCCGATAACCGGCAATTGTCAGAGAACAGATTGGCACTGATCATCAGTGCCCAGCAGTGCCACCCACCTGTCCCACCTACCAGTGCCCAGCAGTGCCACCCATCAGTGCCACCCACCTGTTACTATCAGTGCCCAGCAGTGCCACCCACCAGTGCCACCCATCAGTGACACCCACCTATTACCATCAGTGCACAGCAGTGCCACCCACTAGTGCCAAACAGTGCCACCAACCTGTGCCCAGCAGTGCCACCCATTAGTGCTGACCAGCAGTGCCACCCATCAGTGCCCAGCTGTGTCCCCCTGCAGTGCTGCCCAGCAGTGCCACCAGTCAGTGCCGTCAGTCAGTGCCCATCAGTCCTCCCCATCAGTGCCACCTATCAGTGCCTATCATTGTTGCATGTCAATGTAGCATCATCAATGCAGCATCATCAGTGCTGCCTATCGGTGCCCATCAGTGCTGCCTATCTGTGCCACCCAATCAGTGCCCACCAGTGCTGCCTATCAGTGCAGCCTCATTAACGCACATCAGTGAAGGAGAAAAATTACTTGTTTGCAAAATTTTATAATAGAGACAAAGAAAAATATATGGCACTTATAGGCACAGGTGGGTGGCACTGATGGGTGCAGGTGGGCGGCTCTGCTAGGCATAGGTTGGCGGCACTGCTGGGCACTGAGCATCAGGACACTGATCATCAGTGCCCTGATGATCAGTACCGATCACTTCTCTGACAATTGCCTATTTGTAATTGTAATCGGCAGTACTTTCCTCACGCTGTGACAGTGTGAGGAAAGTGCAGCAGATAACCAGCAACTGTATTGGACACAGCTGATCGCGTGGTAAAAGGCCGCCGTGATTGGCCGTTTACCATATCCCATGATCAGCTGTGTTCGTAGGACACAGCGATCACCGGCGGCGCCGTTTTGGAATGAGGTCCAGAACCAGAAACGTTATTATGTGATTGAGGTCAAGAGGCTATTGGCTAGATTTAGATGCTGAGAAATAAATGTCAGAGGTACTTACCACTAAGATAGACTCATGGAACCTACCCTCTACCTTCATCCCAGCATTCTCTGAAGGAGTTGTAGCCTACATTTCTTTTTTTGCCAATTTTTTTGTAACTTATTTTGGTTCCAGATAAAAGAGAAGACCTCCTGGTTTATAGTTAATGCACAGCTGAGGAGAGCTAGCTGAGCCACCCAATGCTGCTCTAAGGCCCTAATGATATCTAGATAGGTGAGGGGTTTGTTATATGTGTGGATCCTCATTTTTTCACCAGCAGACACAGCAAATTTCTTGGTTGCTGCCAGTGCTACATCTTACAACTCTAATTTGAAGGAGCTGTAGTCAGCTGGGTTGCACACAATGGGACATAAACTAACTAACTAACTAACTAACTAACTAACTAACTAACTAACATAAGTGATGGCTCTTTCAGTTCCATCCTAATCTTGAGCTAGCACAACTCTTAACCCCTGCAAACTGGTATCTTTGTAAAGAACTTCTTACGGAGCTATGCCACAGAAGTAATCCCACCATAAAAGCTTTCACAAGCCACTATCCTAATCAGAGTCAGAATTAACACAGCCCAACAGGCCCCACCCTCCAGTGGATTAACAACCAGGTCAGAAAGAAGTGCTGCAGGTACTTGGAACGGGCACACAGAGCTTTCCATCCATTCTTTCCGATCTGCAAGGGGAATATTTGTGCCGTTAAATTTTGAAATTAATGCTAGGGCTGTTACCAACAGAATAACGATGTACCTCTGTTTACACCTGCTGAAGTTGAAGGTTATTCCCTCATCCTGCCAACTATGTCAAAACATAGCAGATGCTTACAGTGTGGCAGTAGTTCATGGGACAGAGAACACAACTTTTTCTGTTAAGTGGTTTTTTTTATGTTAGAATGATTATTAGTGTAGCACCCCCCTAGGAAACTAGGAGGAGCACGTGGAGCATGTGCCCAGGATCAGCCAATCCAGAAAACGGGGCAGAAGAAATGGTGCCATATCCGGGTGTAGCTGAAGAGACCACGAGGAAAGAGCAGCAAGATGGCGGGTGCTAGTGTGAGTACCAGAGCTGCGGTTTGTGGAGAGTTCTCAGTGAAGTTGACTGATCGGCTGACTGGCAGAGCACTGACAACCACCTGAGTGCATCTGCTACCCCAAGGAAATCTGGTGCTGTGTAGCGATGACGATACAAAACACCCCAGAATAGTATGTGGCAGATGCCAGTGGCTTACTGTAAATCTGCAGGTGTGGAGGGGGTGTGGTCACTGTGGGGAGTTACTGTTGAAGAAGTTGCCCAGTGACAAACAGTGAGTGACTTTGCTAATTAACTGGAGCACAGGTTATGCTACAGAAGTGAAGAACACTGTGGTGGTGGCTCAGAGGGGAGATGACAGTGCAGTGAGAGCAATGCTGGGGCCAGGATCAGTACAGTACACTCAGGCTACATTCCGTAAGATGCGAGAGAAGTGTGTCATTGCCATTCAGAGCATCATGCCAGATAGGGATGTAACCAGTATGGCAGAATTAGCAACCTATTGCGGGGACCCAGGAGATCCAGTGTAGAGAATCTGTGAGTTCCTCAGGAGAGGGGGAGCCAGAATTTGTGGAAGTGGGATCCCCAAATTTTCAGCACCTATTCGAGTCAGTTGAAGGGATAGGAGACTGGGGGTCAGTGATGGAGTCCGTGTGGGACTGTGAAACTGAGAGTGACTCCCAGTGTTCTGGGCTGAACAGGGAAGAGAGAGAGCACAATGCCCAGTTGATTCGGTGTGCTGAGGAACTCGGATTTTGTCAGGCCTATGAAGAAAGAAGGCCTTATTTGAACTCCTCCTCACAGCCTTACCAAAGCCCAAGCACAGGCCAAAACCTATAAACAGTACATCTGGAATATTGTGAGTCATTTTGTGCCCCCCAGGGAGAGGAGATGAACGACTGCGATTCTGCCGCTTCCAGGGAATAGTTCAAAGTTGTTCTGGAGTATGGATATGATTTTCCATATGTCCCCAGGGCGATCATGAAGGAAATTGAGACAAAATGGGTCTCGTGGTGTGAGGACGAGATAGAGGACTTTCTGTATGTGCCAAAGCCCCTCAGGAACCAGTCTATGGCAGCTATTCCTGTCTATCAAGAGGATTCAGCGTCTGGGGCACTCTATATACATGGATAAAATCCGGGTGGTAAAAGCAGGCCATAGGGACCGGGAGTGGTCTGTCGTCATCAGAAGTCTAAAGGGGATGATCAGGATTCCATATCCGGACTTCTACTGTTGACTTGTTGCTTTAAGGGGAGTAATCCCCCTCATTCTCAAGTTGCCCTTTTCCCTGTGTCTCCTTGCAAACAGAAGATGAAGAGAGCTCCACTTTCACACCCAGGATCGTCTGAGACTTCTGGTTCACCTACGTAACTGCTGGGGCATAGGGGTAGCTGCTTAACTAATGTTCAACAAGTTGTAGAGGTCCAGTTATGTTCCATGGAAGTTTGGCCTCTACAGACAACCATGTCACCTGCACTTCTTTTGCAATACAAAGGGGGGGGTGTACTTACTTAGGACACTTTGTGAAGATAGATGCCAAGGACTAGTGGCAAAGATATTCACTGGGTTCTCAGGATGGAACTGTATACCCAGCAAGGGGGCAGTGTTACACACCACTGTGGGAAGGTCCCCTGACTGTATGCTTTGATGTCACTGAAGCCCAGCGTGGGTCTTCATCCTAAAAAAGGAAAAGATTTTTAATTTTTTTTTTGTGCTTTAAGTGAAAATGGATATGTTTATATGAGTTTTAGGCTAGTTAGGTCAGATAGTTACATAGTTTGGCTGAAAAAAGACAAAAGTCCATCCAGTTCAACCATAAAATAGATAGTTCTGTCTGCCACTGTGTTCTCTTTCAGGGCCCTGGAAGACAACTTGGCAACAGTTTGCCCTAAGGGGGCAGTCAATGGAGGATTTTCTGCATGAATGATAATACAGACATCTAGGTTGTGTCATCTTTTCATTGATATGTATTCTCTTGCATGTCTTTTTTTGCAGGATTGCAAGGATTGAACCTGCCTCGGCTGAGGAAACTCCACTGACATTGTTGTTTGATATTGAACTGCGTAAATATGTTAGCTATCTTAACCGCTTCCCACCCGTCCGCAATGTACTGTGGCCAGGCGGCAGCTAAAGGCAAAGCAACATACAGGTATGTCGCTCTGGCTGTACTAACACAGGGGGGCTCTCCCCACCCGCAAATGAAGATCCCGGTGAATGGGACTCAGCTACGCGGTCACATGATCACAATGTAAGCAAAGCTGCTATGAATCAATCTGATTCATAACTGCCCTGCTTTTCTATCTAATAAGCTGTGATTGGCCCGCAGTTGTCCCATGATACATGGAGCCAATCACAGCACCCTGTATCATGTGACCAGCTCCAGCCAATCATAGATTACTATCTTGAGCTATCAAATACCTAACTCATTCATGACAGCGAGCTTTGCATTGCAGGATAAATTATCTTTATTTCTCCTGCAAAGCAAAGTCTTTCATGTAAAAACAAATCTAGCCACTAATTAGCTGCTGGATTACTTTTACAAGCAACAAGAAGGGACTCCTCCACCTCTCCTGCCACCTTCCAAGGTTTTCTTGGGCTCTCCTGTCCCACCGGGGAACCCAAAAATGCAGCTGGCAGTCCTGCTGGCTGACAATAGAGCTGATCAGAGACTGGAATGCCTCCAATCACACCTTAGCTGCCATTGTGCTATATGCTGGGTGTCCAGTGTGCTCCTGTACCTTTAACCACTTCCTGTCCGGACACTTTTACCCCCTTCCTGTCCATGGCAATTTTCAGCTTTCAGTGCTATCACACTTTGAATGACAATTGCGCAGTCATGCAACACT
This sequence comes from Staurois parvus, assembly GCF_062004578.1. Classification (NCBI taxonomy): domain Eukaryota; kingdom Metazoa; phylum Chordata; class Amphibia; order Anura; family Ranidae; genus Staurois; species Staurois parvus. The sequence continues at coordinate 1,533,609 of NW_028318444.1, read as the reverse complement.
GTACCCATATGAATTTTTTACCATTTTTTTGTGACAGATAAAACTTTATTTTGGTGGTATTTATTCACCACTGGGATTTTTATTTTTTTTGCTATGTCCAAAAATTTTGAAAAAAAAGTGTTTTTCTTATAAAATTTTTTGCAAATAAATAATATTTCATCATAAATCTTGACCAAAATTTAATTCGTTATCTTTTTAGTAAAAAAAAAAAAATAAGCCAAATTAGTTTATAACCAAAAATTATAATTTTTAAACATTTTTTTTTTACATTTTTATTTTTTTTATATTATTATTTATTTTATTATTTATTTATTTTTTACATACTGTCACCCTAGCAGTACAGTGCCACCATGGTGACACTGTACTACTTTTGGGGGGTGATGAAGATTTTTTTTTTTTTACACTGATTGCTTTATATACCCATATAGGATGTAAAAGCAATCATTTCTCTTTCTCTCTGTCTGCATTCTTGCAGCCATTGAGAACTACTGAGTGAGCTGTGATTGGTCACAGCTTGTCACATGGTACAAGGCTGTTGTGAATAGCCTTGTACCATGTGACCTCTGTGATCATTCACAGATTTCACACGTAGTAAGCAATGATGTCAGAAGTGACATCTTGCTTACTACTTTGCATGTGATCACTGACTGGCCAATCAGTGATCACATGATCAGGACCTCGTACCGAGGTCCCGTGCGACAATCGGAGGACACAGCGGGCACCAGATTGCGGTGCTGCGTGCTCCTGGGGAGTGCGCACAAGCAGGGTGCGGGGAGGCCGTTTATAAACGGTCACCCGACCCTGCAGTGCCAACATCCGGCCGTTTATATACAACAGCCGATCAGAAAGTGGTTAAGAATAACATTTCTCTTTAAAAACTGCCCATCAGTATCAAAGCTATGATTGCATAATTCTATTAGATTTACCAACATATCTGTGTAATGATAAATTGAATGGTTTGTTTTGGTATGACATTGCACTAAATGTTTAATGGCTATGTTCACCTTTAGAATATGATACATGTTACACCTGTATTAGGCTTTAAGATGTAACCTGTTCCAGCACCTCACCCCCTGACACCCCCCTCCTGTGACAGCGGATGGGAGTTACTCCCTCCCTCAGCTGCTGTCACACTTAAAATCAGTGCAAATGAAGAAACTACAAGTCCTGTCTGCCACCATGGTAGATGGCTTGTAGTTTTCAATAGGTTACAAGTGTGCTGATCCTCCCCCTGCCTCTTCCAGAAATACTTACCTGAGTACTACATCAATCCAGCGTTGTGCCCGTCTGCAGGTCTTCTGTTCTTTCACCCCTCTCCCACAAGCTTGGCTGAGAGCAGCGGGAGCCATTGGCTCCTGCAGTTTTCAGTCAAATCCAGTGAGAAGAGAGTAGGGGACGGGGACGAGCCACACTGTGTGTGTCTGTGGATGCACACAGCCCAATTCAGGTGCATGTTTGCAGGTGTGCTTCCTTCAGGAAGAGGCAGAGTGGACAGCGCTGGTTGGGGATCCCAGAAGAGCAATGCCCTTGCACAGAGCAGGTACTGTAAGTATACTATGTTTTTTTAAAGTTTATTTATTTAGTTGGGTGTAAGTCCAGATATATACACAAAAGGCACATGAATCATGGAAACTCTGGAAGAGCTGCAGAGATCCACAGCTCAGGTTGGAGAACCTGTCCACATGATAATTGTTAGTCGTGCACTCCACAAATCTGGCCTTTATGGAAGAGTGACAAGAAGAAAGCCATTGTTGAAAGAAAGCCATAAGAAGTCCCATTTGAAGTTTGCGTGAAGCCATGTGGGGACATAGCAAACTTGAAGAAAAAGATTCTCTAGTCAGATGAGACCAAAATTGAACTTTTTGGCCTAAAAGCAAATGCTATGTGAGGCAGAAAACTAACACTGCACATCTCCCTGAACGCAACATACCCACTGTGAAACATGGTGGTGGCAGCATTATGTTGTGAAGATGTTGTCCTACAGCAGGGACAGGGAAGCTGGTCAGAGTTGATGGGAAGATGGATGGAGTCAAATACAGGGCAATCTTAGAAGAAAAATAATATAAGTGGTGAAGCGCTCAACTTAAATAATCAAAAACTAGTGCAATATCCCCATATATAAATATCACATCCCTAGTGGTATAATGATACCCAAATGATAACTCTTAAGCTATGCAGATATACAAATAATAATAATATAAATAATAATGAATGAAAAACTAGTGCAATATCTTCATATATACATAATATATCCCTGGTGATATAGTGATAAACAACTAATATCTCTTAGACTGTGCAAAAGTGATACTAAAATACAATTAATAATACCAATTTACATGAAATATTAATTACAATAAATTAAATAGTGATGCCACACTGTGCAAAATTATAGAAAAGTGTTCAAATAATGTCACTCCATGCTACAATAGTGCTCTTCGTGAAAATCTTGACGTGACTCCCCTCAATAGCAGAAATGCCCCCTCACCTTCCACGTTCGACCCTTGCGGGTCACAGAGCTTTTTATATATATATCTCTGCCAGATATTAATCTCCTCCACTGCCTCCACCGACCTTGATCCTCCTCCAGGCAGTAAGTAACACTCCAATAACTCCCCTCATACAACGAATTCAAGCATCAGGGCAGGCCAGAGAGCTTCCTTCGTGTCCCAGGAGCTCTCCTGGGACACGAAGGAAGCTCTCTGGCCTGCCCTGATGCTTGAATTCGTTGTATGAGGGGAGTTATTGGAGTGTTACTTACTGCCTGGAGGAGGATCAAGGTCGGTGGAGGCAGTGGAGGAGATTAATATCTGGCAGAGATATATATATAAAAAGCTCTGTGACCCGCAAGGGTCGAATGTGGAAGGTGAGGGGGCATTTCTGCTATTGAGGGGAGTCACGTCAAGATTTTCACGAAGAGCACTATTGTAGCATGGAGTGACATTATTTGAACACTTTTCTATAATTTTGCACAGTGTGGCATCACTATTTAATTTATTGTAATTAATATTTCATGTAAATTGGTATTATTAATTGTATTTTAGTATCACTTTTGCACAGTCTAAGAGATATTAGTTGTTTATCACTATATCACCAGGGATATATTATGTATATATGAAGATATTGCACTAGTTTTTCATTCATTATTATTTATATTATTATTATTTGTATATCTGCATAGCTTAAGAGTTATCATTTGGGTATCATTATACCACTAGGGATGTGATATTTATATATGGGGATATTGCACTAGTTTTTGATTATTTAAGTTGAGCGCTTCACCACTTATATTATTTTTGTTTTACATATCTTGCGGTATAGAGAATTAGGTGATAGCAGCTAACTCACTAGGTTCTGTGGAGCGCAGGGGGATTTCTGTATATTAATCTTAGAAGAAAACCTGTTAGAGCCTGCAAAAGACTTGAGACTGGCGCAGAGGTTCACCTTCTAGTAGGACAATGACCCTAAACATACAGCCAGAGCTACAATGGAATGGTTTAGATCAGGGGTGGGAAACTGTGGCCCTCCAGCTGTTGTTGAACTAAAGCCTCTGCCTTTGGGAGTCATGCTTGTAACTGTCACTTTTGCAATGCCTCATGGGACTTGTAGTTCTGCAACAGCTGGAGGGCCACAGTTGCCCACCCTTGTTTTAGATCAAAGCATATTCATATGTTAGAATGGCCCAATCAAGGTCCAAACCTAAATATCCCATTGGGAATCTGTGACAAGACTTGAAAGTTGCTGTTCACAGACGCTCTCCATCCAATCTGACAGAGCTGAGCTATTTTGCAAAGAAGAATTGGCAAAAATGTCACTCTCTAGATGTGCAAAGCTGGTAGAGACATCCCCAAAAAGACTTGCAGCTGTAATTGCAGTGAAAGGTGATTCTACAAAGTATTGACTGAGGGGGCTGAATACAAATGCACACCACACTTTTCACATATTTATTTGTAAAAAAGTTTGAAAACCATTTATCATTTTCCTTCCACTTCACAATTATGTGCCACTTTGTGTTGGTCCATCGCATAAAATACCAATAAAATACATTTACGTTTTTGGTTGTACTATGACAAAATGTGGAAAATTTCAAGGGGTATGAATACCTTTTCAATGCACTGTATAACATGTCACTTGCTTTGTGGTTAGAATATTGTTTTTTGATTATGAGTTTATATTTGATAGTAGTAGAGCATAGCTTTTTGTGCTGTGTTTTCCCCTCCCCTTGTTTTCATGAACAGAAGAGCCAGCATGCTGTACACAAGGACCTTGCTTTTTGTGTGGAAGCAGTGGTCTTTCTGCAGATTTTCTGAAGACTTTGTCCAACAGATCTTCAGTCAACAAAGCCCGCTTTGGACTGGACTTTTGATTGGAGAACTTAAGCACTGACTCATGTTGACCATATAAAGGGAGCACACAGAGTGCATGTGTCCTTGTCTACAGCATGCTGGCAGGGGAAAGGCTTTTCTACTTAGGCTTCGGCTGCTTTCTACTAATGTCAGAAACTTCCAGCATTAGATGGACAGCAGAACCTCTATCACTGTACTGTCCCTTTCTTTTTACAGTTCATGGACTGCTATACAGGCATTTGAAGACTGCTGCAGGTATAGGCTGGCACCTCTAGGTTTAGATATTTTATAGGTTGTTTTTCCCTCTCGATGTCTCTTAAAGCCTGGATTCACACAATTCAATGTAGAAATTCACAGAAAATGTGTGTTATATGCATTGTGTTGTGCTGATAATGCTTAATGGCACCCCAATGTATCTGCTTTGCAGCACACCACAAAACACAGTAAATACTACCGTATATTTTTGTGTAGTGCATTACAAAGAATAGTGTATGCACCTTTTTGTGAAAATTGGTGTGTTAGCAGGCTATTTAAATGAATGGGCTGCTTTTACACAGCGCACAATACCACAGGGGCACAACACATATTAAAACACTTCAAACAGCTTCATTGTGGAGACATGTCCAACTTTAGGTTTCAAGGTACATGTTCCTTTATTAAACCACAAGGTGGCAACAAATTATTACTTATCAATCAGGTCTTCTACATTTTTCAGCCTCAAGCTTTTATGCGGATTAAACAGAACCTGTGCTTGTTCACTCACCCTTCCGAAGTACCAGAATAACTGCAAAATTAAAGTAAGTGTTCAATGGTTTAGGGTCATTTTTCTTTTATACTATGTTTTTCAACTTGAATTTTATATGTTAAAAATTTTGCTTGAGGTGATTGTAGCCGTATTAGTGCATTTGCGACAGAAACAATTGAGTACTGTCCATGATACTTTTTTTTATTTATTTGCACTAACATACAATTTTGAGGACAAGCTTTTGGGGTATGTCCCCTTCTTCAAAGTCCAAGCAGTATTATTACAATAGTAATAGTAATTGTAATAGTACTGCTTGGACTTTGAAGAAGGGGACATACCCCGAAAGCTTGTCCTCAAAATTGTATGTTAGTGCAAATAAATAAAAAAAGTATCACGGACAGTACTCAATTATATGTTTAAAAAAAAATGTTAATGCTAAAATGCTATTCTCTCCTCCTGATGCCTGTTATGACTCTTTCATGTATGTGTGTTGTGCTTACATGCATTTACATGCGTTCCATCAGAAAAAAGTAGGGGGGATTTTACTTTTTTTTTCAGCGCAGGGAAGCTCACATAAGCACATTACACTGGTATGAACTACTCCTATTGAAATACTTTTGAGTTTTCAATGAATACGCTGACATGCTTTAATCAGTGCAGTGCATCTGATCTGAATTGACCCTTTTTTTTCTTTAAGCAATTTTAATCTAAAATTAGGATTTATGTGGTCTGCTGGCTTTATTTTTCTTTCAGAGTGAAGTCTGCCTGGAGTTGCCGGGAAAAAGCTGAGATGTGGCTGTGCTGAACAAACTAAGGTACAGCTGATCTCCAGTTTGATTACTGACATTTTGGTGCGAAAGTCAACATCAAATAATGAAGTACTCTTTCCTTTACACAGAGCTATCAGTAAGGGCTTTAGCAGATTTATGAACAACAGTAAGCTGCCCACTGGACAGTGTTACATGATTTATAAATGTAAATTCTTTTTGATTTTGAAAAGGCTGGTGGTTGGGTAGTGTTGGTCACTGTGTGGCTGGACTGTGGTTCACATGATCTAAGATGGTCAATTTTTATTTTCTAAAGCGATTAAACATTTCAGCACACAAGAGGTGCTAAGTGTTCAGGTATATGAGGCCATAGACCTGTTCACGTTAATGCGATTTCTTCTGCATCTGCCATCCTGCTGGGAAGCATGACATTGGAAGTTGCGTTATTTTCTATGGTGCTTGATCACATTACTGCAACATGGTGCAGTATGATTTTTGAAAAGGTGCAGGTGTTTCTTTTGGTGTAGCTTAGTGCATTTTTGGCACCATAGACTTCAATGGGAGCACATTGAGAGAGCATGAAATATGCATGTAGATTAAAGTTGCCACCTCATCCCTTTAAAACCAAAGACATAATAATTGCACAGGTTCTGGGGCTGATTAAGGTGGTCACTTAGTGCCTTATCTGCATTAAAATTGCCTCAGAACCCATGTAATTATTATGTGTTCTGGTTTAAAGGGATGAGGTGGCAACCCTAATGTAGTGGCCGAAGGACGGCTACAGCGCGGTTGTCTAGTTCTGGGAAGACGTCCATGGACATCATTCCAGAACATGCCCCCCTGCACGCCCCCAGCGGCGCGCACCAGGCGCTGCCGGTGATTGCTGTGTCCTACGGCCACAGCTGATCACGTGATAGGGTAAACGGCCAATCACAGCAGCCTTTTACCACGTGATCAGCTGTGTCCAATGACACAGCAGATCACCGGGTAAATACAGTTGCCGGTTATTGGCTGTTACAGTGTAAGCAAAGTACTGCCGAGAACCGGCAATTGTCAGGGAAGGGATTGCCACTGATCACCAGTTCCCTGATGATCAGTGCCCATCAGTGCCACCCACCTGTACCCATCAGTCCCACCCACCTGTGCACTGCAGTGCCACCCACTTGTGCCCTGCAGTGCCACCCAGCAGCGCCACCCACCTGTGCCCATCAGCGCCACCCACCTGTGCCCTGCAGTGCCACCCATTATGCTGCCCATCAGTGCCACCCATCGGTGCTACCCAGCAGTGCTGCCCAGCAGTGCCCATCAGTGCCGCCAATCAGTGCTGCATCATCAGTGCCAGCTCATCAGTGCCGCCAATCAATGCCTCCTATCAGTGCACATCAGTGCTGCCTATCTGTGCCACCTCATCAATGCCCATCAGTGCAGCCTCATCAACACACATCAGTGATGGAGAAAAATTACCTGTTTGCAAAATTGTATAATAGAAACAAAGAAAAACTTACTTTTTGTTTATAGCGCAAAAAATAAAACACCCAGCGGTGAGTAAATACCACCAAAAGAAAGCTCTATTTGTGTGAAAAAAACGACAAACGTTTCATATGGGTACAGTGTTGCATGACCGCGCAATTCATTCAAAGTGTGATAGCGCTGAAAGCTGAAAACTGGCCTGTTTGGGGGGGGGGGGGGTAGAAGTGTCCAGTAGGCAAGTGGTTAACAACCAGTCTTCCCTTCCTACAAAAATGAAAATCCTGCACAAAAGCATGCAACAAAGACACACTGTTAAATGCATGATTATGCAGCAGCAATAGTGTGAACCTAGGAATATTGTTCTTGAATCTCAAAGTTTAAGGCCCCTTTCACACTGATGTACTTGTGCAGTGCCTCCTTACAGCCCGTCTTCTGGTACTGTGCAAGCTTAATGCAGCCACTGCCACAGAGAAAAGTTGCACCACTTGGCTGTCCCCTTCTATTCTCGTTACTATTCACAGAATTCAGAAATGCCCTATACATTGATGCACTGCAACAGAATGCCTAAAGCGGAACTTCACTCTTTCACACTGAAGAGAAAGCAGTTTAGGTGACGACCTTCTCCCTTAAGTGAAGTGAGTATTGCCAGGGACAGGAAGTGTGTTTTTGCAGATTCACCAGGGGAAAATAAAAGAAAAACAGCCTTGTAAAAGAAAACAAATACAGCCACCACATAAAAGAGTTGCACAGGTGATGTCAGTGCAAATGTATTTCTATAAGTTCAGACAGTGATTACACTTGTGGGATTGCAGCGGTAGCCGGTTCAGCTAGTGATTGCACTTGTGGGGTTGCAGCGGTAGCCGGTTCAGCCAGTGATTGCACTTGTGGGGTTGCAGCGGTAGCCGGTTCAGCCAGTGATTGCACTTGTGGGGTTGTCGCGGTAGCTGGTTCAGCCAGTGATTGCACTTGTGGGCTTGCAGCGGTAGCCGGTTCAGCCAGTGATTGCACTTGTGGGCTTGCAGCGGTAGCCGGTTCAGCCAGTGATTGCACTTGTGGGCTTGCAGCGGTAGCCGGTTCAGCCAGTGATTGCACTTGTGGGGTTGCAGCGGTAGCCGGTTCAGCCAGTGATTGCACTTGTGGGGTTGCAGCGGTAGCCGGTTCAGCCAGTGATTGCACTTGTGGGGTTGCAGCGGTAGCCTGTATTCACACTTGAGCAAAGTGTAGGCACTAATGAATTTGAATAGGTGTTTTGCAGGCACAATACAGGCATTCTACAAGTGTTTTTGCATGCGTATCAAGCTTCAGAAGTTTATTTCTTGGAGGAAGAACAGTTCAATAGAAGGAGAGGAGTTCTTCAGGCATAAATATGTGTGTTAAAATGCACATTTACAGATGTTCCCTTTGATGTCTGTGCAACCAAAAATGCCTGAATGCACAAAAAAAAGCTCATGTACGTACGTAACAGGAATAATTAGAAAGAATTGGATTCTGCATGTTGAGTGTTGTCAAGCTTAGGGAAACACGCAGAAAAATGCTCAAATGTCAATGAAGGCTTAGGCCTGAGACCCAGAGCACCCAGGAGGAGACCATGTAGGAGACCTGGGGCATGTCCTCTATTAACCTGGGCCTAGTAATGCCACTAATCGCAACAACTAATGAATCCCTGGTACATACCAGTAATTCTCCTTACATCTTTATTTGCTTAAAAGATAACTGCACCTATGTAACATAAAGTATAACTGTATGAAAGTATAGTAATCCTTTAATAATATCTGCTTTAGAAAATGGTTGTCTTGGCACCATCGTATTGTTTGAGAACCTGTCACTTGCTATCAGGGATTATACCTGCACGGAGAAGTCCCGTGTACAGTCCCTTGCAGGCATACAGAAAGTGCATGTCTGTTATTCTGGCAGCCTCACCACTATTGTTTGATGCATACTGTAGGAGTTTCACAACCAGCTGCTACATGAAACTGATCTTCTGTACTCAGCTGTGTACTTAAAGAAACTTTACGGAATGTGTAGAATTTAGGAGACATCAAAGGACTTTTCACCAAGCAGTCTCTCGGAGAACAAATACTGTAAGTTAATAATTAATGCAGAGTTTTTGCAAACTAAAAATCTATAATTATGGTACTTGTGAGGGACGCAAATGTAGTCATGAAAATAAAATTAGTAAAAATGGAGTCACTAGTGCTCCAAGCATATTTCATGTGCATATTGTGAAAACCGTACCATATAAGGCGTAAAAAAAACCTGTAGTTTTGGGGACTCGAAGGGTTCCTTTCTCAGTCAGTATGTTGCCTTGAGAAAGGGACTCTGCGAAGCCCCAGAACAATAGTTTCTTATGAAAATAGAAAAGGATCACCACTACTTCCAGCCAGCCTGGGTGAATAAAAAGCAGCCTTAGCCTACATGTCTCCACCAAACCACACACCCTGATGCATTTCACCCCACCCACCTGTCGTATGAGGGCGAAATTCATCAGTGTGTGTGATTTGATGGAGTCATGTAGGCTGGGCAGCTTTTTTCGTTTATTCACCTGGGCTGGTGGGGAGTAGTGGCAATACTTTTACTCTTTCCATTTACTAGCCCCCTGGATTGGTATTAGGGCAAGCCTGCACCCCGTGTTCTGGGACACAGGGATATGCTTTCACCTCTACTTTGCACCAAAAGCAGTCTAAAAGGTCACATCAGGTTCTTACGCCTTATGTAACACTGTTTTCACAACAAATACATAAATTACATTTACAAGGAGTGTTGGTTACTTGTTTTGCATCTGGTTCTGACATAGCACCATCCATGGTGGCAAGAGTGAGTACTGTAAGAAGTGCAGCTTCTATATGCACTTTACAGGATAAAAAAATAGACTGACAACCTGGACACAAAACAACTGCCATACGTGCTGCAAAGTGCCATAACTGAAACATGTGAATGGGGGACCTGCACTTCTGAGAATGTATCCTACGGGCTTCAGTAAATCAGAATGACAATGCAGACAGCTAACAATTCATATCATCACTAGTTATTACTTGGCCCACCTGTAAAAGAGGATATGCATGTCAGATGTTCACTTAAAAGCTTTTATCATACAAAAGTTCACAAATGCAGGTTTAACACGTAGTTAAGAGGCCCTGGTAGTTTCTGTCCTGACTGGAAAGATAGGCCTGAAGCAAAAAACAAATACGTGGAGGGCATACATGAAAAGGTAAATAGGGGAGAAAGGGAACCAAACACTGAGAGGTCACTTACCTCAGTGGTCAGGGTTCAAGGTTAGAATGGCCTTCAGAAATGGTGTGAGGAGGATTAACAGCTCAGTTGGAGTTGCACAGATTGAGAGTGAACTTCCAACGCACCCGCTAAATGATTGACAAGTGTTTGAATTCCTGGAAGTCACACCACTCGGGCAGTTTGGGGTCTTTGAAAACTGTTAGCGAAATAGGGGCATTTTGGATATTGAGGTTTCTGGGGTTAGTTTGGAAATTTTCCCCGAGGCAGTGTGGTGTAGCTGGGGGCCTAATATATTGTGGTTCCACAGAGACCGAGATCTGGTATATGAGTGTCTTTAAGACCTGCAACCCGAATGTGTCAGGATGTTAAAAAAAAAAAAAGTGGATACAAAAAAATCCGTCTTTTACATTTACAATTGGACTTATTTCTGGCATAAGCAAATATACACACATATATCTCCAACAAATTCCTTTTCAAATCCCATTTTAATCGTATTATTTGAGCATATAGTGGGCATCCATCAAGATTATCCCTCACACAGATATAAAAAAACATCTGCATATATCACCAGCATATATAGCATAAAGCTGACACAGATGACCTTGATGGATGCCTTCTATATGCTTTTATAATATGAAAAAAAAATATTTTAGAAGGAGTTTGTTGGAGGTTTATATATGTATTTTTGTGGGTGCCTGAATTTAAAGTCCTGTTTTATGCAGTCCCTTATCTGTTAGAGTAAAGGGTTGTTGGCACAATCTAAGGGCCTAAAGGTCTTCACCAAATTGAATATTAATTGGTTGTTTAATATGCCATTTTGCATTGTTATTAAATTGTAATAAAAGGCTGGTATTACAATTTAACTCACAAATAAGTTATGGTCTGGTTATTTGTAGGTAATCTTATAGGTAAGGTTAAAGCGGTCTGGAAGTTTAATGGGATGGGGCTGGGTACATCTATGTTATCTAAAGCCGGCCATACATAGATCAAAATTTGGCTGGTTCATCTCAATAAGCATTGCAGGCTTTAGCCAGCATTGCTAATCAGTGTATGCCCTCCCTGCTTTTCAGAATCCAAAGGCCCAATGGGAAGAATTCTGCCATCCACATAAATGGTTGAAAAAAAGCATGCCTCACATATGAGCTGCTTTAGTCAAGGAAAGAACCACCATGAAGAGCACAGGATAGGTCTCACTTGCAAGGAGACTCTACAGCACCTTGATGCCCAGCCTGTAGCCTCTTGGTATTTACTATTTGGCCATCAGGCCCAGCAGTTGTCAGTGTTTCTTTCTTGTTGTTGCCTAGGTGAATAAAGTAATGAATAAACTATTTTTTATAACTTTCAGACTGTCACATGACGTAACACGTAGGTCGGAGAGCGGAATGTGGTGTAGCATATCCAGTCTGTCCATTTTATGTAGCAATACATTCTTGCCATCAATATCAAATAAGTAGATACCCATTGGGCCAGCAAGTTGGAACATTTCTTGTGATAACAATTTCCACTGACAGACAAATGTGTGTATTATCCCCTCCTATAACGTCAGAAATTGTCTTGGAATTGGGAGCCTTACTTGTAATAATTGGGCTGTTTATTGGCCACCTTACAGACACTGGTACATAACAATGTTTTTTGCCACAGATGTCACTGATGTCATTCTTTGTAATTACTGTGCATTGTAGGAACATGCTTGTGAAAGATGATGAGTAGGAGTGACCTCAAGATAAAATCTTCACTTCCAGTGTTTTTGAAGAATGCTCCCCTTAACTGTGCTTGCATCTCCTATGCTGCAGATGTTAATACAATACAGATCACATGAGATATTTTCCTGACACAATGAAAGATGTTAAACCAAACATTCAACTTTTCCAAGTCAGCGAAAATAGGTCAACCTTACCTGTGTACATAGGCAAGCTTATCTCTGTAGGATCCGCAGTAAGGTTGCACAGAACAGTGTCTGAGTAGATAAAGCTGTAGGGAAGGCCTGCGTGCTCCCTTTGTTTCCACATTTCTGAGCAGGTTAGGTTGTCTATTGGCATTTCCAAATCAAAATATAAAAAAATATTTATTAATCCATTTTCTCAATACAGCTAAGACATGTATGCCATGCAATTGGAAATAACCCAACCCATCTTGAGCCAATGGTTCTCATCATGCACATGGAAGATCTGACCTCCTCCTTAAGAGATAAAATGGAAGTTTAAAAAAAAACAAAAAACTAGTTCTACTGGATAAAATTCATATTTTCCTACAATCTGGGGATGCAAAGGTCTATGCACAAACATAACATTGAATTGCACACAGGCTCTAATTGTGTTTGTGTTTGCTTATGAAGTTAAATGGGAATTTCTGGTGCTAGATCTATATATGTGACTAAGTGTATCACGAAAAATGGCTCAATAAAGCTTTGAAGACTTTCCTCTGATTATGAAGCAGCATTTCAATCATTAAAGACAGGAGGCTAAGTGCTTCTTCTCTATCCCTCCATTAGATGACTCTCTATACCTGTTTTAAGGAAGAGCAATACATGACAACATGGAAGACTGAGTGGCATAACCACAAGCTGGGTATAACCCTGAGGTTACACTGAAGTTGTAATGGACGTAACATCTCAATATTCTTTTGACACCTCCAGTTACCTGGCCCCACTTCCTCCTTCTCCCTACTTATTATCTATTGCACTTCTCTACTTTGGTCTCTTTCACTTTTAATACTTAAGGCTCCATGCACACTAGTGTTTTATAAGCTCCTAGAAGCTATTAGCATTTTTTTTCTGCTCCTAGAAGCTAATAGTATTATCTTATGTGTCCATGCACACTGTTTTATGCTGGTAGCGTTTTTTCAAGTTTCAGCATTTAGGTGCAGGGTTTTTGGGAGCATTTTCCTGGCAGAAAAAAACTCCGCTGAGTGCTCCTAAACGATTCTAAACGCTACTGAAACATTTTTTTTAGCTTATTACAAAATGCTAGTGTGCACGGAGCCTTAATGTGAAAAATTCTAATTCTTCAGTATCGGCTTTTGGAGTCTTCTCTGTCTATCAACACATAGGCATGTCCTTGCAGAGTATTTTCCTCAAGGATTGGTTGGGCAACTTGAAACTATTACCTATTGTATTCTTACTGTATACTTATGCTATTACCATGTTTCAGGGTAATTTATATATTTAGTTTGCCCCACCTGAGAGTGAACATACCATCTCATGCTGTATATTTTAAACTGCAGATTTTAAAAAAAGATACAAAAAAAATATATATAACGAAGTCATTAAATCCATTCTTACATATACCTAGCATAGATTTGAGAAACTGTTTTTATATCCGCTCCCTCTAATTTTCTGCACAGTGCTGCCAATCACTAATATAAAGCCTATCTCCAAGCATATTTTGTTGTATGTGGAAGCAAGGGGGGTTAGGTGGGGTAGCACAGTGACTCGTACTTCTATCTTAAGGGCTAATTTGCACCACAAACGCAGTCTGGATGCATTTTTACATGCACGCTTTTGATGCGTTCCAGTGCATTTTTAATGCGTTCCAGTGCGTTTTTAACACCTCTTTTTTTACATCTTACATAGAGACATGTGCAACTTTTAAGCATTTAGATGCGTTTCAGTGCATTTTGCCGCATTTTGCCACGTTCCAGTACAATTCTGTGCAGAAAAAATGCAACATGTTCTACTTTTTTTTCTGCACTGGAACTGACTGCATTGGTGAGAACTGTGCCGTTTTTTAATCCATATAGCCTAGTGTGTTGATGCAGAAGGAAAACACACTGGACTGCATCTGGTGTGACCTGGCCCTAAAGCTCTGGGGGTCCTTGATTTGAATTTCATCCAGGACACTATCTGCATGAAGTTTGCTTAACCTCCCTGTGCCTGCATGGGTTTCCTCCGGGTATTCTGTTTTTTTTCCCCACACTATAAAGACATGCTGATAGGGTCAATTGGCTCCTGTCCAATAAACTGGCCCTAGTATGTGTATGTGGGATAGCGACCTTAGACTGTAACCTCCTTAAGGGCAGGGACCGCTGTGAAAGGACAGTATGTAAGGTTCTGTGTAATCTGTCCATGGTAAATGAATGTCTATAATAAATAATAATAATAAAAAATCAGTATGAAAAATGAGGGCTCCAAAATATGAGCCCGACAGCATGGGCATGCGGATGCCATCCCATATATATATATATTTTTTTAAATTCCTCAGAAATAGGTAGAAATTAGGTTAGGGCTTTTTAAGAGCAGAGGATAAGGAAAAGAGGTGAAGCACGTGGCAATGGAAAAAGCGGGAAAACCATGACTTGGAATATTCTGGAAAACTTGGGGCTCATTATATAAAGGCACTCCGTGACAGGGAATTTTGCAGTTGGTCAGAGCTGGCCAATGGGCTCCCCACCTTCCCACCCTTGTCGCAAGGCACTATTTATGTGGTTTGTGTCACCTTTTCTATAGAAAAGGGGGACTTACTGAGATAATTATTTCAGATAGCTCGAGTCCTGACTGAGCAAGTTTATTCATGGTTGATAATAAACTGTAAGATGTTTGAATAAATTATATTGCAAATTTAAGTTATGTTATGTGTAATACCAATAAAAGTGCCGTGGCCAAAATTTATAGCAAAAATTAGAAATGTTGTGTGGTGTCATCATTTGAGAAATATATTAGTAAGTATAAGTATTCGGGATAAAGTGCGGCCTGCATTCCCATTGGGGAGTGCCTGGCTAGAGGTAAATAAAAACTGACAGGGGTTCTAACCCCTCTCGGCTCTTTCCAAAACCAAAAAAAGTTTTTCCTTTAGTTATTTAATGACCACTTGCCTGACTCAGTTTCCTTCCACTTCTGCTGGTACTATACATCTGGGATACTGGCAGGTATTAAAACGTCTCATTGCAGTACTCACCGATGGTAACATTACATAGTTTCTGCAGATGCTGGTGACTTGGTGTACCATGATCCTCTACTTCCCTTTGTGTGCCAAGCTTGTATACACCCCTTTAGTACTAATGTGTCCCTAGAAATTATTTTAAAATGTTGGCAGTGATGATTGTAGCTGTTTTCAATTTGTTCTAGCAGTGCATTCCAGCATGTTATGTAATATTCTTTTTTTCTTTTGGATTACATTATTTCTGGAAATATTGCAGATTCCATTATACAGTGAAAACATAATATCTGGTTTTAAAGAAGGTGAAACCAAGTGGAAGCCTAAATGTTTTATCAAGTTTTCTAAATTTATGTTGCAGGTTTTGGACAGAGTTATTTAAAGAACGTGAGTGTTTACATGTATGGTGAAATTGGGATGATCCTCTTTGAAAATAGCAAAGAGATGATTCATGAGACACCATACGGATTATGTTAGAATTGAATATATGGGAAGTAGGATGATTTCGCTAGCCAACATGTTCTTTTTTTCTTACCAGGTCTGAACTGCTGTATATAGAAAATGTCCTCCCTTGTCTGTACTTGATGTGGTCTATTTATAAACAATTTGCAAATATATTTGACCTGGATATCTGCATGTACATTCATTCTTTGCAAATTGGGCAAAAAAAATTATCTTTGGTCTTTGTGAACAAGCATAGCACTACCCTCGTAAGGGCCACTGGATTTATTTTTGGTCTCCATATGTGCTGCACAGCCAGGCTACATGCATCTTCCACACCTGAACCTTGAGAGTCAGTAGACAGTCCTTGAACTGGTTTTTAGTTGTTTTTATTAAGGGCTTAACAACTTTGATGGGGTTTAGGGGTATATGGGATGTCCAAGGAACTGTGAAACACGAGCATAATGTCTTAGCAACTCTATACAAGAATGTGGACTAGCAAGGAAAAAAAAAAAAGCAACAGTCTCTATTAACATATGCTACAATCCTTTTTGGTGTACCTCCTCAGACCCTGGATGAATCCTCTTCTCCAACCAGCTGTTCTGAGGGTATCCCTGAGCAAGACTAGTTTGGCATTGCACCTGACTGTTCTCTCCCCTTATCCGGCCCAGGGGGTGTAGGAGTACTCACACTGTCGTCACCAGCTAGCGTGGTGGTTTGGTGGCTGCCTTCAGGCCTTATGCTGGGATGGCTCCTTCCTTGCTTACAGGTTGTCCTCCTAAGGAGACATTGAGGCAGTAGAGATCCTCCAGTTCAGGATCCTGCCTGTAGGTAGGCTCCCCTCCCTGGGGCCCCTTCCCATGCTCCACACTCCAGCCTTCCTCTCAGTCCATTTTCCACTCAACACTCTCGCTGCTTCCCAAGCTCTGTGATATTTGAGGGTTGCCCTGGTCATCATGCCCAGTCTCCCACCAGGGGATTGCCCAAGGTCCCTCAAACATGCAGAAATGGGCCTCCTCCCCTGTTCCAGAAAGTTCTCCAGTTTCTGGAAGGGTGGGAGAGCTCCAGAAGCCCTGATCTGTAGAACCTCCCAGCCTGTCCTGAGGTGAACTCCAGCCTCACTCTCAGGCTGACTCATCCCAGGCTGCTACTCAGCATCTATCTAACAAAAAATCCTATCTAACTAACCTGGAGAGTGTCACACAAAAGATACATATTATTAGCTATCTCCCCCAATATAAACCTATTATATGTACTTAGGCATACTATAACGAAAATAGCCTTTTTTAAAGAAGAAGTTCTATGGTTCTATGTGCTGCACTAACCCTAATCCTTAATGTTTGTACTCCCTGTTTTTCTTCTTTTTTTGTACATATTCTGCCATTTTGCTCATATGTATCCTTTATGGCTTTATATTTAAATTTTGTAAATAAAGAAATATCGTTATAAAAAGAAAATATAAAAATTCTAGAGAACGCTAGAGGGAATTGTCTCAAGGAGGGGGGATCAGGGGTAGAAGAGGCAGAAGCAGGAACATGTTACATGTTCCACCCCAAATATGGATGGAACATGTTACATGTTCCAGAGATGGACTTATCCGTAATTTTTAATCATGTGACTTCAGCATCCTTTAAGGCTCGTTCATATATAAACGGACAACTGCTGCACAGTAAACCGCAGCAGTTTACAATCTGGCAGCTCTCCATTCTGCCTTCAGTGAGCCAGTTGTAGGGGATGGTGCGGTGCGCAATTCAGCAGCTTGGTGTGTTTCGTTGCTATACAGTGACATATGATCCTGTCCAGTGCACTGCAATGCATGTCTGCATTTTATTGCATATCACTGCAGCACAGCTTTGGGCTGCATTTCAATGTAAACAGGACACAGAGAAAACAGTTGTTTTCTATGCATCCTAGCATGGGCGTTATTCCAGTGCAGAAAACAAATGTGTGAATTGGCCCTAAAATTTAGTATTTTTGTGCAAATAAGCAAACAATACACAATGTGCTGTGTGGCTGCAATACAAATATTATCCATTGCACAGTCTCTCATAAACTTGCCACTCTGGTGTCCATCACCCATCATACCCTAGGTTATGTGATGCCAAGGGACATCTTACCCACTTCTTGTGAGCTCAGATTGTTATGAACCTGCTTGCTGTGGGGGGTTTCATCATACAGTTCGTGTCCATTGTACTAATTTAAAATCTCACACTAGTCATGACCACCAGTTTCCTGCAGCATGACACATACACATAAAAATAGCTGGAGTTTTGGGGGAAGATGCACGGAAATGCTGTCAGATAGTATTTACAAGCACATGCTCACCTATCATTTTACAAGAACATAGGTGAGGATATGCTTGCAAATAATATTTACCTTGTTTTCACTGCCTTCCTTGATATGTGGATTAAACAGACTTGATTGTAGTCTGTTCTGTAGTGACCCTAGCCAAACATTTTTCTCTCCTGTCTATCACACAATACGCTCTAAAGCTGGCCACATACTGCTTGGATTTCCATTGATTCCTGCTGGTTCAGCTGAAATACGAGTAGAATATACTCCTGCTGGTACTGCTCCATTTATCAAAAGTTGTTCAATTCACTTTTGTCAGAGACATCTGTCAGGAAATTGACAGCCAAACAGTGGCCCCATCCACCAATACTGGTACTGTTCAGACATTCTGATAGCCATCAAAGAAAAGCCGGCATGCTATGGCTGTCTTTTCTTGTTTTTTATTGTGATCTCTATGTATGACATTGGACGTGTCAAGAGTTTATTATTTTTATATATACAGTGCCTTGAAAAAATTTTCATATCCCTTGAAATTTTCCACATTTTGTCATGTTACAACCAAAAATGTAAATGTATTTTATTGGGATTTTATGAGATAGACCAACACAAAGTGGCACATATTTGTGAAGTGGAAGGAAAATGATAATTTTTTTTTTACCAATAAATATCTGAAAAGTGTGGCATGCCTTTGTATTCATCTCCCTTTACTCTGATACCCCTAACTAAAATCTAGTGGAGCCAATTGCCTTCAGAAGTCACCTAATTAGTAAACAGAGTCCACCTGTGTGTAATTTAACCTCAGTATAAACACAGCTGTTCTGTGAAGCCCTCAGAGATTTAGAAAACATTAGTGAACTAATAGCATCATGAAGGCCAAGGAACAAACCAGACAGGTTAGGGATAAAGTTGTGGAGAAGTTTAAAGCAGGGTTAGGTTATAAAAAAATATCCTAAGCTTTGAACATCTCTTGGAGCACTGTTCAATCCATCATTCAAAAATGGAAAGAGTACGGCACAACTGCAAACCTACCAAGACATGGCCATCCACCTAAACTGACAGGCCGAGCAAGCAGAGCAATAATCAGAGAAGCAGCCCAGAGGACAATGGTAACTCTGGAGGAGCTGCAGAGATCCACAGCTCAGCTGGGAGAATATGTCCACAGGACAACTATTAATTGTGCACTCCACAAATCTGGCCTTTATGGAAGAGTGACAAGAAGAAAGACATTGTTGAAAGAAAGCCAGAAGAGGTCATGTTTGCAGTTTGCGAGAAGCCATGTCGGGGACACAGCAAACATGTGGAAGAAGGTGCTCTGGTCAGATGAGACCAAAATTGAACTTTTTGGCCTAAAAGCAAATGCTATGTGTGGTGGAAAACTACACCCTGAACACACCATTCCCACCGTCAAACATGGTGGTGGCAGCATTATGTTGTGGGGATGCTTTTCTTCAGCAGGGACAGGGTCAGAATTGATGTAAAAGATGGATGGAGCCAAATACAGGGCAATCATACAAGAAAACCTGTTAGAGTCTGCAAAAGACTTGAGACTGGGGCGAAAGTGCACCTTCTAGCAGGATAATGATCCTAAACATACAGCCAGAGCTACAATGGAATGGTTTAGATCAAAGCATATTCATGTGTTAGAATGGCCCAGTCAAAGTCCAGACCTAAATCCAACCGAGAATCTGTGACAAGACTTGAAAATTGCTGTTCACAGACGCTCTCCATCCAATCTGACAGAGCTGAGCTATTTTGCAAATAAGAATGCACAAAAATGTCACTCTCTAGATGTGCAAAGCTGGTAGAGACATACCCAAAAAGACTTGCAGCTGTAATTTCACCCAAAGGTGGTCCTACAAAATATTGACTCAGGGGGGCTGAATACAAATGCATGCCATGCTTTTCATATATTTATTTGTAAAAAGTTTTGAAAACCGTTTATCATTTTCCTTCCACTTCACAATTATGTGCCACTTTGTGTTGGTCTATCACATAAAATCTCAATAAAATACATTTACGTTTTTGGTTGTAACAGGACAAAATGTGGAAAATTTTAAGAGGTATGAATGCTTTTTCAAGGCACTGTACACTCGCCAGCCTTTTTATTGTGCATACCTGTTCAATTGCTTGGTTACACAAACTGCTATTCAGCCAATCAAATGGCAAAAACTCAATGCTTTTAAGCACGTAGACGTGGTGAAGACGACTTGCTGTAGTTCAAACCGAGCATCAGAATGGGGAAGAAAGGGGATTTAAGTGACTTTGAACACGGCATGGTTGTTGGTGCCAGACGTGCTGACCTGAGTATTTAAAAAAGTGCTGATCTACTGGGATTTTCACGCACAACCATCTCTAGGGTTTACAGAGAATGTTCCACAGTAAAACAGGCAACAGTAACTCTGCGACATTCAGATGGTAAGGTGAGAATTTGGCATAACCAACATAAAATGGTTCAGGCTAGTGGTGGTCGTGTAATGGTGTGGAGGATATTTTCTTGGCACACTTTTGGCCCCTTAGTACCAATTGAGCATTGTTTAAACATGACGGCCTACATGAGTATTGTTGCTGACCATGTTCATCCCTTTATGACTACACTGTACCCATCTTCTGATTGATACTTCCAGCAAGGAAATGTGCCATATCACAAAGCTCAGATCATCTCAAACAGTTTTTTTGAACATAACAATGAGTTCGCTGTACTCCAATGTCCTCCAAAGTCACCAAATCTCAATCCAACAGAGCACCTTTGGGATGTGGTAGAAAGGGATATTCACATTATGGATGTGCAGCCGACAAATCTACAGCAAGTGTGCGATGCTATCAGGCCAATATGGACCAAAATATCTGAAGAATGTTTCCAACACTTTGTTGAATCTATGCCATGAAGAATTAAGGCAGTTCTGAAGGCAAAAGGGGGTCCAACCTGGTACTAGCAAGGTGTACCTAGTAAAGTGGCCTGTGAGTGTATGTTTGTAATGTAAAAGTTTTTCTTGTGTTAGTTTTCATCCATGTAAATTGGCCTATATTTGCTGATTTTATCAAGTTTTCCATTGCTTTTACTTTGTATATTTAGGAAATTGGCTAAATATGAGGTTGTATATCTTCTTTTTGTACTGCCTAATTCATAATAAATTTTGTAAAGCAAAAAAAAAGATTTTCTTGTTCAGCCTACAGGATAAATTAAAGAAATCTGTAAGGCCAGCTTAACTGTCTTTCTGTTTGAGTCACTTACTTCTTATCTACTTTAATTCTCCTGTCCCCACAAAATAGTACATACTTGCTGCCCAGCTGTTACTGACCATAGCCTGGCATCTGGTATAACCTTTCTGCCCAAGGAATTGACCTCATTGACTACCCTGTCGTTACCAGCTGTTTCTGTTGTTTCTTTATACCCCCTGCCTAAAATAACGTTCAGTTATAAAACATATACATTTTTTTAAATTTGTTTTTGAATTTTTCAGTACAAAAAAAGGACATCTTAATATATAGAAAACAAAACCAACATACAAGTCACAAGTACCACACCAGTACCTAAATTCCATTTACAACACATTTTCCCCTTCCCTAGCCTTCTTCCCTACCCCCCACCCTCAGCCACACCCCTGTCCACATCCCCATACTTCTGTTTTATCCTCCCTCATGAGTCTCTATCTGTCTCATGCTCCTTCATCCTACCTCCTTTCTTTCTCTCGGGATATCCGTTAAACTTCCTCTGATATTTTCCCCTAAAACTAATTCCAGATATTTTTTGATGCTTTAAAGAGTAACCAACTACTCCATGTTTTCCTAAATATATCTAATTTTTCTGCCTCATTATGATATAACTCCTCAATCCTATAGATATTTTCCACTCTGTTTATCCAATCTTTTAATTTTGGTGGCTCTGGGACTTACCAACATTTGGGGATCAAGCCTTTAGCTGCACTGATTAGATGATACAATACCCTATTCTTAGACAAGGTTATTGAAGGCTCAACTTTATAAAACAAACACATCCATGGATTTCTCTGGACCTTAATCCTACATATTTCCTGGATAAGTAATAATATTCCCATCCAGTAGACCTCTATATTCAGGCAATCCCACCATAAGTGACCCATTGTTCCCTTTTCCCCACAACCTGTCCAACACAACGGTGAAACATCTACTTGTTGTTTATGTACCTTATTCAGTGTAATATACCGTCTCACCAAACATTTGTAATTTATCTCAGACATCTTCATGTTCGTCCCATGAGTTAATTTAAATATTTTATTCCTTTGCTGTTCATTTAATTCTGTTCCAAGCTCCTGTCCCATTTTCCCAAGAACCGAGGAGGATCAACACTTTCCATGTCCATAAGAATCCTATAGAACCTAGAGGCCATATGTCTAGGAACTGTAGTTACGTTTACCAGTTTTTGAAATGGATACAGATCCTCCTCCATCCTCAGTGGTTGTGGAGCGTTGAAACACATTGATTCAATTGACAATACCTCCACTCATCCAATGTGAAAAATAAAAAATCTAAAAAGGTGTGCATTTTCCCTTTGTTCAATATAACCTTCAAGCGTGCATTTTTATCTTTAACCACCTTCCGTCTGCCATATAGTACAATGACGGGCGCAAAGTGGTTCTCTTGTTCTGATAGGACGTCATATGATGTCCTTCCCTTCTCACCGCGCATGTGCGGCTCAGGGAGTGCGCCAATCACAGCTGATCACATGTAAACACGGAAATGCCAGTTATCGGCATTTCTCTCCTCTTGAGCTGTCACGCTGACAGCTCGAGAGGTGAGGAGAGGCGGTAATCGGCTTTCCGCGGAGGGGACATGTACACTGATCATCAGGCACTGATGATCAGTGTGCCCTGATGATCAGTGTAGCCCCAGCAGTGCCACCTGTCAGTGTCCATCAGTGCCAGCAGTCAGTGCCCATCAGTGCCACATCAATGCCACATATCAGTGCATACCAGTGCACATTAATGCCACATATCAGTGCCCATCTGAGCTGCCTTTCAATGTCACCCATCAGTGCCACCTATCAATGCCAATCAGTGCCACCTATCAGTGCTGCCAATCAGTGCCACCAATCAGTGCCACCTATCAGTGCCAGGCAGTGTCGCATATCAGTGCGCATCAGTGCCGCCTACCAGTGCGAGTCAGTGCCGCCTATCAGTGCCATATATCAGTGTCATGTATCAGTGCTGCCTTTCAGTGCCCATCAGTGATGCCTGTCAATGCCCATCAGTGCAACCTACCAGTGCCTCCTCATCAGTGCCACCTATCAGTGTCCATCAGTGCAGCCTATCAATGCCCATCACTGCAGCCTCATTAGCGCACATCAGTGAAGGAGAAAAATCACTTATTTACAAAATTGTATAACAAAAACTAAGAAAAAACTTTTTTTTTCAAAATTTTCAGTGGTTTTTGGTTTGTTTAAGAAAAAATAAAAATCCCAGGGCTGATTAAATACCACCAAAAGAAAGCTCTATCTGTCTCAAAAAAATGATAAAAATGTCATATGTTTATTATCAGGTTTGACAACTCGTCATATTGCTTTAACAATCTCATTAAATTAGGCAATGCTATGCTAGGGTTTATGATATAAAACAACATATTGTCCGCATATGCTGCTACCTTATGTTCCACTTCTCCTATTTTTTATTCCTGCTAGATCTATGCACTTTCTTATCCTTGCCAGAAACGGTATCAAGGATAGTACAAATAACAAAAGAGAGAGTTGACATCCTTGTCTGGTACCATTATACATTTTAAAGGGCAGAGAGTGCGATCCATTAACCTTAATCGCCACTGACGGACTATTATAAAGCCCTTTTATCCACCTTAACATTTTAGGCCATATTCCTAAGACCTCCAACGTATCAAACATGAATCCCCAATTAGCCCTGTTGAAAGTCTTTTCGGCATCTATCAATAGGAATATTGTCGGCAATTTCTCTCTTTTTACTCTTTGTAGGAGGAGCAGTGAACTCAGACCATTGTCCCTTCCTTCTCTTCCTGGAATGAATATCACCTGATCCAGGTGTATCCAGTCCGGCATCAGTTCCTTCATTCTAGTTGCCAATACCTTAGTGTACAATTTGGTATCATTGTTTAATAAGGATATGGGCCTGTAACTGGCACACTGTGTGCTATCTTTCCCATATTTAAGTATAATTGTTATGTGTGCCTGTAAAGACTCCTCCCTCATTTCTAGTCCCTCCCCTATAGCATTCATATAACCACATATTTTAGGAACAAGGAGATGTTTGAACTTTTTAAAATATCCCACCGTGTAACCATCTGGACCAGGGCTCTTTCCTGCGGCCGTATTTTTTGAGGCCAGGATAATATCCTCTGGGATAATTGATCTTTCTAGGGCTTCTAATTTTTCTTGTTCTATTTTTGGCAACTCCACTTCATTTAGATATTTCTGCCTCTTATTCTTATTTTCCTCTTCTGTTTCTTTTTTATTTCTGGGGCTTACGTCGTACAGCCTACTATAGTATTTGTGGAACCTATTAGTGATATCAGTGGTGGTGTACACCATTTCTCCTTTACCATCTTTAATTATTTCTATGACATTCTTAGACTTCTTTTCCTTAAGCTTCATTAAATATTTTCCAGGTCTATTCCCCAATTTATATCTTTCTTTTAAGACCCTACTGAATATCCTTCTTGACTCCTGTTCCATAATCTCCTTTAATTCTTCTCTTTTAGGGTCATCTCCTGATAAACGTCTGTACCTCTCTTCTTTTTATATAATTGTTCTAATTTATAAAGCTCTTCTATCACCCTCTATAATTTTTCCCCTAATTCTTTCTTTTTTTCTACACCTATTGATATCAATATACCCCTGATATATGCTTTATGTGCCTCCCAAATTGTGGCCACCGAGACCTCCTTGGTCTCATTCTGCTCAAAAATTGCTAAATTTCCTGCCTTAGCCTTTTCTCTATTTCTGGGTCCTGTAGAAGCATCTCATTTATTCTCCATGTATTTATTTTGTCCTGATTCCTCCCTACCTGTAGTCTCATTGTGACAGGAGCATGATCAGAGATAGACATAACCTCTATACTGGAACTCACCAATGACTCCAGCTGTCTATGCTCAATCATATTGTAATCCAATCTTGAGTACGAACCATGTACCAGAGAGAAGAAGGTATAATCCCTTTCACCTGGATGTTTTACTCTCCGGGTATCACTCAGTTGGCACTTATATAATAATCTCTTCAATAATTTGGACTTCCTATTCCCCTCTCACCTCGTACATGCAGACGCATCAATCTGAGGATCCAGACACAGATTCAGGTCTCCTGCCACAACCAGACAGCCTTTTTTAAATTCAGAAAGTTTCCCTAATACACCTTCCAAGAACATCTCCAGATTTTTATTTGGACCATAAATATTAGCTAATGTATATTCCACTCTTTGCAACTTTCCTCTCAAAAATAGAAACCGGCCCTCAGGATCCTCCATTATTTCCTCCAGTCTAAAATTAACTATTTTTGAGAACCCTATTGCTACACCTTTGGCTCTTTTAACCGGAGAATAATCATAATACTACATTGCATAATGCTTAGTATAAAGCTTAACATTTGTGTCCTGAGTTATATGTGTCTCTTGAAGAAACACCACATCCATGGAGTATTGGTGGTTTTCCCTCAATATCTTATGTCTTTTTGTTGGAGAGTTTAGCCCTTTCACGTTATAAGTCATAAACTTTATCACAGATGTTATCCTGTTGCCCTACTGGCATTCCTATCACGGAGAGATAGAGACCAATAGCTTGATCTATGGACTTTCTTCCTTCCCTCCCTCATACAACCCACTGATTCCATCCCTCCCCCCCATAGCCTAATCCCCCTCGCCATCTTTCTCCCCCTCCTTCCCCCCGACAATCTTTTGCACCCAATCCATCTCCCCACCCCCCCTTCCGGCCTATATTTTGCCTTGGAATCTGGTGTGGGGACTCTCCACTGACGATTCCTAGTTTAGGGTGAACCTCAGAACACACATGACAGCGCCTTGCTCGCCTGAACAGATGACATTCTTAGGACAGGGCTAGCAGCATGCCTGACCTCCGAACTACCCGCCCACTCCACACTCTCCACATCCTGTCCCCCTCCTCCCCCTTTGATCCGATCTCGGGAAGGGAGGAAGAGAGGGAATGAATGCAGGATTCGTGACCCGCTGAGGGGAGCCACCGGGAGAAGGAAGACAACAAAATCAAAAACGTTTCCACTCTCCCTTCGGCCCACTCCCCGCCGCAACATCCTACGTTTTTTTTCCTGGATACCCTTTGCCACCCTCCCGAACCCTGCCCTCCCCTCTCTCTACACCCCTCTGACCATCCTTCAAGGTCCACATTCTGTTAGTCTAATTTCTCACAAAAGTCATTAAATTCTTATGGGAATCTCAGTCTCGCCGACCTTCCATCTTTTCACCCAACTAGACACGCAGGAAAAGCCCAGTTTTCTAATTCAAACCAAATTTGACCAAAATTTAGTTTTGTTATTTCGGATTCATATAAATTCATTACTATTGTAACTCAGAAACTGGGATACAATCTCCGAACAACGAAAAATTAGTCCAAATTTCGATTCGGAACAAAACGAACCGCACATGTCTATTGAGGACATGGTACATGGTGTAGGCATTTTTCATTCCTGTAAGCTTTAGTAAAGCCAAGAGATATAATACATTCATTGTATTTTTTTTTGCAGTAAACATTTCCAACACTACTGGCAGGTCTCTTCATCTCCCAGTCTTGTCTGGGTATGTGCTCTAGGGTCTCATATGTCTGTGCTCTCAGTCATAGTTCATGTACTATCACTTGTCAGTGATCTGCTGATTTTGCATTTGGACACAAAGTTAGGTGTGAACACATGTAGAGAAACTTTTACCACCTGTATATACACATGAGAAGATGTTGGGACATCACTGCTTTGAAGTGAGTTGAAAAAACCTACAAGATTACTGAAGTTATACAGATTTTTTTTTAACAAGCTCTGTGAAGGTACAATTTTTCTGCTGTGGGGTTGACTTTGTGCCCACACTTACAGAGCAGTGACTTGTTCCTTGGGGCCCCATTCACTCTTCTCGTTTCACAAACATACATTTGTTCCAAGTTTTTCACTCAACAGCATAGGGCTGCCCATTCATTTGAATGGCCTGCCTTACATACTACAAAAACGTCAAGAGAAGCTCCTGCACCTTTTGTCGTCACAGAGCTTGGCTTATTTTTTACTGTGCATTTGCCACGCAGAAAACTGTGCAATTGGTGGCCACGTTTGGGGTGCCATTAACAACTGAGACTGCAAGTGAAACAGGTTTTTCACTCGTTTTGTGAACATGCGTGTAAACGCACATTTCTGCGCATGTTCTCGGAATGTGCTGATATGAATGCAGCTGTAGAATCCTCTAACTTAGCTGTGCTGGGGAAGGCAGTGTATATGGTATAACAATGTCTACTGTACAGTATATGGAAACCAAAAGGATGGCATGAACTGTACACCCACTACAGCAATCCACACTGGCATGTGTCCTGTGTTGAGAACTACTTACGAGCAAATGGTCCACAATATGTTGTAGTTGTAGAACTACAAGTCCCAGAAAATCATGCTTGCATTTCTTGTTTCAGTGTAAAAGCATTCTCTGATTGGGCAAGGTACAGAGGCAGGGTGGAGACTTCATGACATACACCTCATTCAGTTAGAGGACACTTTGCATTCACTCAGAAAATACAAAGTGTTCTCTGAATGGTGACCGTGCCAAGCAAGTGAACAATGCAGCTTGATAGCTTCTTGACATGGGTTCCCAAAGCTAGTGGAGATCACTGGAGTAGTGATGTCTACTACAGTACTTGCGAGCTTCTAGAGCAGGATGCAGGGGCCAGGTGTGGCCCTCGGGGCACTATTCCTCTGACTGACACCAACAATGGGGCACTATTTCTCCCACTGACACCAATGATGGGGCACTATTCCTTGCGCTGAACCCAATGATGGGGCACTATTACTTGTGCTGACACCAGTGATGGAGCACTATTCCTTCCCCTGATATCAATGATAAGACAATTCCTCTCACTGACATCAGTGATGGGGCACTATTCCTTGCACTGACACCAGTGACGGGGCACTGTTCCTTGCACTGACACCAGTGACGGGGCACTGTTCCTTGCACTGACACCAGTGACGGGGCACTGTTCCTTGCACTGACACTAGTGACGGGGCACTATTACTTGCACTGACACCAGTGACGGGGCACTGTTCCTTGTACTGACACCAGTGATGGAGCACTGTTCCTTGCACTGATACAAGTGATGGGGCACTATTACTTGCACTGACACCAGTGACGGGGCACTATTACTTGCACTGACACCAGTGACGGGGCACTATTCCCTGCACTGACACCAGTGACGGGGCACTATTCTTTGCAGTGACACTAGTGATGGGGCACTATTTCTTGCAGTGACACTAGTGATGGGGCACTATTCCTTCCCTTGATACCAACAATGGGGCATTATTCCTCCCACTAATGCCAATTATAGGGCATTGACACCAGGGCATTTTCTACTCACACTGGCTAGATTCTGGCCCCCTTTGAAGGACAGTAAACTGGCTCTTTGTTTAGATAGTTTGGAGACCCCTGATCAAGAGGACTCCCACAGGCATGGAACATACATACTAACAATGATCCAAGCTGAACAATGTAACTATTGCCTAAATTTCACCTTTAAATCATATCGATGGTTTCTTGAGACTTTCAGGACTGGTTTACGTCATACATCACACAGGAGCATGCTGCATATGCATATGCAAACCAAGTGCAGTTCGATTTCACCCAATTCATTTGAATGAGCTGAAATTGCACTGGACTGCACCAAAAGTAGAGCATATGCTACTCTATAACACGCACAGAAACCAAATCGCCTGGTAGTACTGTACCATGTGATTTGGGGCAGGCAAACCCCCTGCATTTGCAACCTGTATTTGGAGAGTCGTTAACACTGACACCCACTGCAGATCGCAAGTGCAGTGCTTTTTGAGTGCAGAGCTGGAAATGCGCACAGAACACAGGTTACTGGTATGGCCCTCAAAGTGAGGTGAATTGTGTGCTTGGGATGCATGGATTCAAGGGGATATGGGATATACACAGAACACCTCGGTCACATCAGGTGCGACTTGGCATGCGATTTGCATGTCATGCGACTTACAAATCGTATGCCAAGTCGCACCCTATTGTCCTCTATTAGCGTGGTCATATCGGGGTGGTTCCGACTTGTTCGGAGCCGCACTTATTTCTAAAGCAGTACATGCACTACTTTTGGTGCGACTTGCATAGATATCGGTGTCAGATGTCTTGCAAATCTCTCCTGAAATCAGCAAGTGGCCCGACTTTGAAATCGTGCGACTTCACTGTAAGTCGCACGATTTCAGAATCGGCTTTGATGTGACCGGGGGCTAGTAGAAGGTCTGTGTGTTTTGGCATGGTCCATCTCTGCAGCCTGGAAGGGGCATGTTTGTTCTGGGTCTTTGGTAAGGATGGAAACAAAGATGTTTAGTAAGGTTATCCCAAGGGAAAGCAGCAATTATTTCTGTCATTCCCCTGCTGCTGGACTGGCCCTTACTGCACACTGACCGCTCCCTCTCCCTGCTCCAGGTACACAGGCAGGTGAGCAGTGCTGGAAGAAGATCAGAGGGTCTCCTCGGGACGGGGCGTGTCTTCTCACATCTGGAACATCTGCACATATCTATCCCACCAGGCAGGGAAAAGCGACACGTCTCTGGAGTTCATCGGCAGCGTGATCCTTTGCACGAGCCGCTCCCAGAAACACGGCATCCCCGGCATGCCTCTAGAAGTGTGCTCTCCTGGGCTGGAGCAGTAGGGGGCGCTGCACATGTACAAACTTCAGCTCACCTCCTATTAGTTTTCTGCTGTAGGTAATAGGCTGGATTTACTAAAGAAAACAGCAGATGAGCAGGTAGAAATTTCAATTTCTTTAGGGCTGGTTCACACCAGAACAAATCCATGTTCTGTACGCGTTTCCTGCACCGCGTTTAAAACGCACTGGGATTGCGATCTGCTGCAGTTGTCACTGTATTCCTAACCACACCTGCAAAGCAGATTGCAAACTCAGTGCATTCGCCAGCACCAGTGCCGCAGTACCATAAAATAACCTGTGTGTGGTCTACCTGTCACCTGCCTGCGGTCAACAGGTAGACTGCGATCGACGGGTTGCCGACACCCTCAGTAAAGCATGCATGCTATACTCACTGTGGAGCCTTAGGGGTTAGTCCTCCCCATTGTGTCAATAAGATGTTTGATCCTGTCTTCTCTGATCCTCCCCTTCTTCTACTGTCCCCAATCCATCTCCTGATAGAACAGAGCCTTGGGGACAAGCTGCACATGTTCAGTTAGGTGTGTAGTGTTAGAGAGTTTTTTTTTTTTCTTGGGATGGGACATGTGATCAACACAGGGCCACTCAGCACTGTCCAGACAGAGGGTCAGGGGTCCTACAGCCTCATAGGACAATCAGGGGAGAATAAACTCTTTCTACAAGCTTTAACCAATGCTCTGCTGGACACTGATAGAAGTCACTAGACTTCGATATGCTGCTGATGAGTAGGCCACGTAAAAGGACAGAGCGGAGTCAGCTCATGCTGAAGCACACAGTGCACAGAAGTCACCAACTGTCTGCAGAGTCAACAGCTAAAGACCTCTAAACTTCATGTGGCCTTCAGCTTAGCACAACAGTGCATAGAGACCTTCATAGAATGGGTTTCCATGGCCAAGCAGCTGCTTTCAAGTCTTTCATCACTAAGTGCAATGCAAAGCATCAGATGCAGTGGTGTAAAGCACGCCACCACTGGACTCTAGAGCAGTGGAGACATGTTCTATGGAGTGACGAATCACACTTCTCTGGCAATCCGATGGACGTGTCTGGCTTTGGTGGTTGCCAGGAGAATGGTACTTGCCTGACTGCATTGTGCCAAGTGTAAAGTTTGGTGGAAGGGGGATTGTGGTGTGGGGTTATATTTCAGGGGTTGGGCTTGGCCACTTAGTTCCATTGAAGGGAACTCTTAAGTCATCAGCATACCAAGACATTTTGGACAATTTCACGCTCCCAACTTTGTGGGAACAGTTTGGGGATGGCCCCTTCCTGTTCCAACATGACTGTGCACCAGTGTACAAACCAAGGTCCATAAAGACATGGATGAGCGAGTTTGGGGTGAAGGAACTTGACTGGCCTGCACAGAGTCCTGACCTCAACCCAATAGAACACCTTTGGAATGAATTAGAGCGGAGACTGTGAGCCAGGCCTTCTCATCCGACATCAGTGCCTGACCTCACAAATACGCTTCTGGAAGAATGGTCAAACATTCCCATAGACACACTCCTAAACCTTGTGGACAGCCTTCCCAGAAGAGATGAAGCTGTTATAGCTGCAAAGGGTGGGCCAACTCAATATTGAACACTACAGACTAAGACTGGGATTAAAGGTCATGTGTGTGTAAAGGCAGGCGTCCCAATACTTTTGGTAATATAGTGTGTGTGTTAAGGGGTTGTAAAAGGGTTAACATGCGCTGTAGAATGTTTACATGTATTTTCATTCTTTTATTGGCCATTACAGTGCATGAAAATGCACAGATAAACGGACATGCCTCATATTTTAAATTGCAATATGAAACACTGCAGAGATCCAACCAGCCTCATTAAAGTGGAGTTCCACTGAAAAGTGGAAGCTCTGCTTATCTGCCTTCTCCCCCCCTCCCATATTTGGCACCTTTTTTGGGGGGAGGGGGGAGCGGGTAACTGGTTTTGACAGGTACCCGCTCCCACTTCCGGCTTAGTTCGCTGCGGCGAAGTGACGCGGAAGTTTGGCCCCCTCCTCCCTCCCACAGTTTCCCAGGAATTTTTACAGGTCCCAGGAGACTACCGGACCAATTAGGAGGCACGGCATGACTTGCGCATGTGCAGTGGGCACCATGCCATGAAGCCACAAGCTGTCACAGCCTGGTGCTGAGATGCCGACACTGTGGAGGAGAGAAGAGTAGAAGGGAAGAAGGGACGGCACAGGTGAGAGCATCGCTGGACTCCGGGACAGGTAAGTGTGTGTTTATTAAAAGTCAGCAGCTACAGTTTCTGTAGCTGCTGACTTTTAATAAACACAAAAACAGCTGGAACTCCTCTTTAAGTAACATTGGGGTTAATTCACTAAATATTACCGCATGAGATAACACTGTCACATGACTCATTATTATTATTATACAGTATTTATAGTTCGCTCAGCGCTGTACATTACAAAGGGGGACAGAACATGTGACAGAACAATACCAATACAATGCAAAACATGAGGGGATCGAGGGCCCTGCTCTTTCGAGCTTACAATCTAGGAGATTTGCATAAATTATCACATGTGGTAACAAAATGTCCAATTCACCAAAAATTTTAAATACTGCAAAAAAAAAACCACATGCAGTAAGCTGTTCAGTCTAATTCACAAACAGAACAGAAACTAAAAAAGAAGGGATATTTATCACCAGGGTTTTACTGGCGTTATTACTTGCGGTATTTTTTCAGATTCAGGGGCTGGTATGGATATTAAGTGGCCCCCCCCAGATCCATACCAGACCCAAATTCCCTTAGAATTGTGAGGGGATCCGCACGCTTTTTTTTTTTGCTGTGGGGTACCCCCAAAATCCATACCAGACCTATGGGCCATTTTTTCTTTTAATTTTGGTGTGGTGTTTTCCTTAAAATCCATACAAGACCCAAAGGGCCTAATATGGATGGGGGGAGCCCCACACTGTTTTTTTCATCATTTTTAATTGTTGGCATGTTTTGTTTACATTCAGCTGTCTGTGGGACACCCTCTGACAGCTGCTGAGTGATCCGTTGATCAGGACGCCGCAGCTGGCTTCCTTCACAACCAGCTACCATGCGATAAATTACCTTATAAAAATATGCGGTAATTACTGCAATACAGATATTTTACTGCAAGAGTTATTTACCGCTAAATTCTTATTGAATTGCACATTTGCAAAAAATTTACAGCATGCGTTAGTTTACCGCAATTTTTCAGTCGTTATTTAACTCTTAGTGAATTTACCCCATTGACTTTTATGAAACGTGTTATATTGAAGGCAGATACTTCCCTCTGATTTCTATGGAGAGGTTGTTTCTTTAAAATGCAACGTACACGGTAATATGTGAAAGCAAATGCGCGCGTATATCTTCTTCCAGTCATAGACACATTTAATGCATAAGTTACCATCAGTGTTTGTAGAGCACAATGTTATATTCCTGTAATGTGAATGCAAAAAGGTGCATGTAAAAACTTGTCAACATAGAAGCTAGTGGAGATCACTGGAGTAGCAAAGCCTAATATAGTCATTGCCAGCTTCCACAGGGATCCCACAGGTATGGTGCATACAGTGCTGTGAGAAAGTATTTGTCCCCTTCCTGATAGTTTCCTTTTTTTTTTTGTATATTTTTCACACTTAAATGAGTCAGATCATGAAACAAATTTTAATACCTTAGATTGTACACCCATTGAGGGTTAGGGATAGATGTGAAAGTACAATATATATGTAAAGTGCTGCGTAAATTAATGGCGCTAGATAAGTTCCTGTAATAAATAAATAATATTACACAAAGATAACCTGAATAAATACAAAATCAATGGGGAAAAACGAATTGCCCCCTAAACCTAATAACTGGTTGTGCCACCCTTGTGGCAACAACTGCAATTAAGCTTTTGTGATAGCTGACAATGAGTTTTGAGCCATTTTGGCCCACTCTTCTTTGCTGAATTGTTTTAATTCAGCCGCATTGGAGGGTTTTCAAGCATGAACGGCCTGTTTTAGGTCATGCCACAGCATCTCAATCAGGTTTAAGACCAAGCTTTAACTAGGCCACTCTAAAACCTTAATCTTGTTTTTTTTGAGCCATTCATAGGTGGACTTGCTGGTGTATTTTGGACCAAATGCACTTGAGTTTGAGGTCACAAACTGATGGCCGAGCATTCTCCTTCAGAATTTTTGACCGGTTCACGCTCCCCTTTCCACCTGGATCGCCTAGGCTCTCTGAGTGGAAGTTTGCCTCCCTCCCCAGCCTACAGCCTCTTGGGACACATCACAGGTCCTAGAAGGCTGCGAGACCATTCACAAAGCACAGCACAGCTCACACATGCGCAATGGAAAGCTGGCTGTGAAGTTGCAAGGAGTTACAACTGGCTTCCCACAGTTAGAATGGCAGTGCAGATGACAGATCAGTGTACCAGGCTGCTGCCGGTACTATGTGACCGCTGTGACCAATCACAGCAGATCACATGACAATTGTACACAATGGATGGCTTTCATTCATAGCCATTCATTGTGTGCTATTGTGTTGATCTCTCTGATTAATCACAGTGATCACATGGTACAGACAGGGCCAACCACAGCCCATTTGTGCCATGTGATTAGCTGTGGCCAATCACAGTTAATCACAATAGTAGACACTGAATGAATAGATTTCATTCAAAAAAAATGGTTGCTTGTAACGGTGAATATCACTCTTATAAGTGATCATTGTGTGTTAAAAAAAAAGAAAGAAAATCCTCATCACCTACCCAAAGTAGTACAGTGTTACTATGGTAACACTGTATTGCTCTGGTCACAGTATGTTAAAAAAAAATCATAAAAAGAAAAAAAAATTAATAAAAAGGAAAAAAATATATATACTGTATGTATATATATATATATATATATATATATTTTTTTTTTAACATACTCACACCAGTCAGTGACCCTGATCCCTGTCTCACCAGTTATATGATGACACTGTATTGCACTGGTGACAGTATAGTATGTAAATAAAAAAATTGTGAAAAAAACTTTTTTTTTAAATTTCTTCATATGCCAACAAATTGTGACAAAAAATGACAACTTTCCAAAAAGGAGTCATTTGGGGGGTATTTGCACTGTCCTGGCATTTTTGGGCCTCAAGAAATTTGGCTATCAGTACATCCAATTGATCAATTTTCAGATATAACTACAGCATATATATATATATATATATATATATATATATCATAGTTTGTACTTTATAACTTTCCTACATTCTAAATAACATACACTATATTGCCAAAAGTATTGGGACACTCCTTGAAATTATCCGATTCAGGTGCTCCAATCTAGGTATGCATGTTGTTTTTGCAGGCTGGCTGGTAAGTGCTGGGAAATCCTTTGTGATGTGCATTGCCCTTCCATGTGTCCCTGTACCTTTAAGGAGGGATGGGCTCCTCCAGGCACACCTTGTGGCAGGCGCAGCACCCTTTGGTGCCTAGTGTGCTGTGGCATTAGAAAAATTATGCAATTGCTGTTTCTTTGTTTGATTAGAGTGACTTTACTCTGTAATTCCTCCAATGCCGCTCTATGGATGCAGTAGGTTTAAAGAGCACACCGAATACTTTAGTTAACTTCTTTAATAACTTCAATCTTCTTCATATAACTGCTTACAATGGCTTATTTCATTCATATTACAATGGTTTCATTCATATTACAGTGACTTGATTCGTAAGTTCGATTATGATTACTCTACAGTGACTTGATTCGTAAGTTCGTAAATTCGCTTGGATTTATAAATTCGTTAGAACTACAAGTAAACACACATACAACAGTTTTTACATACAGATCTACCTGCATTACTAAACAATAGAGGAACACACAAGTGCATTAAATACCTATTTGGCCTTCTCTGTTTTCATAAAGCTTTTCTGATTGGAACCTTGTCTGTTTCCTCTTCTGTCTGGTGAGCATGTGTC
The DNA here is from genome assembly GCF_062004578.1 of Staurois parvus. Lineage (NCBI taxonomy): Eukaryota > Metazoa > Chordata > Amphibia > Anura > Ranidae > Staurois > Staurois parvus. The sequence continues at coordinate 1,497,659 of NW_028318444.1, read as the reverse complement.
TCTAGAAAATCCTAGCAGGGAGTTTTACACAGGCATAAATGTGAAACTGGCTGGGATTGGTTAAGGCTCTGTACAGTATGAGGCTGTATGTGATTGGCTCACCTTTAACTAAATCTTAAAGGCATATTTTCCTTTTCTGCTTCTGCTAACACAATGAATATATAAATGTCATATAACAATCAAAGACATAAATCACAGCAATGATTCTGCTTTTGGCTGTAACATATGCACATATACACTGTACTGAGGTTATTGGCAGGTTTGGTATACACATATATGTGAACCATATTAACAACCTAGGACTGGTCTTAGCTGGCCAGCTACACTCCCACCAAAATTACCTATAATTCTATGTTCTCAGTAATAAGATTTGAACATGAATTTGAGGAATTTTCCATCAGTTTCTCAACTCACAAGTGTCTTTGTTACTCTCATGCAGAACTTAGTACGTTTCTTACAGTTCTGATTTGCCTCTCCCAGACTCCGCCTGTATGGCTTGCACGTGGAGCATTCATGTGAAAATCACACTGTTTCTCTAACAAGTACTCAGTTACTTTTTCTTTATCAATCTCTTTTAGAGCCTTGTTCAATTCGTTCTTTGCTCCAACAAAATTAGATCCTTGGTCAGATCTAAGTTCTCTGACAGTACCTCTAATGGCTATGAAACATCTTAAGGCGTTGATAAAGGCGTTGGTTGACATATCTTCCAACATTTCCAGATGAATTGCTCTGGAGTTTAGACACGTAAATATCAGTCCATATCTCTTGTACTCCTTGCGGTTTTGTTTGGTGATAAATGGGCCGAAGCAATCCATTCCGCTATAAAGAAATGGTGGTGATGGGTTTACACGATCAGCTGGTAGATCAGCCATTCTTTGTTCTTCTGTAGGTCTACGTGTCTTCCTACAGATTACACGTTTACTTATGTACTTCGCTATAACTTTGCTTCCTTTCACTATCCAGTAACCACCTTCTCTCAAACAGCTTTGAGTAAAGCTTCTTCCTTGATGCAAGGATTTGTTGTGGTAGTGATTGATAATCAATCTTGTGAAGGTAGAATTTTTGGGTAGAATTGCTGGATGCTTAACTCTGTTAGGTAGCGACGCATTTTCCAGCCTCCCTCCCACCTTCAGTATACCATCCTGCAGAATAAGATTAAGCTTGTACAATGGGTGGTTGTTTGGAAGTCTCTTAGGTTCTTGACTAAGTCTCTTCAATTCTTCACTGTAGAATCTTTGATGAATGAGTCTTATAACCGTTACTTCAGCTTTCACTCTTTCCTCTACATTCAACGATTCTTTCTTTCTGATTCCTTTTGCTAAGCGTTGAATTCGAGCTACAATGTTTATGACTGTATTCCACTTTGAACATCTGGCTAGTCGTTCAAGTATGTCATCTTGACACTTGGTGGCAGTGCTCAATGTTTGAACTACCTTTACTTCTGGATCACCCATAGACAGTTCTGTATAACCTTCACTGGGTATGATTTCCCTTTCCCAAAGGAACTCTGGACCGGTGAACCAGTTTGAATCCTTCAATTCTGTTACATTTAGGCCTCTTGAAGCATGATCTGCCGGGTTTTGCTTTGTGTCAACATAGTGCCAATGTTCTGGATTCGTTGCTTTTCGAATTTTTTTAACCCTGTTAGCGACAAAGGTGTGGAATCTTCGAGCTTCATTGTTTATGTAACCTAGGACAACTTGTGAGTCTGTCCAAAAATTCTCTTCATCTATTTTCAATTCCAATTCTTCTTTCAGAAACTGACTTACTGATGCTGAAACGACGGCTGCCGTTAGTTTGAGTCTTGGTATTGTCTGAATATTGTTGGGTGCTACTCTGGCCTTTCCAAAACTAGGGCACAGTGTATCTTTTCTTCTCCTATTGCTCTGATGTAGGAGCACTGACCATAACCATGACTACTGGCATCTGAAAAGTGATGAAGTTCTATTTTCTTGTACTTTCCAAAATCAGGAGGTACAAAACATCTGGGTATCCGAATTTCTTTCAAATTTTGCAAGTCTCTTATCCAACTCTCCCACCTTGGCCTCAAGCCTGCAGGTATGGGTTCGTCCCATCCCAACTTCTGTCTGCATAATTCTTGCAGTATTTCTTTTGCTCTGAGGATTACTGGTGATAGGAATCCCAACGGATCATATATTGAGGCTACTGTGGAAAGAATGGTACGTCTAGTTGGAACTTTCTCTTCCATGGATATTTCAAAGAAAAAATGGTTGTTTTCTACTTTCCATCCCAATCCGAGTACATTCTGAACTGGAAGAGGATCATAGTTAAGATCCACATTCTTTATTGTTGATGCACGTTCGGAGTCACTGATGGATTCTAGTACCTCTATGTTGTTTGAGATGAATTTGTGAAGACGCAGGTTTCCTTTTGCGCATAACTCTTGGCTCTCTCTCACCAATTGAATTGCCGATTCTGAGGATTCTAGGCTTATAAGACCATCATCTACATAAAAGTTTTTCTTCAAAAAATTTGCTGTTGATGGACAATCCTTTTCATTCTGATTGGCCAGATACTTCATACCATAATTGGCACAACCTGGGGATGATGCTGCTCCAAACAAGTGTACTTTCATCCTGTATTCCGCTGGCTCTGTATCTGTATCTCCGTCTTCCCACCATAGGAACCTCAGGAAGTCTCTATCTTCTTCCTTCACATGAAATTGGTGGAACATCTTTTCAATGTCGCACATGACTGCTATGGGATACTTTCTGAATCTACAGAGTACTCCAGGTACAGTGTTTGTAAGATCTGGTCCCTTTAGTAGATGATTGTTCAATGCAACATCATTGTACCTTGCTGAGCAATCAAAAACTACTCTGATCTTATCTGGTTTCTTTGGGTGATAGACACCTTGATGTGGGATGTACCACACTTCTCCATTTTTAGGCTGACCATCAACTTTCTCTGCGTGCCCTTCTTTGAGGATTTCTTTCATGAATTTCAAATAATCGTCTTTCAGTTTGGGATCTCTTCCCATCCTTTTCTTTAAGCTTTTCAATCTTGCCAGAGCAAGATCTCTGTTATTTGGTAGATGAGGTCGTTCTCTAAAAGGTAGGGGCATTTCAAGATGACCTTGTTGATTTTGCTGAATATTATTTTCTAGAACTTGTACAAACTTTATGTCCTCTTCGGATACATTCTTTTCATTACAACTTATGTCTGCAAAGTCGGATTCTAGGATTTTGAGTACTTTCGCTGGACTTACAGTTGGTAACTCTTGGACAGATATTCTATGACACAATCCTGTCACCTGTCCTGAATCTGCAATCTGTCGTTTTCCTCCAACAACACCCCATCCTAGATCAGTTTGGACTGCGTAGGGTTCACCCTTTCCTCCTGCGATTATCTTTTGTGGCACCAACGCCTCGGGACAATCATAACCTATCAACAGTCCAACACCAAATTCCTTCAGCGGGGATATTTCATGAGATATGACAGATAGGTGTTCCCATTTGTTGGCTGTTTCACGGGTAGGTATGCGATCTCGATCCAGAGGTATGTCGTCTTTTGTATAAGCTGGAGGTAGATCTAATATGCAGTTTGAGTGGAGTCCTCTAACTCTCAGTCCTTTGACTCTTTGACTGTTCACCAATGTGTCTCTTCCTGTCATTGTAGTGAGTTTGAGTTTCACTGGTTCTGTGGACACTTGTAATTTCTTGCAGATTTCTTGATCAATGAAGGTGACGTCACTCTGGGCATCCAGTAGCGCATAGGCAAAATTATGCAATTGCTGTTTCTTTGTTTGATTAGACTGACTTTACTCTGTAATTCCTCCAATGCCGCTCTATGGATGCAGTAGGTTTAAAGAGCACACCGAATACTTTAGTTAACTTCTTTAATAACTTCAATCTTCTTCATATAACTGCTTACAATGGCTTGTTTCATTCATATTACAATGGTTTCATTCGTATTACAGTGACTTGATTCGTAAGTTCGATTATGATTACTCTACAGTGACTTGATTCGTAAGTTCGTAAATTCGCTTGGATTTATAAATTCGTTAGAACTACAAGTAAACACACATACAACAGTTTTTACATACAGATCTACCTGCATTACTAAACAATAGAGGAACACACAAGTGCATTAAATACCTATTTGGCCTTCTCTACTTCCATAAAGCTTCTCTGATTGGAACTGTCTGTTTCCTCTTCTGTCTGGTGAGCATGTGTCTCTAGAAAATCCTAGCAGGGAGTTTTACACAGGCATAAATGTGAAACTGGCTGGGATTGGTTAAGGCTCTGTACAGTGTGAGGCTGTCTGTGATTGGCTCACCTTTAACTAAATCTTAAAGGCATATTTTCCTTTTCTGCTTCTGCTAACACAATGAATATATAAATGTCATATAACAATCAAAGACATAAAATTACAGCAATGATTCTGCTTTTGGCTTTAACATATGCACATATACACTGTACTGAGGTTATTGGCAGGTTTGGTATACACATATATGTGAACCATATTAGCAACCTAGGACTGGTCTTAGCTGGCCAGCTACACACCTGCCTTAACCTATCCATTGATACATGTGCTCCTACTATAAAGGCTTCAGAAATTTTAGTTAGGTTCACAATATACAGAGGACCCTTGATGTTGGACTGTGGCTTACACATGTATTTGTAAATGTGTGCACACAAAACCCTCTATGTTTAACGCACACTGTTAGACAGGGCCAAATTGGTTGTTTTGCGGGCTGGCTGGTAAGTGTTGCTGAGAAATCCTTTGTTTGCGATGTGCATTGTTATTCTATGTGCACCTTATTGCTAAGGCTGGGTATAGGTTGGGATGGTTGGCATTTTTTTGTCGTCAGTACATCAGATCAAGTTTCATATATATATACCATAGTTTGTAGACTCTATAACTTTCCTACAGACTAAATAATATACACTATGTTGCCAAAAGTATTGGGATGTCCCTCCAAATCATTGGATTCAGATGTTCCAATCACCTCCATGGCCACAAGTATATAAAATCAAGCACCTAGGCATGCAGACTGCTTCTACAAACATTTGTGAGAGAATGGGTCGCTCTCAGGAGCTCAGTGAATTCAAGCGTGGTGCCGTGATAGGTTACCACCTGTGCAATAAGTCCATCTGTGAAATTTCATTGCTACTAAATATTCAACGGTAAACAAAGTGGAAGCAAGAAGGAAGAACAGCAACTCAGCCACAAAGTGGCAGTCCATGTAAAATAACAGCGCAAGGTCAGCACATGCTCAAGTGCACAGTGCGCAGAAGCCAACAACTGTCTGCAGAGTGCATAGAGAACTTCATGTAATGGGTTTCCATGGCTGAGCAGCTGAATCCAAGCCTTACATCACCAAGTGCAATGCAAAGCGTCGAATGCAGTGGTGTAAAGCACGCTGCCACTAGACTCTAGAGCAGTAGAGACATGTTCTCTGGAGTGATGAATCACGGTTCTCTGGCAATCTGATGGGTGTGTCTAGGTTTGGTGGTTGCCAGAAGAACGGCACTTGCCTGACTGCATTGTGCCAAGTGTAAAGTTTGGTAGAGGGGGGATTATGGTGTGGGGTTGTGTTTCAGGGGTTGGACTTGGCCTCTTAGTTCCAGTGAAGGGAACTCTTAAGGCGTAAGCATACCAGACATTTTGGACAATTTCAGGCTACTAACTTTGTGGGAACAGTTTGCGGATGGCCCTTTCCTGTTCCAACATGACTGCACACCAGTGCACAAAGCAAGGTCCATAAAGACATGAATGAGCGAATTTGGGGTGGAGGAACTTGACTGATCTGCACAGAGTCCTGACCTCAACCCGACAGAACACACTTGAGATGAATTAGAGCAGAGACTGTAAGCCAGGCCTTCTCCTCCAACATCAGTGCCTGACCTCACAAATGCGCTTCTGGAAGAATGGTCAAACATTCCCATATACACACCCTCCTAAACCTTTTGGACAGCCTTCCCAGAAGAATTGAAGCTGTTATAGCTGCAAAAGAAGCTGCAAACTCAATATTGAACCCTACGGACTATGACTGGGATGCCATTAAAGTTCATGTGCGTGTGAAGGCAGGCGTCCCAATACTTTTGGCAATATAGTGTATGCTGATTTGGGTTATTTTCACCCAAAAAAGTAACAGAATATATTTTGGCTTAAATTTATGAAGAAAAATGTATGTTTGCAAAATTTTATAATGGAAATGAGGAAAAATGTGTTCATAATTTTCTTTTTTTTTCATTTATTTAGCAACAAATGAAAAAAACCTAGTGGTGATTAAAGAAACTCTATTTGTGTGAAAAAAAATTAACAATTTTTATATGGGTACAGCGTTGCGTGACTGCGCAATTGTCATTCAGAGTGCAACAGCGCTGAAAATTGTCCTGGGCAGGAAGGGAGTGAAGTGGTTATTTAGGTATTGAAGTGGTTATTTAGGTAAGTTATGGTATGATGGATGATAATGGGGTGTACAGTCCAATGAAATAGAATCCAGGAATTTGAGGGAAGAGATGGCCAGCAGGCAGACAGAACCAGGGGCGTCCCTAGGGTTGGTGTCACCCGGTGCGATAACACTTGGTGGCACCCCCTCCGACGATTCCCGCAGAATGGATCGGATCTGCGGATTGAGCATAATGGATCAGAGTCTGATCCATTATGCTCCCCAATCCGCAGATCCGATCCATCCTGCGGGGATCGTCGGCATGCAACCTATGCAGGGTGAGACCAGACCCGCTCCACGAAAAGGTAAGTTGTAAAGAAAGCCGACCATCCCCGCAGGATGGATCGGATCTGCGGATTGGGGAGCGTAATGGATCGGACTCCGATCCTTTATGCTCAATCCGCAGATCCAATCCTTCCTACGGGGATGGTCGGCTTTCTTTACAACTTACCTTTTCGTGGAGCGGGTCTGGTCTCACCCCGTGTGGTAGGTTTCACCTGCTGCGGCGCGCACCCCCCGCACCTGCCTCAGGATGCCACTGGACAGAACTCAATATGAAAGATTTTTCAGGTAAGTTTCTATTGGATTGTCAGTAATAACCAGGGGTGGACTGACCATTCGTACACTCGGGTAATGCCCGAGGGCCCGGGGTCAGTAGGGGGCCCCATGAGATGCCCCTGGTACCTTTCATTGGCTTTTTCATGGGCTTTTTTGGGTGTGGGCGAGGACACAGGGGCCCCATGATCCCCTATTGCCCGGGGCCCCATGAGTTGTCAGTTCGCCCCTGGTAATAACTATTATTTGTGTTGTTATTACAATGCTGATGTTATAAAATGAGAGAGTATGCAGTGAGCACAGAACTCTTCCAGCTGTTGGCAGTTGACTGTTCTGTACAGAGGTGTCCCCCCTCCAGACTGAGCGGACAGAAGGCACGTCTGTAGGGATGCCGGGGAAGTGATGGCGGTGAACACCGGATAATACGTCACAGCAGAGGCTGAGCTGTGTGTATATGGGAGGGAGGGAAGGAGGGATCCTCTGACTCCAGGCTCCGGTCGTTCTACAGTACACTGCTTGTTCTGCATTACATGATCGCTGTGTGATGTACATGAGATAAGAGCCGGCTCTGTGAGGGTGGATCGAGCACCGCAGGATCTTCTGTTGTCAGCCCTGGGCTCTGGGTAAGCAGCTATGACATCACTATGGAGGATGATGATGATGATGTTTGCACTTTGGATGGGGGCAGCAGACACCTTGATGGGGAGGTGGAAGTAGGGAAGTCCCAGGGAACAGGAAAAGTTGGGCTGGCAGAGGATCCCCCCTCCAGCATGTAGTGTGCAATGTGATCCCATCATAAACTTCCAGTCCAGTCCACAGTGCCAGAGAACATGCAGAACAGAGACTCAGCCTGGGAAACTCTGTATATGACACAGCATGTACTGCTCTGCCTGCTGAGCCTCTCCTCTGCTCTCTACACTTCATTCCTGACAGACAGATGTTTACAAGAACCCTGACCTAGCTGGATTCTTTTTCCTTTCCTCTTCATTCTGATTAAGGAAGAAATATTTTCCCTGCAGGAGCAAATTAGATAATGCTTTGCTGGGTTGTGTGCCTTCCTCTGGATCAACTGTGGGTATAGGATTATAACTTTTTTTTTTTTTTAATGGTTGAACTGAATGGACTATTTATAAAAATGACTATTAACTACTTTCTAATGTTTTTTAAGTGTAGCATTGTATATTTCCCTGTATACAGCCAGTATTTTCTACATCCCCAGGGTTCTCTCATTTCACATTCCCTGTACAAGGGTCTAGTGTCAGTACTTCCGATTATTTTCCAAATGCTTCATTATGTTTATAAATAACAACCTTGAGGGGAATGTATCAATACTGGAGAAGATTGAATCTGGAGCGGCAAGCAATCAGCATCTGTCTTCAGCTTGTTAACCACTTGCCCTCCAGAGGATTTTTTGCGATACGGCAATGTGTTACTTTAACTGACAATGGCGCAGTCCAAATTAAATTTACGTCGTTTCTTCCCCACAAATAGAGCTTTCTTTTGATGGTATTTCATCACCTCTGGTTTTTATTTTTTGCGCTATAAATAAAAAACCTTTAGCTTTATTTTATTTAAATAAATTATTTATTTAGCTATTTTTTACTTTTTTTCTGTTAAGCATGTTCAGTAAAAAATTTTTTAAAAGTCAAATTTCTTCATAAATTTAGGCCAAAATGTATTTTGCTACATGTCTTTGCTAAAAAATTCCCAATACGTGTAAATTATTTGGTTTACATGAAAGTTAAAGCATTTAGAAAGGCGGTGTATATATACTGGAATTTTAATTTTTTTATTTTTACTAGTAATGGCAGAGATCAGCGACTTATAGCGGGACTGCAGCGGGAATGACTGACTTGGTGTTAGGGCTCGTTCACACTTGACTGTTTTACCAACTCTTGCCAAATGCCCCTATAGCGTTTGGCAAGCGTTGGTCCGGCGTTTGTGGAGCGTTTTATTAGCACTTGGCAAACGCCGCATGCGTGGTTCAGCGGCGGTTGCTAGGCATTTGCTGAGCGTTAAAAACTCCCACAATTGCCTATAATGAAGTTTGGAAAGTGTTACTGCTCCGCAAACACCCCACAACCGCGTCACAAACGCCAGCCGGGCGTTTGCGGAGTGGCACCATAGACTAGAAGAGGAGGCTTCAACGCCTCCTGACTCGACCAGAGGCGTCCGTTTTGCCGCGACGCTACCGCTCCCGTTAGAGCAGCACCATGTGCTGCAATGAGCAGAATTGTCCGAGGCGTTTGAGAAGCGGTAAAAACGCTTCCCAAATGCCTTTTTGCCGCTTCAAAACAAGGCTAGTGTGAACGTAGCCTTACTGACATCCCCAGTGACACCAATACAGTGATCAGTGCTAACAAAAAGCACTGACACTATATTAATGGCACTGGGCAGGAAGGTGTTAACATCTGGGGCGATCAAAGGGTTAACTGTGTGCTGTTTCACATACAAAGTGTGCAGGAGCTGGCAGGGGAGAGATCTGTTTTGTTTACATACAAGTCTCTCCCCCGTCGGAGAGACTTGGTGATCACCAGGTGCCAGTGAGTAATCACCGGCCGGGACCCGCTGATTGACAGCCAAGGCCGCGAATGGCAGCAGGGGTAGGGCTCTTGTGCCCCCTACCCAGGACTGCAAAATCATGTATATAGACGTGAGAATCTCATCTATATACTTGATTTTGTGCACCCGCGCCGCCCTGTTGCAGTATTTCTGCTATAAGGCGGCCCAGAACTGGTTAAAGTGATTCTAAAGCCTTATTTTTTATTTTTTTTTAAATAACAAATGTCATACTTACCTGGTGTGCAGGAGTTCTGCTCTCCTGGCCCCTCCCTCGTGTCGGTTGCCCCCACAGCAAGTAGCTTGCTATGGGGGCACCCGCTGCTCCACGTGTCCATTCACACATGGAGCTGTGGCTCGGCCTTGTCCCCTCTCTCTTCTCATTGGCTCTGATTGACAGCAGTGGGAGCCAATTTCTTCTGTCTCAGCCAATGAGAATAGGGAGTCCTGAGATAGCCGAGACTCCAGTGGACATTGTTGGATCGAGAGGGGGCTTGGGTGAGTGTTAGGAGGGGCTGTGGGAATGATACATACAGAAGGTTTTTTACTTTCAGAACGCATGATGATAAAAAACCTTGAGCCTTTAAGACCACTTTAGGCTTTAAAGTGGTAGTAAACCGCAGACAAAAAAAAAAGTCTCCTGCATGGTAATGTCATCATGTGGTAGTAAGCATTGCATATTAGCACATTCTGTAAAAGTTACCTTAAAACAAAGCCCTCCAGTGGCGCGCTGTCATCGTTGTAGAGGCTTCCATCTTCACCCGTCTTCCTTCTGGGTTCACGAGCTCCAGCATTCTGACAGGCCGGGCCGCGATGACGCCTCTCCCATGCATGCATGTGGGAATCCTGGGCCACGGCACACAGCTCTGCAGGAACAGCTTGGCTATGCCGTTCCTTCAAAGCATATGCGCTGGATTAAGTAAAGACACAATATCTCCTAAATGGTGCACGTTTAGGAGATATTCATTATACCTATAGGTAAGATTTATTATACGCTTATCTGTAGGCAAAATTAAAAGGGGAAAAAAAAGTTTACAACCACTTTAAAAAAGTAAGAGATCAAAGTTAATTGGTTGTCATGTACAACTGCTACAGAATCCATCTGCTTCAGCTTTCATAAATTCCCCTCTGTCTCTCAGATTAAGGGTCTATGCACACCAGGTCCACACTGATGCGGTGCGGGAAACTCTGAGAATCCTGTGCATTTCCCGCACCGCATTGCAGTTGCATGACGTTCATGCAGTCTGGTGCAGGTGTCAATGTTAAATTAATGACACCCCAAAACAGATCACAAAACGTAGTGCGATTGCCAGAAATTACATCGCATGGGTGAGAATACTCATGCAATGACATTCAGGTGTGGGTTAAAAAAAAGGGCCCTGTACCTTTTTGGTGCAGATATGATTTGGGCCATACAAACTGTAAGGCTCAATGTGCACTGCACAGACATCGCATGTAATTCGCACAGGAATGCGGTGCAGTTCCTGGGTGAATTACTTGCAGTGTCCTGCACCACATTAATATGAACCTGGTATAAAGTGGATATAAAGACTCAAGGATGATGATGATGATGATGATGTAAAGGCTCATTTTATGCATGAAGATAAAAAACCTTCTGTGTGCAGCAGCACCCAGAGCCCCATTACAATCCAATGATGTACACAAGAGCCTCAGCTCTCTGGGGACACTCCCTCCTCATTGGCTGAGACAGCAATGGGAGCCATTACAGCCAGTGAGCCAAAGAGGGGAGAGAGAGAGGGGGGCGGAGCTGAGCCACACTCTGTGTATTAATGGACAACGCAGAGCAGCGGTTTAGGAGTGAGCCTGCTTGGGTGCCCCCATATCAAGCTGCTTGCTCTGGGGGCACTCGGCAGGAGGGAAGGGCTAGGCATGCTGGCAGGGTACCCAAGAAGAGGAAAATCAGGGGTGCTCTTTGTAAAACCACTGCATAGAGTAGATAAGTTTGTTATTTTACAAAAATGCCTTAATAGCACTTTTAAAAACTGCTGCTTCTAGAGTTTAACGTGTTGCCTGTAGATCCAGCTGAATGTTATCCTATGTCCATGCACATCAGGATGTTTAGAGGCATATGTTAAGCTCGACATTTAACAGTAGGAAAAAAAAAATCTTCTGTTTTGCATTTAAACGCTGAACTCTCCTAAGTTTTCCGAGAAGCTCTTAAATGCTCCTAAACTTGTGTACAAAAATGTTCTATATCAGTGGGTTTTTTTTTTCAGCCAAGGGAACTAGCATTTTTTTAAGCCCAGTGTGCATGGACCCTAAGTAACTATTTTTTTAAGTAACTGACAGGGATGCTTCAAGCATTAATTGTAGGTCTATAAAGCCAGCCATACATGGATTAAAATTTGGCCAGTTCAGCAGGGTCCAGATGAATTTTGATCCATGTATGGGCAGGCTTGTTGTACACAAGTCGATCTGTTGATTGACGTGTACTACCAACCCGTTGGAAAAATTTCCTTCACTCAAGCTAAGCCCTGGTTACTGCTACTTCTCATTTAATTTGGTGCACCGTAGAAAGTTGTATGACAAGTCAAAACACATTAATTTCAATGGGTGCCGTCTTAATTGCTGAGACTCAAGTTTCAGCGACAAAAAAATAGTTCTTGCGTTGCTTTTCTCCATCTTCCTTGCGACATGCGTGCCATAGACTGAAATATTAAAATCACAAAAAGTCACGAGGAAGGTTTCTTTGCCTTATCTTTATGACTTTGGCTGCAACTTTAGTGGGTTTTGTAAGTTAAGTAATGTGTGTCACACTTTGTATTGTTATGATTGGCCAAAGTCACAAAACGTCGAAACGTCACAAGCAAGTTACAAAGTGGCAAGACTTTGGGTTTGCAACAGTGTGAACCAAGCCTAATGCAGGCCATAGATGGGCAGTTTATCGGCCGAATTGTCGGCCAGTAAACGAAAAAATCGGTCATTGCCTTTGCCGATGCTGCCACCAATGTCCACGAAAAACGGCCAATTTTTGTGAATTTTCCAGCATGGCCGATAAAAATAAACGAGAAGATCCACGTAAAACAGCCGGCGGACTGGCCCCACTAATGGCGTGAATATTGGCCGATTTTTCGTGCAGACAAAAATTCGGCCGATTAAACGACCCGTCTATGGCCTGCATAAAACTAGCCCCCTGAAGTCATTAGAAGAGCTCCCTTGGGTTCACTCTCCCCAGTGTGGGAACCAGTCTGATACAGTACAGTGAGAGTAATGCCGGCCATACATGGGTCGAAATTTGACCGATTTTTCGTCTAAAATTCGGACTTAAGAATAATCGGCGGAATTTTCGCAATGGTAGTGGGTCAATGGGACCAGTCGTTTTTCGTGGTTCCTCCTTTTCGGTGATCGGGCATGTTGGAAAATTCGTGAAAAACGACTCAATGATGGTCAGATCGTACGATCGTTTTTCCGAAAAGAATATGCACATGAGCCGTGACCTGGAAGGAACAGAAGTTCCACCTGTTATATGGGGTGAACTTTATGACTTTGTCGGCCGATTTTCAAAATCATTGATGGCACCATTGGATTACCGAGCGAACGACGTTTTCGATTTTCTGACAAAAATCGTTCAGAATTCGACCCATGTATGGCCTGCATTAGCGAGTTTATTTCAAGGTAAGAGTTTGGACTTGATTAAGAATTTGGCATTGGTACTGTTTGTGGGGTGAGAGAAAATAAGGAGTGGATACTGGGTTGTGTTTGTACTGTTGCTTTTGTGTTTTTTTTTTTTTTTTTTTTTTTTTTTTTTTTTTCCTCGACTGTGCTCCTTGTTGGAGTTGGTATAACCTCACAATTAACAGTGGAATTGTGTCACTATTTGCACCTCCCCTACCCGGTGCTCCTGCTTTCCCTGCACATCAGGCGGTCTGCCTGCAGCTGTATCTATGACTGTCACATCTGTCTAATATCATTCCACCAGTGCTACAATGTCTGTTTGCTAGCCTAATATAAACATAGACAGTCAGTAGAATGTAAGGACAGGGGTCACGCCTCTGTTACATTTAGAATACAAAAATAGTTATATTAAACTTACCATGAGAGACACATGGGGGCTGCCATTGTGGATCTCTTTCTAAACATGCTAGGTAAATGACAATTATAATAACCTATAAACAGTGACTAAAAAAAGTACCGTACACATAAACAGCGCTGTGTCAAAACACAATATCCAATTGATATAAAAGGATAAAAGAAAAAAAATATAAAATAAAATTATAATGTGAAACGTTCAATTCATTCCAGTGGTAAGTGATCCACCATCCATGTGATCCTGCAGTGATTCACACCCCATTGGATTCAACACTCATCAGAAGCTGGTTAGTAGCCAGCAGTGGAAAATTAGTAGGAATTCAATCAATCTCCTTAATAATGAATGGTTGTGAAATCTTGAACTTGATAATCAGCCAGCAGACCAAAAGGACCTCCAATCGATAGATTATTGGTATCTCATACTCCGATCTCAGTAAAGAAGAACTTAAAACCAGCAACTTTTTTGTTGCTTTTCTTAACAAAAACCTTTTCATGTCCTGTTCTCTGGCAGGGCAAGGTTTGGTTCATTCAATGTTTATAGATTTTTTTTTGTTATTTAAAACGGTAGCTTGGTTTAAATATTTAATTACTTGTTTAATAATGTTTATTTTTGTATGCCAATATTTTCACCATTTCTTGAGCGTGGGGATATAGGCTGGTTTCATCCTATATATTTTTAATTTATTTAATTATTATTTAATTATAATAACCTGCAAGCTTTAGCCTGGTTTCACACTGATGCGGTGCAACAATTTCTGTGCAAATTCCGCACCACATCACAATCGCACCCCATTCATGTAAACAGCTGCGGATGTGTATGTTAACAACACCCTGAAATCTGTCCGCAAAACACGGTGCGATGTGTGGAATCGGATTGCATAGGTCTGAATACCCATGCAATCCGATTCTAGTGCGGACCAAAAAAAGGGTTTTTGGTGCGGATGCGGTGTGATTTGAGCTATACAAAATATATGGCTCAAATCACACTGCACAGAATTCGCATGTGATTTGCACAGGAATGTGGTGAGGTTCCTGTGCAAATCACATGCAATATGCCGCACCGCACATATGTGAACCCAAGCATAAAGTGAAACTAAAGGCAGAGATACTTACCTCTGATCCGCCCCCCCATGAGGTCTGGCTCTAGAATCGACTCCCCGGCTTCTATTGGATGATGGTGTTTAGCTGTCTTGATTGGCTGGCACAGGATGACGGAACTACCATGCATGCTTGGGTGACATTCATCCTGGCATAATGAGCAATGTCAAAAATGTGAACTGAGCTGTGCATGGATACATTGCATGTCTTTTCAGCAATATACAGACAATCAGAGGTCACCTAAAGTGGTAGTTGCAGCTTACTACTGCCTGATCATATACAGATGAAACTTGAAAAATTAGAATATCGTGCAAAAGTTCATTTATTTCAGTAATGCAACTTAAAAGGTGAAACTAATATATGAGATAGACTCATTACATGCAAAGCAAGATAGTTCAAGCCGTGATTTGTCATAATTGTGATTATTATGGCTTACAGCTCATGAAAACCCCAAATCCACAATTTCAGAAAATTTGAATATTACATGCAATCAATAAATCAAGGATTGTACATAGAACAATATCGGACCTCTGAAAAGTATAAGCATGCATATGTACTCAGTACTTGGTTTGGGCCCCTTTTGCAGCAATTAACTGCCTCAATGCGGCGTGGCATGGAAGCTATCAGCCTGTGGCACTGCTGAGGTGTTATGGAAGACCAGGATGCTTCAATAGCGGCCTTCAGCTCTTCTGCATTGTGCGTTCTCATGTCTCTCATCTTTCTCTTGGCAATGCCCCATAGATTCTCCATGGGGTTCAGGTCAGACATGTTTGCTGGCCAATCAAGCACAGTAATTGGCACAGTAATTGGCACAGTTTTGGCAGTGTGGGCAGGTGCCAAGTCCTGCTGGAAAATGAAGTCAGCATCCCCATAAAGCTCGTCTGCGGAAGGAAGCATGAAGTGCTCCAAAATCTCCTGCTAGACAGCTGCGTTGACCCTGGACCCTGAAGCACAGTGGACCAACACCAGCAGATGACATGGCTCCCCAAATCAACACAGACTATGGAAATTTCACACTGGGCTTCAAGCATCTTGCAGTGTGTGCCTCTCCATTCTTCCTCCATACTCTGGGTCCTTGGTTTCCAAATGAGATTCAAAAGTTGTTCTCATCAGAAAAGAGACGCTTCTGACGTTGTTTGTTGTTCGGGAGCAGCTTGAAAAGAGAAATACGACCAGGATCCATCTGTGTGTGGTGGCTCTTGATGCACTGACTCCAGCCTCAGTCCACTCCTTGTGAAAGTCCCCAACACTTTTGAATGGCCTTTTCCTGACAATCCCCTCCAGGCTGCGGTCATCCCTGCTGCTTGTGCACCTTTTTCTTCCACACTTTTCCCTTCCACATAACTTTCTCTTAATGTGCTTTGATGCAGCACTTTGGGAACATCCAACTTCTTTTGCAATTACCTTTTGAGGCTTTCCCTCCTTACGGAGGGTGTCAATGATGGTTTTCTGCACAACTGTCAGGTCAGCAGTCTTTCCCATGATTGTGATTCCTACTGAACCAGACTGAGAGACCATTTAAAGGCTCAGGAACCCTTTGCAGGTGTTATGGCTTAATTATCTGATTAGAGTGGGACACTTTGAGCCTAGAATATTGCACCTTTTCACAATATTCTAATTTTCTGAGATTGTGGATTTGGGGTTTTCATGAGCTGTAAGCCATAATCATCACAATTATGACAAATCACGGCTTGAACTATCTTGCTTTGTATGTATTGAGTCTATCTCATATATTAGTTTCACCTTTTAAGTGGCATTACTGAAATAAATGAACTTTTGCACGATATTCTAATTTTTCGAGTTTCACCTGTAGAGCCTACCAAGCTGCCCATAAGTCTAGCAAGGGATTTAACAAGAGCACCAAGTAATTTGAATCAATCATTCCACTATCAGGAAATTATATATTATATAGATTTTAAAAAATGTACAGGACTGGCCTGCCCAGCAAATTCAAACCAAGAGCTGACCCTTTGGTGCTAAAAGAAGTCTCCAAGTACTCCAAAATGTTATTGTTGGGTGTTCACATAACTATTGGAACAGCTGGGATCAAAGTGCATGCATCTAAAATCAAAAAGAGATTGCACTCAGCCTGCATGAGAGGTATGTTAAGAAAAAGCATTCTAAAGATTATTAGAGCAAGATTATAGTTTGCCATTGAACATATAGACAAAGACCAGATCAATCAAACATTAAAATATAATTAAAACCCCTATACAGCCTAACCTGTGTACAAAAGATGTATATACTGAGGACTAGTTGGGTTTAGGCTGGAAGTCTACAATAGGTTTGGTCGCAGTAGACATATTTATCACAAACCAACGATAGCATTTCAGGAGAAGACCCTCATAACAACTGTGAAGCGTGGTGAGGGAAACATGTTTATTAAAAGTCAGCAGCTACAAAAACCGTATCTGCTGACTTTATTTAATAAACACACACTTACCTGTCCCGGGGTCCAGCAATGTTCTCACCCGCGCTGTCCCTTCTCTCCTCCTCTCCTCCACAGTGCTGGCATCTCAGCTGTGGGCACCATGCTGTGACAGCTGGCACCTTCACAGCCTGGTGCCCACTGCACATGCGCGAGTCATGATGCGCCTCCTAATTGGGCTGGCAGTCTTCTGGGGCCTGTGAAAGTTTCCAGGAGACTGCAGGAGGGAGGAGGGGGCTGAACTTCCGCCTCACATCACTGCGGCGAGCTGAGTCGGAAGTGGGAGTGGGTACCTGTCAAAAACAGATATCCGCTCCCCTCTCCCCCCCCAAAAGGTGCCCAATATGGCAGTGGAGGGGGGTAGGAGGCAAATAAGCAGAGCTTCTGCTTTTGAGTGGAACTCCGCTTTAATGCATTCCATACGTTAAGGTAAAAAATGTTTTACAGTTTGCTGCCTCCCCACCTCCCTAAATACTTACCTGGTTCCTCAATCAATCCAGTGCTGTGCACGGCTGGATCTCTTCTCTCCTTCAATTCCTCTTCACACAGGGACTTTGGAATTCAATCCTGTGAGGAGGAAGCGCAGCTCCATAGACACACACAGCTTGGGAGAGAGCATGCATGTGTGCCTCCACAGCAAGTGGCCTGCTATGGGGGCACATGAACAAAAAGGAGGAGCCAGGATCACGAGTGGGTGACCACTGTCTTTCTGGGTTCAGTGCACAGGTCCACAGGACTACTGTGTTCTGTTTAGCTCACCCATAGTTCTTTGATAATCCCTTCTCATGCATTAAATTTTTGATTGCAAAATATAGTTTGTTTATGCAATATATTTCAGGAAAAAAAAACAATATGAACACATTACATACCACCTGTAAACCTTTAAAAGCAATTTAAAATAAAACTGACACCAAATCGTTATATTTTCCATTTACTTATATGCATACAGTAGTTTACTGTTGGCACTGCTGTTGGTATAAGCAGTATTAAATGCTCCACTTAACCTCCCTGGCGGTATGCCCGAGTGTAGCTCGGGGTAAAGTTTCAGCACCACAAGTGGTAACCCCGAGCTACACTCAAGAATACCTTGCAGTGCTGCTCCGGGATCACTTCTTCACTTACCTTGTACTGCGCTTCCACGATATCCCCCCTGCAGCATCCCCTGTAATGTCCTCCGGCGGATGCCGGCATCTGTCTTCTGGGTTCCGTTCCCTGGGATGTACGGGGACGGAACTGGCAGAAAATTTAAAAATGTGAAAAAGTGACATTCACTAAAATACACTAAAATCACATAGTAAAACATTACTGTATCAAACCATTTCACATACATTTTGTCCTGTGCCCTGCCTGCATTTTTACTGTTCTTTCTGCCTGGAAACTGAGAAAAGTCCATGGCGTCCAAAAAGCGTCCCTTTAGGTCAAAAGCGGTTTTAGACCAGCTAGAGAACAGCGATAGTAAATTAGAATCACTTGCTCAGTGATGTGCGAACTTGGCGCTCTATTTCAAATTTCAGTGTTTTTGTTTTGATTATATTATTGAATTAATTTATTGTTATATTATTTTTTATGATTATTTATTAAATTATAATTTATGATTTCGTTTTTCAAATTTTAACATACCGGGGATGTTTACTAGACTCTTGTTCGGACAGATTTCAGTGAGCTGTTCCAAAAAATTAAAGGCCTACGATATAAAAAATACATATTTCCATGCAAAAAAATTGAACACTTTGAGCACAGAAATATGGACATAATCAGAACGCTAGGGAGGCTACAGTGGCACAAAAGGCAAAATCTTTTTTTTTTTTTTTATTTTATGTCGAATAAAGTGAGGTAGGTTCATAACCACTGTCATTTTTTTGCCATCTTTGTCCAATTGGGGAGCATTAACTTCACTTCCTGTCTCCCTAAAATTTGGGATTTTCTTTAAGGCTCCTTTCACACTTGCGTGACTCCAAAGTCGCACGATTTCCAGTGTGACTTTGATGCTACTTTATATTCCTCTGGCACTCAAGTCACATCAAAGGAACCTTTTTATAGTTTCTGCGACTTTTAAGTAGAATAGATCCAAACGGGTACCATTAAAAACAATGGGCTATGACTTGTCATGCAATTTTGTGTCCAAAGTCACATAACAAGTTGCACATTCAATGATAAAAGTAAACAGGGCACATAGAGAGGGTGAAACTCCCTAACTAATGCACAGCTGGCAATAAAAACCTGGCAGGGGTTCTAATTCATCTCCACTCTCTCCAACAAAAAAAGTTGTGGTTTTAGTTATACTTTAACCATTTTCCTGTGGGGCACTTTTTCCCCCTTCCCACCCAGGCCAATTTTTAGCTTTCAGTTCTGTCGCACTTTGTTGCGGTCATGCAGCACTGCACCCACACACAATTTTGTATCTTTTTTTTTTTCTTTTCTAGACATATTGAGCTTTCTTTTGGTGGTAATTAATCACCACTGGGTTTTTATTTTTTGCTAAACAAACTTAAAAATACTGACATTTTTGGTTAAAAAAAAAAAGTTTTTTCTTATTTTCTGTTATAAAATTTTGTAAATAGGTAATTTTTCTCCTTCACTGATGTGCGCTAATGAGGCTGCCCTGATGGGCACTGATGGGTGGCAGTGGTAGGCATTGGCAGGCATCACTGTTGTGTGTGGGGGGGGGGGGAGAATGGGGGGTCAGCAGAAGTCTGATCATTGGAGGAGTGTAAGCAGAGTTCCCAGCACAGCCAGAAAGCTGATCACACTGTGCTCTCCTGCCTGGTGTAATAAGTATTTACTAGGAAGGCAGAGGGACTGTCAGGAACACAAGGGATTCACATTTCAAGTACATGGTACAGCAGGTATATATCAGGAATATGACAGTTTGGGTTGACATATTCTATAAATACATTACCATTAACCAGCAAAACATCCCCAAGTTCATTATTTTAAATTATTATTATTATTATTATTATTATTATTATTATACAGGACTTCTATAGAGCCGACAGTTTGCTTTACATTATGGAGGGAGACAGTACAATAACAATATAGTTCAATACAAGAGGGATTAGAGGGCCCTGCTCCTTGGAGTTTACAATCTAGGAGAAATGACCACGTACAATTAATAAAAATAATGTGAAGATTAAACTTGGTTATATGGTAAGCCTCATGCTCTTTGCTAATGTTATGTTTCTTTGAGAACTAAAGAAAATTCTTCTTTTTAATTTTTCAGTCTTTAATTATTACCAGTTGAAGATCTTGGCGGGGAATATGATGATGCAGGCAGTTCATGCTTCCCAGATGGTTGTTCTCAAGATTGGAGCTCAGACATTATAAACAAGAAATACTGACACATAGTAAAGTTGTCCTGCGTGTTTTAAACAAATGCATTAGTTATGTGTAATGGTGTGTAGCCCATCCATTACCTGCAGGCTGCTCCTTCTTGTCAAACTATTCTCCTCAGCACCTCCTTCATTGCTGCTGGATATTTCCCTCTTTGCGATCCATTCACAAAACTCCTATTTCTATTCTCCCACAAGGTATCATGTTCTGAAAAAAAGGTAGAGGAGATCTTGTCAACTGCTGCTCCTCCTCCATTCACAGAATGCTATGCAGTGTAGAAGAATAATACACATTTTGTAAATGGTAGAGAGGGCAGAGGGATAGGTGAGCAGTGAAACTTTTCAGACACAGTGGTGGCTCTTAAAAGAGAAGTATGAGATGAGATTTTTTTTTTGGCTCAATCATATTTACCTTGGTGGATGCTGTCTCTGTTCCCCACTGGCTCTAAGGGTGAGAACCCAACAATCACATGATCGCTGAATGCTGAGTTCTTACAGCCGCTCTGAGCAGAGAGTGGTGACTGTCAGTCACCGCTCTCTGCTCTTCCTCCTCCCCACCCCACTCCCCAATGCTTACTGGAACGTTGGGCTCTGAAGGGGGAGGGAGCGACTGGCTCAGGCTCCCAGCAGATGGGGCGGATCCCAACTTTGAAGTAGGGATCTTTCCCCGGCTTGGAGCGGTGGAGTGATGTCAGCCAACAGCGTGATTGGGCACAGGTAAGTATAAGGGGGGGCTGGGGGGATGCTGCTAGCAGAAGTTCTTTTTTATCTTAATGCAAAGAATGCAGTTAGGTGAAAAACCTGCCACTGGTACCACGTTAACTGTTCTTGAAAGTGAAAATGTAGGCAGCTATGCAGTTATACTCCTTATCCCTGCACTGTCTTTGGGAGTGTAGTGGTTCTATCAGTATAACATTGAGGGGTGACCTTTCTCTGTGAAAACCTTGGATCTTCTCTTGTAATAAAAGTCAGCTGAAGTTCAGATTCTCCATAAATTTGCTTCTAATGAAAGTGTGTATTTTTATTCTCTCCTTAAGATGTTGTAGCGACTATACATCTTAAAACTTTAACTAGGGATTTGTTAAAAATTCTCATGTGGCTTTATAGTAACGGCATGCAGTCATGGATGACTACGCTCAAAACTGGCATGAAACTAAACCCTGCGAAACTAAATGACTACTTCCATCTGTGTCTATGTTTAGATTTTCAGTTTTTCTCATTGTCTTTGGCAATCAGACCTGCCATGATTCCTTCATGTGGGTGTTGTATGCTATAAGTAAAATATTTTGACAAGTTGCAGCCCTTGGCAAATGCTAGGGGATTCACAGGAATGAAGATCTAAAGAAAGGAAAGGGCATTTCCCCTGCAGATTGTCAAATGTTACTGCTGGTATCCATCAGTGATTAGAGTAAAGGCCACGTAACACTAGCAATCCTGTTATTGATGACAGCTTGCAAGGGTCACGATGGCTATACAGGGGGAGGATTAATACTGGCCTCTTTCCTTGTGTTGCTTCCTCACCGGTTGGATTAAGTAGACATCACTCCCTTGCTGGGCTATGTGGATTCTGCAGTGTTTTCTGTCACATCTATCCCCTGGCCAGTGAGGGAGTGACACATGGAAGCAGATGAGTATTTCCTCTACAGTGTTTCTCTTACCAATCTTGCACGTGTGACATTTGCCCAATGCTTTTTCTGGTTGCTCTAAGCCACCAGATGGTGAGCGTATCACTCTGTGCCCATGTCCTGGGAAGCTAGTGGTGAGGGATGTGCTCGGTGACTATGATATAGGAAATCATGTAGTAAGGTTCATGCTTTGTAATTTTGCTCTAGGAGAGCAGGCAGTGCGGGTTGTGCTCTGTGACCATGCTGTAGGAGGGAAGGTGGTGAGGCTTGTGCTCTGTGACCATGCTGTAGGAGGGAAGGTGGTGAGGCTTGTGCTCTGTGACCATGCTGTAGGAGGGAAGGTGGTGAGGCTTGTGCTCTGTGACCATGCTGTAGGAGGGAAGGTGGTGAGGCTTGTGCTCTGTGACCATGCTGTAGGAGGGAAGGTGGTGAGGCTTGTGCTCTGTGACCATGCTGTAGGAGGGAAGGTGCTGAGGGTTGTGCTCTGTGACCATGCTGTGGGAAGGTGGTGAGGCTTGTGCTCTGTGACCATGCTGTAGAAGGGAAGGTGCTGAGGGTTGTGCTCTGACCATGCCGTAGGAAGGCAGGTGGTGAGGCTTGTGCTCTGTGACCATGCCATAGGAAAGCAGGTAGTGAGGCTTGTGCTCTGTGACCATACCATAGGAAAGCAGGTGGTGAGGCTTGTGCTCTGTGACCATACCATAGGAAAGCAGGTGGTGAGGCTTGTGCTCTGTGACCATGCTTTAGAAAAGCAGGTGGTGAGGGTTGTGCTCTGTGACCATGCCATAGGAAAACAAGTGGTGAGGGTTGTGCTGTGTGACCATGCTGTCAGAAGGCAAGTGGTGAGGGTTGTGCTCTGTGACCATGCTGTAGGAGGGAAGGTGGTGAGGCTTGTGCTCTGTGACCATGCTGTAGGAGGGAAGGTGGTAAGGCTTGTACTCTGTGACCATGCTGTAGGAGGGAAGGTGGTGAGGCTTGTGCTCTGTGACCATGCTGTAGGAGGGAAGGTGTTGAGGCTTGTGCTCTGTGACCATGCTGTGAGAAGGTGGTGAGGCTTGTGCTCTGTGACCATGCTGTAGAAGGGAAGGTGCTGAGGGTTGTGCTCTGTGACCATGCTGTAGGAAGGCAGGTGGTAAGGCTTGTGCTCTGTGACCATGCTGTAGGAAGGCAGGTGGTAAGGCTTGTGCTCTGTGACCATGCTGTAGGAAGGCAGGTGGTGAGGCTTGTGCTCTGTGACCATGCTGTGGGAAGGTGGTGAGGCTTGTGCTCTGTGACCATGCTGTAGGAGGGAAGGTGCTGAGGGTTGTGCTCTGTGACCATGCTGTGGGAAGGTGCTGAGGGTTGTGCTCTGTGACCATGCTGTGGGAAGGTGGTGAGGCTTGTGTTCTGTGACCATGCTGTAGGAGGGAAGGTGGTGAGGCTTGTGCTCTGTGACCAAGCTGTGTGAAGATGGTGAGGCTTGTGGTCTGTGACCATGCTGTATAAGGGAAGGTGCTGAGGGTTGTGCTCTGTGACCATGCTGTAGGAAGGCAGGTGGTGAGGCTTGTGCTCTGTGACCATGCTGTAGGAAGGCAGGTGGTGAGGCTTGTGCTCTGTGACCATGTTGTAGAAGGGAAGATGCTGAGGGTTGTGCTATGTGACCATCCTGTAGGAAGGCAGGTGGTGAGGCTTGTGCTCTGTGTCCATGCTGTGGGAAGGTGCTGAGGGTTGTGCTCTGTGACCATGCTGTAGGAGGGAAGGTGCTGAGGGTTGTGCTCTGTGACCATGCTGTAGGAGGGAAGGTGCTGAGGGTTGTGCTCTGTGACCATGCTGTAGGAAGGCAGGTGGTGAGGCTTGTGCTCTGTGACCATGCTGTAGGAGGGAAGGTGCTGAGGGTTGTGCTCTGTGACCATGCTGTAGGAAGGCAGGTGGTGAGGCTTGTGCTCTGTGACCATCCTGTAGGAAGGCAGGTGGTGAGGCTTGTGCTCTGTGACCATCCTGTAGGAAGGCAGGTGGTGAGGCTTGTGCTCTGTGTCCATGCTGTGGGAAGGTGGTGAGGCTTGTGCTCTGTGACCATGTTGTAGAAGGGAAGATGCTGAGGGTTGTGCTATGTGACCATCCTGTAGGAAGGCAGGTGGTGAGGCTTGTGCTCTGTGTCCATGCTGTGGGAAGGTGCTGAGGGTTGTGCTCTGTGACCATGCTGTAGGAGGGAAGGTGCTGAGGGTTGTGCTCTGTGACCATGCTGTAGGAGGGAAGGTGCTGAGGGTTGTGCTCTGTGACCATGCTGTGGGAAGGTGCTGAGAGTTGTGCCCTGTGACCATGCTGTGGGAAGGTGCTGAGAGTTGTGCTCTGTGACCATGCTGTGGGAAGGTGGTGAGGGTTGTGCTCTGTGACCATGCTGTAGGAAGGCAGGTGGTGAGGCTTGTGCTCTGTGACCATGCTGTAGGAAGGCAGGTGGTGAGGCTTGTGCTCTGTGACCATGCTGTAGGAAGGCAGGTGGTGAGGCTTGTGCTCTGTGACCATGCTGTGGGAAGGTGGTGAGACTTGTGCTCTGTGACCATGCTGTAGAAGGGAAGATGCTGAGGGTTGTGCTCTGTGACCATCCTGTAGGAAGGCAGGTGGTGAGGCTTGTGCTCTGTGTCCATGCTGTGGGAAGGTGCTGAGGGTTGTGCTCTGTGACTTTGCTGTAGGAGGGAAGGTGCTGAGGGTTGTGTTCTATGACCATGCTGTGGGAAGGTGGTGAGGCTTGTGCTCTGTGACCATGCTGTAGAAGGGAAGGTGGTGAGGGTTGTGCTCTGTGACAATGCCGTAGGAAGGCAGATGGTGAGGGTTAGTCTGTATGTGAATGCACACATGTAAAAAATACCATTAATTCCTATGGTGAGAGAAAATCCATTCAGTGTCCCACTTGTGGAATGTCTTCATTGAAATTAAGATTTTTTTTTTCCCACTGCAACTAGGACAGATGGGTATTAGAATTTGGGAATATGCTGGAGGAAAGGAGGGTCAGTTAAAGAATGCATACTACAATTATTCTTTATGCTTCCTTTTACCACTCGATGACTGCTTGACTGTGAAAGTGAAAGTCCAGTGATAACCACTTGATCAAGCAGGTAGATATTTAAACAGTGGCCTGTAAGTGTCCACAGTTGTTATGCGGTTCAGTGTCCTTGTTGGAGAGATATATGAATCTCCAAAATGGAGGAAAAAGTTTTTTGCCTTCATATAAAGCAAGGGAGGGTTACAATCCCTGCCATTTTTTTTTAGGATTTTCTTTTACTTCAATTTTCAATGATAATGGTAAACTAAACAAATAGAGGGGGTAAATCTCTCTAAGAGGGGCACAGACCGCAGTAAATATTGATAGGTGTTCCAATCCATCTTCACTCCATCCAAAAATGTTTTACCTTTTGTCACACTTTAAGAATAAGCTGGCTTAACTGCTTCTTGACAGGGGGATGTCTATGGAAGTCCTTGACTTTCATCACTTATACGGAGATTATTGATGCCTGTAGCTGCAGCCTGGTATCTTCTTTTTTTTTTTTTTTTTTTTTTTTTCTTAAAAGCAGAGCTATTATTTTGTTTTTTTGTTTTTTTTTCTTACATGGATTCCATATTTGCTCATTACATACAAAAGCTTTGCTTGCTGCTGTGCAGTGCTACACAGTTATTGTCCTTTTAATGCTCCTTCTCATAATGCAAACCTAGAAGTCATCTGACACACTGAAAACACTGCGCTCTCCTAGTGGAAGATACAGTAGCTTAAACCAGCCTTTTTTCAACTAGAGTGCTGTGGCACGTTTGGGTTTTGGGTTCTTCAGGGGCGCCTTGATAACATGCCTTAAAATTGCCCAAAGGTTGTGTACAAGTCAGTGGGTGGATCAAGCCTGCCTTTTTGTTACACAAAGCTGCAGGTTTTCTTTGTGCAGCATTACAACCATGGGCACCATACAGTCCAGCCACCAACGTCTTGGGAAGTGATGATGTCGTTGGTTGATAAAAGCACATCAGGTGCTCCTTGTTTGCCTCTCCCCTGCCTCTCCATCAGCACTGGGGCACACTAGCTGACTAAGGAAGAGAAACTGAGGGAGAAGAGAAACACTGGAATACTAGCCAGTCCCAGTGTGTAAAGGTCTATTTGCTTTGTAAAAATAAATCAGCTCTAATGCTGGGTGTCCTGACTGTGTGGATGATTCTGTGTTATGTAAAACTATTTTGTTAACAAAAAGGTTGAGCAACACTGGTTTAAACACATTGAGCATATTAAAGTAAATTATTAAAATTCCTATCCAACAATTTTCAGGGATGCTGGCTCCTGCGCTATAAGTGCTTCTTCCCTGAACTTCCAGTCCTCACAGGAAACAGTCTGCAGAGCAGTCTGGCAGTTCGCTTGGAGAAGAGGGGGGGGGGGGGCAACAGATAAGAGCCTTTTTATCCCAGGCTGTGTGTTTCTATTAACCTCCCTAGTGGTCTGATTATGTCAGTATTTCTGTGCTCAAAGCGGTACATTTTTTTGCATGGAAATATGTAGTTTTTTTATTGTAGGCTTGTAATTTTTAGGAATAACTTACTGAAATCTGTCCGGACAAGAGTCTAGTAAACATCCCAGGTATGATAAAATCATAAATTATCATTTAATAAATAATCATAAAAAATAATAATCTAATAATAAATTTAATTCAATAATGTAATCAAACCAAAAACACTGAAATTTGAAATATAGCGCCAAGTTCACACATCACTGAGCTCAGTTGCAAAATCATTTTCAGTGTCTGATGACAAATTTCCCCACAAATCCATTATCACTCAATTCTGCAAGTGGTTCTAATTTACTATCGCTGTTCTCTAGCCGGTCTAAAACCGCTTTTGACATAAAGGGGTGCTTTTTGGACGCCATGGACATTTCTTAGTTTCCAGGTAGAAAGAACAGTAAAAATGCAGGCAGGGCACAGGACAAAGCACTAGGGACAAAATGTATGTGAAATGCTTTAATACAGTAATGTTTTACTATGTTATTTTAGTGTATTTAGTGAATGTCACTTTTTGATATTTTTAAATTTCCTGCTGGTTACGTCCTCCTTTATGTCCCGACGTCGCAGGGAACGGAACCAGGAAGGCAGATGCCGGCATCTGCTGGAGGACATGGCTGGGGACGCTGCAGGAGGGACATCGCGGGAGTGCAGGACAAGGTAAGTAAAGAGATCCCGGAGCAGCGCTGCAGGGTATTCCAGAGTGTAGCTCGGGGCTACCGCTTGTGGTACTGAAACCTTACCCCAAGCTACACTCGCGAATACCGCCAGGGAGGTTAATGCATGCCATGTAGGGAGACACAACTCTAGTCCCTGCATACAAGGTTGGCTCCATAGAACGCTGCAAAAGAAAGAAGCCACCCTAAGTCTTGGTTAACATTAATGCAGTGCAGTATATCGCATGTGATTCGCACAGGTACCGCACCACATTCCTGTGAAAATCACATGCGATTTGTGTGCGGTGCGATTGGAGCCATACATTTTGTACGGCTCTAATCGCACTGCACCCGCACCAAAAATGTGCAGGACCCTTTATATGGTCTGCACTAGAATCGGATCGCATGGGTATTCACACCTATGTGATCCGATTCTGCACATCGCACCGCGTTTTGCGGACCGCTTTCGGGGTGTTGCTAACTTAATGAATTCTGCACTGCATCAGTGTGAACCAGGGTTTAAACAGAAAACCTGGGGCAATGATCATGACAGCAGCTTAAACTGGAACATAGGCAAGAATTAAAAGATGAAGAAGCTGCATACTCAGTAAGTGATTCAATCAACAGCTGAAACTGCTTTAACCACTTGCCCTTCAGAGGATTTACCCCCTTTCCTAAATGAAATTGGTGTTCTTTTTTTCCACAAATAGAGCTTTCTTTCGATGGTATTTGATCACCTGTTTTATGCACTATGAACAAAAAAAAAAACGAACAACTTTGAAAAAACCCCAATATTTTTTACTTTTTGCTATAAAACATATCCAGTAAAAAAAATGTTAAAATCAAATTTTAACTGACAATTACTTTAACTGACAATTGCGTGGTCATACAACGTTGCACCCAAATTAAATTTATGTCCTTTTTTTTCCCACGAATTGAGCTTTCTTTCGGTGGTATTTGATTGCCTGTGCGGTTTTTATTTTTTGCACAATAAAAATATATAGACAGTTTTGAGAAAAAAATATTTTTTACCTTTTGCTAGTAAACATGTCCGGTAAAAAAATTAAGAAATCAAATTTCGTCATAAATTTAGGCCAAAATGTATTCTGCTACATGTCTTTGCTAAAAAAAAAAAATCCCAATATGTGTAAATTAATTGGTTTACAAAGGTTATAGCGCAGGCATGTCCAAAGTCCGGCCCGCGGGCCATTTACGGCCCGAGGGTCGGTTTAATACGGCCCTCCATGTCAGTGTGTCTTATGGAGCGAATATGGAGCGGCCGGTCCGGTATTTCCACCGCGGCCGTGTCAGAATACCGGGCCGGCCGCTCAGCTCTGCAGCGGGACCTTACCTGTTCCTCTATCCAGCGGCGCGCTGTCTTCCCGGCTTCTGTAGTGTGGGCGCTGGGCATGACAGCCAGGTGCCAAGTGCGCATGCGCAAGAAGCGGTGCTTTTTGTGAATGGTAAGGCGGTACCTGGGACACATGACAGATCCCAGAAGCCGCCGGACCAATCACAAAGCGCAAGTGCTTCTCGCTCATGCGCACTGGGCTGTCATGCCGAGCGCCATTACAGAAGCCGGGAAGACAGCGCGCGGCTGGATCGAGGAACAGGTAAGATCAAAGAACAATTGCGGAAGTAAGAGCGGGTACCTGTCAAATTCAGGTACCCGCTCCCCACCTCCCCAAAGGTCAGCAGTCATCTGTACTGTCCGCAGTCTCTGGTCATCCCTGTGCTGTCTGCAGTCTCTGGTCATCCCTGTGCTGTCTGCAGTCTCTGGTCATCCCTGTGCTGTCTGCAGTCTCTGGTCATCCCTGTGCTGTCTGCAGTCTCTGGTCATCCCTGTGCTGTCCGCAGTCTCTGGTTATCCCTGTGCTGTCCGCAGTCTCTGGTCATCCCTGTACTGTGTCCGCAGTCTCTGGTCATCCCTGTGCTGTGTCCGCAGTCTCTGGTCATCCCTGTGCTGTGTCCGCAGTCTCTGGTCATCCCTGTGCTGTCTGCAGTCTCTGGTCATCCCTGTGCTGTCCGCAGTCTCTGGTCATCCCTGTGCTGTCCGCAGTCTCTGGTCATCCCTGTGCTGTCTGCAGTCTCTGGTCATCCCTGTGCTGTCCGCAGTCTCTAGTCATCCCTGTGCTGTCTGCAGTCTCTGGTCATCCCTGTGCTGTCTGCAGTCTCTGGTCATCCCTGTGCTGTCTGCAGTCTCTGGTCATCCCTGTGCTGTCTGCAGTCTCTGGTCATCCCTGTGCTGTCTGCAGTCTCTGGTCATCCCTGTGCTGTCTGCAGTCTCTGGTCATCCCTGTGCTGTCTGCAGTCTCTGGTCATCCCTGTGCTGTCTGCAGTCTCTGGTCATCCCTGTGCTGTCTGCAGTCTCTGGTCATCCCTGTGCTGTCTGCAGTCTCTGGTCATCCCTGTGCTGTCTGCAGTCTCTGGTCATCCCTGTGCTGTCTGCAGTCTCTGGTCATCCCTGTGCTGTCTGCAGTCTCTGGTCATCCCTGTGCTGTCTGCAGTCTCTGGTCATCCCTGTGCTGTCTGCAGTCTCTGGTCATCCCTGTGCTGTCTGCAGTCTCTGGTCATCCCTGTGCTGTCTGCAGTCTCTGGTCATCCCTGTGCTGTCTGCAGTCTCTGGTCATCCCTGTGCTGTCTGCAGTCTCTGGTCATCCCTGTGCTGTCCGCAGTCTCTGGTCATCCCTGTGCTGTCCGCAGTCTCTGGTCATCTCCTGTACTGTGTCTGCAGTCCATTAGTTCAGAATTTTTTTTCCTGTTTTCTGCCTCTAAAACCTAGGTGCGTCTTATGGTCAGGTGCGTCTTATACGGCGAAAAATACGGTAACTTGGCATAAAATAATTTATTTGCATTTAATTGTAATGGTTCAAAGAATGTTTGGAAAAATGTTCGGCCCTCCACCATGTTCACTTCATCCAATCTGGCCCTCTTTGAAAAAAGTTTGGACACCCCTGTTATAGCGTCTACAAATAGCGGTATATATACTGGAAATTTTTTTTTATACTAGTAATGGTAACAATCAGCGACTTATTGCAGGACTGCGGCGGGCATTCTGACACTGGGTGGGAATTGTCTAGCAGCCACTGACATCCTCAGTAACACTAATAGTGATCAGTGCTAATAAAAAGCACTGACACTGTACTAATGACACTGGGCAGGAAGGCGTTAACAAGTGTGGCGATCATAGGGTTAACTGTGTGCCGTTTTACATCATGTGCTGTGTGTGTGTTTTACTAGGCAAATATGCTGCTGTGTATTTCTCTGCTGTGCAGGAGAAAGACCTTGCTGGCAGAAGAAAGACCTGTGTTGTGTACATGCAGGTCTCTCCCCTGTCAGTTTCTTGGTGATCTCTGGGTGTCAGCGGGGGATCTCCGGCTAGGACCCGGTGATTGACATCTGTAGCCGCCAATGGTGGCACAGGTAGGGCGGTGTGCATGCCCCCTACCCGGAAATGCAAATCTCGTGTGTGTGTGTGTATATATATATATATATATATATATATATATATATATATATACACGTGATTTTGCGCAGCCCTGCTGCTCTATAGCAGTAATTCTACTATAGGACGGCAGGCAAGCGATGGTTTAACCCTTTCCTGCCCACTGTAAGCATATATGGTGCCTCAGGGAAATTGGTCTTCATCCGTGGGGCTTCATATATGCGTATCTCTTTGTGTTGGGAGCGCGCTCCTAGCACAAAGACCGTGCTGTCACACTAATGACCGGGACCCAGTACTCCCTATTATGGGTCACTTCATCACTGTGATAGTGACTGAGCACTGTGATAGCCAATCAGAGGCTGTAAGCCCACTCCTATGTTTACTTCCTCATCTGAATGTAGGGAAGGATACATTGTATCTTTTTATTCTCGCAGGAGAGAAAGATATAAAAAAACATAAGTGTGTAAAAATAAATAAATAAAATGAAAAAATAAAGCAAAAAAAATAATAATAAAAAAAAAAAAACTAGATCAAGGTTTGCCAGGGTTGGGGTCAAAGGTCACTGTCAGTATATTCTGGGTAGAATGTTTAAAAAATTAGTGTCAATGTGTTTTAGACAGGATTTAAAAAAACTGCAAAATGCGTACTATTGTTTCTGGACACTACTACGGGTACAAACAACTAACTAACATACATATGTGGTATAGCTGTGATCATCAGGAGAAGGAGATTTTATTTTGGGTTGTTTTTTGGTGGTAAATTATGGTAATAGCAAGAAATATACAGCTGAAAGTTTAACCACTTGCCCTCCAGAGGATTTGCCGCCCTTCCTGACCAGGCCATTTTTGCATTATGGCCCTGCATTACTTTAACTGACATTTGCATGGTCATGGAACGCTGTACCCAAATGAAATTTGTGTCCTTTTTTTTCCCCATGAATAGAGCTTTCTTTCAGTGGTATTTGATCACCTGTGGGTATTTTTTTTTCTATATTGCAAAAAATAAAAAACAGACAATTTTGAGAACTTTTGACTTTTTGCTATAAAACATGTCCAGTAAAAAAATTTTTTAAAAAGCAAATTTCATCATAAATTTAGGCTAAAATGTATTCTGCTACATGTATTTTCTAAAAAAAATCCCAATTCGTATAGATTAATCAGTTTACGTGAAAGTTATAGCATTTACAAATGGTGGTGTATATATACTGGTATTTAAAAAAAAAATAATTTTTTTACTAGTAATGGCGGCGATCAGCGACTTGTAGCGGGACTGCAGTGGGCATTCTGACACTGGGGGGAAACTGACTTGATGTCACTGACATCCCCAGTGACAACAATACAGTGATCGGTGCTAATAAAAAGCACTGATGCTGTTCTAATGGCACTGGGCAAGAAGGGGTTAACTTGTGGGGTGATCAAAGGGTAAACTGTGTGCTCTTTTACTAGGGGTTGTGTATGTGTGCTTCACTGTAAGCACACTGCTTTGCATGGCAGCTATGTATGCATGTACATATTCTTGCAAAAAAAAAAATACTGATTTGTATGAGAGAAATGTCAGGAATGGCACGGACTGGAAGTGGTTAAATTCCATTTTTGCTCCAGGTCAGTAACTAAAAAGTATTGAAGCCAGAGACTGCCAGGTAAGTAGTATTGTTAGATGGAGGTCAGTAGTACTGGTTTCCTTTTAGTGCTGTCTAGCCATTAGTACGGTAAGTTCCATATGTGGCTCTGTAACATGTGCTTGTACAACAGTCCTTTTGCTGTAATTTCTGAGTCAGATTTTTTTTTTTCCAAAATCATTACAGCTTTTTCCTGATAGCTCAATTTTCAGTCCAAGTAGGGGAGGGACTATGGGGGTTGAGTGGTGCTAGTTAAAATGTTCCTGTGTTCTGCTAACATTCCTCTTAAAAAAAAAAAAAAAAAAAAAAGTCAAGCAAGCCATCCCTGGCCCTGCAAAGGGGCCATACAAGTTAAGAACAGTTCAGTCATTATAAGCTTGCCTATACATTACATTTTAATTCAGGGTTGACATGGCGTTTGCTAAAAAAAAAATCTCACTTTTTAAATAACATGGTAATATTATTAATAACAACAGTTGGTAATATCTGCTTCAGCATGTTCTTTTGTACAGTGGTTTTCCTTGCATATTTCTTGTAGGAGCATTCAGACACTGATTAGGAAGCCAAGTGTCCTCTGGAGATGAATTCATTGTGAATGAGATCACTGACCTAGCCAGCTCTGTGTTTGATTCCTATCCTAAGGGAACATAAAACCATTTTCACATTCTTTTTTATCTGGAAATTATTAAACATACTTTCCCCGGAAATATACAATTTTCCTCCTGCAAATATTTTGCCTACCTGGAAATATGTTTGCCTAATTAAAAATGTCCAGCACAATGAAGAATCTTTGATGAGCGATTCATATTTTCTTATTCTAAAATCTAAGGTTTTAAAAGAGAGTTTACAGTTTTATAACATGTTTTTTGTAAACAAATATTTTGCTGAAAAATGTAAAAGCACCCAGGAAGCTTCTAAAGCTGGCCATAGACGGTTCGAATCTCGGCCGGTTCAGCAAGGACCGGACAAGATTCGAGCTGTGTATGGGCAGGCTGAATGTACCCAAGTTGATTTATCAATCAACTTGGGTACAACCAGCCTGTTGGATTTTAGATGCAATTATTGCTAGCAGCTATTATATACAGTGGCGGGAGGGATTCCCCCATCAACACTGACTCTACTGATGGGCGAATTGGAGCGATTTTCCTTCCTGCAACTACATGTTGCAGGAAAGAAAATTGCTCATTTGTGGCTGGTTTAAGGGCTCATGTACACTGCAGCTGATAAACTCACGTTTAGGAGCTGTTCAGCATTTTTTTTCAGCAGCCCCTGAACTCACCCTAATGTTTTCCTATGTGTCCATGTACATATCATCGTTTACAGGCAGTTAAGTTTACAGTCATTTTTTTTAACGCAGAAAACTTGCGTTCAGCAGTAGATTTTATCAGCGTTTCAAATGCTTGTAAATGCGTGTAAACATGGATAACCGCATTTATAGGCATTTGCGTTTGAAAATTTGTTTTAACTCTTCCATTTCCAGATGCTGTCCAGAGCCTTTTTTATCATGAAAAATTAATGCAAAATGTTTTCCCACTACTCAAATGGACCTGGTACACCATACTTTGAGGTTTTGCATGAAAGAAAATATGTTAGACACTGCTGCAATAATTTCTGCACAGAAATGAGCTGGAAAACATCCAAACAAAAAAAAAAAAGACAGCTAATCTCAACAAATACTGCTCTCTCTGCTTCTGCTCTCTCTATTTCTCTCAAGTTGTCTGAAATGGTTAATTTTTTACTGTTTTTCAGTGCATTCTGGGCATTTTGGAAGGTCTCCTGAGGTTATCTTTAAAAAACGCTTCTAAACGCAAACGGTTATAAACACGCATAAACGCGGTATGCAATTGCGGCTAAACAGACAGGTTTTTTAACCTACGTTTTCCAGCAGTCAGTTTCCATCGTTCAGAAGTGTCCCTTTTACATGGAGTCTAAGGCTATTCAGTAAACACAGCAACTGTGCTACAGCCCTAAAGGTCACCGAGTTTTACTTATTCTGAGTTTGTATAGAATGCTGCACATTAACCACACAAAACTAAATAGAGGCTCGGCATGAGTGCATTTTCTTGTATCTGATTTTAACATGACCAATTGCATTCAGACTTTTAAGACAAATTTGAGACAAATTTTGAGTGGCTGTGAGAAACGTTTTTAGTGTGTGTGTGTGCGTGTGTGTGTGTGTGTTTGTATCCTTTTTTTTATTTTTTTTTTTTTTTTTTTTTGTCAAGCCTTCTATTTGTTAGAAGCAACAAACTGGATATTCTGGACCACCAGATTCCATCCAAAACTGAGATTGAGGTGTATTAGTGTGTAGCAATTTCTGGTTGGAAAACTGAGCTATTCTGCAAGTATATGCTCCCCATATACATCTAAAGGTTTAAATCTTTGGCTTTGACTGGAGCATGCTGTGACGGGAGTGACTTTTGGGGGTGGGGGGACCCCTGTATCATCTCCCCAAATCCCTCTTATGTGTAAGGCACCCTGTGCCTGTTAGGGGTACAGGGTGATCTGTTCTGATATTGTGTAGACATGTATAGGTTGGGTGTGGGGGTTGTTCATTGTTTACTGCCACCTGGTTGTTCCATTGTTCTATTGTGTCTTGCTTGCCAGCAAACTATTATGGGATGTATGTGTTCCTGTATTGTCTACTGCCAGGTGGTGTATCCCATTGTTCTATTGTGTGTCTTGGTTTGGTGGGGGGTGTTTCCGGCAGCCCTTCCCCCTGATGGGACAGTCTGCTGATGTGTTTCCTGTTCCTGGTTGTATTTCCCCGCCCTGTGTATATATTTTGTGTTAAAATAAAACCGTCTTACTTCCTGTCTTAAGAAGCCTGGTGCTGTCTATTTCCTGTATGGTCAGCGGTGGGGTCCGTGGATGGTGTTCGGACAGGGAAGCGGGAGTCTAACGGAAATACCCTAGCGCAGTTAGGGTCCGGTTCCATTACACGCATCACTCCGCACGAGGAAGCCCAGGCAGAATGGTTACGTTACACATGCATTTAAAGCAGTACTAAACTGCAAGAAAAAAAAATGTGTCCCCTGCAGGATGTCATAATTGCATACTAGCAGATTATGAAATACTTGCCTTAAAACAAAGCCCTCCAGTGGCATGCTGTGACAGCTTCCAGGGCTTTCATCTTCACCCGGTGTTCCCTCCGGGTTTGCGGGTCCCAGGATCAGGATCATGTTTGTTGTATTGTGGGTCAGTAGCCAGACCTAGACCTGGTAGCTTTCCCCCGTTTTGTATTTTCCCCTTTATTGGCCTTGTGTCCACAGTAGCATTTGCATAGGCAGAGCAGGGTAGGACTGCCCATAGAGGGATTACTTTGACGCAGTTGGCCAGCTTAAACATGTATCACAATATGTGTGAACTAATAATCCCTATTTATTGCAAAGTCTGCTTGAAAGGGTATATAGCAGTGTGCAGAGAGTCCTTCAGAATTTCCAGTATCAGGATCATGACACTGCTTTCTCAATGAGAACCCACTGAGAGCGCAGTGCGCATGTGCCGTGATGTCGCCAGCTGCTACTAAAGTAAATATCTCCTAAATGATGAACGTTTAGGACAGGGTATAGAATTAAAATTTATGGAGGTCCTATCAGCACAATTTTCTCCCAGCCGAGGTCAGAATCGCATGCTTGTGCGGTGTCTCAGATGCTTCCGATCACAGCCCCCTCATTTTCTATCACAATCCCTTTTTTAAATCACATCCTACCTCCCTATCAGCACTGGCCCCCTTTAACACACATATGCATACACACACTAATGTGCTGTGCCCCCCCCTTACACAGCAACATTGAATGAAGGCAGCACTGAATGGAGGGCAGGAGCTGCCAGGTTAACTTTTCATATTACCAAGCTGGTGATTGGTTGCTAGGACCGCCTGGCATCTTAGAACTAATCAACTGCTAGATAATCTGGAAAATTAACTCATGCAGCTCCCACTCCTGCCCTCCATCCAGTGCAGCTGTTTTTCCTGTTCTCCATTCTTTGCTATCCTACCTTCCACTCTCTGCTCAGTCTTAAGAATATCTATGGCAAAGGCTTGGGGAAAGAAGGGTCTCCTAAATGGCACTACTGTGGGCCCAGATGGGAGCGTGGCTTGGTCTGGATCCAGAATACGGTCCGCCATTTAGCCTGATTTAGAAGATATCTACTGTACTTACAGGTAAGCCTGTAGGTACAAGTAAACCAGGGGGACTTTACTACCACAGTTTATTGATTTTATTTATATTCTGCATACCTTGGTTGTATCGAGTGGTTCTTTGAGTTACTGTTGCCTTTCTATCATCTCAAACCAGTCTGCCCATTCTCCTCTGACATCAACAAGGCATTTTCATCAACACTGCTGCTAACTGGATTTTTTCTCTTTTTCAGACCATTCTCTGTAAACTCTAGAGATGGTTGTGTGTGAAAATCCCAGTAGATCAGCAGTTTTTGAAATGCCCAGACCAGCCTGTCCGCAACCAACAACCATTTCAAGTTCAAAGCCACTTAAATCCCCATTCAGATGCTCAGTTTGAACTTCAGCAAGTTGTCTTCACCACATATAGATGCCTAAATACATTGAGTTTCTGCCATGTGATTGGCTGATTAGCAATTTGTGTTACCAAGCAGTTGAACAGGTATGCCTAATAAAGTGGCTGGTGAAGGAGGTAAAAATGCCCGGTATTGAAGTTGTTAAGTAAGTTTATGATTTTGTGTTGGGCCGCAGGTTGGACACCCCTGTTGTAGGTGGAGTGGAGATACAGGAGGTTGCAAAGTTAAAGTAGGATACAAAAGTGTCACCTGCTTGGCTTTGTAGTGTAGTGAAGTGCAATTTACAAGAGTTGATGGTGACTACGTTCTGGCAGGTAAACTGATAACATAAGTTCGGGTCTATGTCGATGGGCTTTTGTTCCCTTCAGACAGGTTTTGCATTCCTGTACAAGTCTTATGGGAATACAAACCCTACTTGTAGCATATCAAATGCAGGTCAGAAGAAGGTCAACCACAGGTGAAGTGCACTTGTCGATGAAAAGCTGTTAGCTGGGAATGCTGGTTTTAATTTGTAGCAATGCCTGATATATTTCTTAGATCTGGTTCATGCGAGCTGCTGCATTGCAGTGCCTGGTGTGCAGCACAATTCATCTGAACTCAGCATAGTGAAGATGCCACAAAGACATCTCCTTAAGTTCAATTGCCACCTCTCACTGCTCTGCGCTGATGAAAAATAACTGCGTGTGTGCCCACACACTACTGAAGTTCTGTGGTGGGAACTGGGCACATAGGAGACAAGGAATTTTGCCTTGTCCATGTGGTGGTGCTGCACTAGAATAGCCACCGCATGTGGTGGGAACAAGCACTTACATGAACGGGGTGACCAAAGGTTTGTAACCATGTGCTTTTGTGAGATACACTAAGGGTGCATAGCAATGATTTTTGAAATACTCCTCATGAAGCTCCACTGTAGGAGCGAAACATGTTGAGTTCACTTTATACTTTTTTAGTTTTGGGAGCACCTAATGGTGGTTATTTTGAGTACTTTATTATGTTTATAGAATTGAGACCAAACAAATTGGGCTGCCTTTACAGAGATCAATTGGATTAAGAATGGAGATATGAACAAAGGATGAACGCTTGGTAATGAGGCTATAGGAGATAGGGGTACGGGTGGGTCCTAGCAATTAGAGACAGAAAGCCAATCCCCTCCTCCCTTTTAGAAATAGTCGGCAGTAATAGCTTCTAGCTAGAGACTAATTGGGTGACTATAGCCTCTTCCTAATGTGGCTGAAATAGTGTTTATATATTGCGGTTCAAATATGGTATATGAGGAGACTGGTTCGTAATGAGTGGATATGAATAATGATGATGTGACAGTCAACTTATTCTCATACTTTTGTTTGTAGTCGAAAAGTGTTATATCATTGAGATAAAGGGGAAGACAACTTTGAATTGCAACACTGGCATAAAAGGATTCTGGAGGTGTCCCTTATATATGCCATATACTTGATAACCCTTGATTTTATTTTTTTATTAACTTCAGGTACTTATATACAGTGGGGCAAAAAAGTATTTAGTCAGCCACCAATTGTGCAAGTTCTCCCACTTAAAAAGATCAGAGAGGCCTGTAATTGGCATCATAGGTAGACCTCAACTATGAGAGACAAAATGAGAAAAAAAATCCAGACAATCACAATGGCTGATTTGGAAAGAATTTATTTGCAAATTATGGTGGAAAATAAGTATTTGGTCACTTACAAACAAGCAAGATTTCTGGCTCTCATAGACCTGTACCTTCTTCTTTAAGAGGCTCCTCTGTCCTGCAGTCATTACCTGTATCAATGGCACCTGTTTGAGGTTGTGGACATGTGTCTTTTATACTGATAACAAGTTCAAACAGTCACACTCCAAACTCCATTATGGTGAAGACCAAAGAGCTGTCGAAGGACACCAGAAACAAAATTGTAGACCTGCACCAGGCTGGGAAGACTGAATCTGCAATAGGCAAGCAGCTTGGTGTGAACAAATCAACTGTGGGAGCAATAATTAGAAAATGGATGACATACAAGACCACTGGTAATCTCCCTCGATCTGGGACTCCACGCAAGATCTCACCCCGTGGGGTCAAAATGATCACAAGAACGGTGAGCAGAAATCCCAGGACCACACGGGGGGACCTAGTGAATGACGACCTGCAGAGAGCTGGGACCAACATAACAAAGGCTACCATCAGTAACACACTATGCCGCCAGGGACTCAGATCCTGTAGTGCCAGACGTGTCCCCCTGCTTAAGCCAGTACATGTCCGGGCCCGTCTGAAGTTTGCTAGAGAGCATTTGGATGATCCAGAAGAGGATTGGGAGAATGTCATATGGTCAGATGAAACCAAAATAGAACTGTTTGGTAGAAACACAACTCGTCGTGTTTGGAGGAGAGTGTGGCAGGCGCAGCACTATGTAGTGCCTTGTGCGCTGTGGCATTAGAAAAATTATGCAATTGCTGTTTCTTTTGTTTGATTACACTGACTTTACTCTGTAATTCCTCCAATGCCGTTCTATGGATGCAGTAGGTTTAAAGAGCACACGAATACTTTAGTTAACTTCTTTAATAACTTCAATCTTCTTCATATAACACTGCTTACAATGGCTTGTTTCGTTTATCTTACAGTGGCTTATTTCTTTCGTATTACAATGGTTTAATTCGTATTACAGTGGTTTGATTCGGTGGATTATATCGGTGGAAATACAAGTAAACACATACAACAGATTTTACACACAGATCTACCTGCACTGTTAAACAACAGAGTAACACACAAGTGCATTAAATACCTATTTGGCCTTCTCTGCTTCCATAGAGCTTCTATGACTGGAACTTTGTCTGTTTCCTCTTCTGTCTGATGAGCAAGTGACTCTAGAAATGGGGCCATGTATCGTGGGATTTTGAGTGCAAACCTCCTTCCATCAGCAAGGGCATTGAAGATGAAACGTGGCTGGGTCTTCCAACATGACAATGATCCCAAACATACCGCCCGGGCAATGAAAGAGTGGCTTCGTAAGAAGCATTTCAAGGTCCTGGAGTGGCCTAGCCAGTCTCCAGATCTCAACCCCATAGAAAACCTTTGGAGGGAGTTGAAAGTCCGTGTTGCCCAGCGACAGCCCCAAAACATCACTGCTCTAGAGGAGATCTGCATGGAGGAATGGGCCAACATACCAGCAACAGTGTGTGTCAACCTTGTGAAGACTTACAGGAAACGTTTGACCTCTGTCATTGCCAACAAAGGATATATAACAAAGTATTGAGATGAACTTTTGATATTGACCAAATACTTATTTTCCACCATAATTTGCAAATAAATTCTTTCCAAATCAGCCAGTGTGATTGTCTGGATTTTTTTTCTCATTTTGTCTCTCATAGTTGAGGTCTACCTATGATGCCAATTACAGGCCTCTCTCATCTTTTTAAGTGGGAGAACTTACACAATTGGTGGCTGACTAAATACTTTTTTGCCCCACTGTAGCGCTGTCAATTTACAGCACACAATATATTTATATATATATATATTACATTCACATCCGTTCCTAACCTTCAAGGGGCGTACAATCTAAGGTCCCTAACTTATATTCATGCATACACACTGTAAGGGACCGCCCGGCGGTACCACTAGCACTCCACTGATTGGTCGTTCCCAGCGTACGGAGTCTAAGCCCCGGAGTACTTGTTCACCAGAGCCCCTGATGGTGGGGATGGACTTGGAGTACCCCGGGACCAGGTCGTGACTACTGAGGACACCCGTCAGTGGTAGGGGTATTCGCCAGGGGCTCCCACGGGAGAGAGCCAGGTGTGAGGAGGTCTGGAGATCCGTTGAGAGGGATGGATGGATGGATGGCTGAGCAAGTGCAAGGTCATACAAGCCGGGTCGGTAACTATGGGGACGGTGCGGTACAGAGCAGCGGGCAAAGAATAGTCGGGTCACACGCCAGGTCAGCAACAGCAGGTCAGATCCAATAGGGGGCATTCAGGAGAGAGGTCAGGCAAGCAAGGGTCAAGAACAGGAGAAAGCAGCAAGGTCAGGGCACAATCCGGGTCAATAACTTACTTTAAACAGGTTCACAGGTACACAGGATTCAAGAGACCAGAAGGCACTGAATGACAGCTCAGGGCTGTTTAAATATCCCGCCCTGCACTGTCATTGGTGCCAGGCGCGCGCCCGCGGTTCCTACTGCGCATGCGCGAACTTGATTGCCGCGGTCGGCCAGGTCCCGGCGCCCGCGTCCCTGCACAGGGCGGTGCACTGCGCCGAGCCCAGCGCCGCGGCGATCCCCGACATTGCCCCCCCCCCCCACGGGCAACCTCCGGATGCCCACCCGATCTCTGCACCACGGGTGATCGCGAAGAAACTCCTGGACTAGTCTAGGTGCGTGGACATTATGAGCTGGTTCCCAGGAATTGTCCTCTGGACCATAGCCCTTCCACTTAATTAGGAATTGGGTCTGGCCCCCCCTTCTTCGGCACTTAAGGATTGTTTCCACCTCAAATTCCTCTTGTCCTTCGACAGTTATGGCCTCCAGAGGTCTGGATTCTCGTTCTGGGAAGGCATCTGGGATCACTGGTTTCAGCAAGGACACGTGGAAGACTGGATGAATTTTGAACGTGTCAGGAAGGATAAGCTCACATGCTACCTCGTTGACCATCCGCTTTACCCGAAAAGGCCCCACAAATTTAGGTCCCAATTTTTTTGAGGGACAGAGCATCTTTAAATTGGTTGTGGCCAACCACACCTTCTGCCCAGGCTGCAACGCCAAATCCCCTCTTCGTTTCTTGTTAAACGCCTTCTTATTGTCCTCTTGGGCCCGAGCGATGGCTTCCTGGAGTACTTTGTTATTAGCGGAGAAGAAGGTTAATGCATCCTGCGTCGCCGGAACTGGGCATTCAGAGACCAAATCAGGGAGAAAGACAGGGTGAAACCCATAATTAGAAAAGAATGGGGACTGCCCCGTTGCAGAATGGCTTGCGTTGTTATAAGCGAACTCCGCCAGGGGTAAGAGTGACAACCAATCATCCTGCAGGAAAGACGTGTAGCAACGCAAGTATTGCTCCAGGGTCTGGTTAGTCCTCTCGGTCTGACCGTTGGTCTGAGGGTGGAACGCAGAGGAGAGGGACAACTTGATGTCCAGGGCCTTGCACAGAGCCCTCCAAAATTTAGATGTAAATTGGACCCCTCGATCAGAGACAATGTCCTCAGGTACTCCATGTAGTCTAACGATCTCCTGGATAAATATTCGCGCCGTCTCGGCTGCTGACGGAGTCTTCCTTAGTGGCACGAAGTGAGCCATTTTGGATAAGTGATCAATGACCACAAGAATTGCTGTGTGGTCTTGCGACGGTGGGAGCTCGACTATGAAGTCCATCGCGATCCTCTGCCAAGGCCGTTCGGGAATCGGCAAAGGCCGCCACAGCCCCCAGGCTTTGCTCCTCGATGGTTTGCTCTTCTGGCAGATGGTACAAGATCTCACGTAGCGCTTGCAATCCTTAGCCATGTTTGGCCATCAAAAGGAGCGCCAGAGAAGCTCCAGAGTCTTGACTGGGCCAAAGTGTCCTGCCAGCGGGTGATCGTGGCAATGCCCCAAAACCAGGGTCCGGACTTCCTCAGGTACCACGATTGAATCTTCCTTCCACAGGAGTCCCCCCTTGTTCTGGAGAGATACCCCAACTGGGGTTGACGTGGCCGTAGATGCTTCCATTATCTTGGAGCGAAGGTCCGTCTGGAGCTCCAAGAAGTTCCCTGAAGACAGGATAGTGTCGGGTACCAGTTCTTCTTCGGAGTCCTCATACATATGGGATAACGCGTCGTGCTTCGTATTTTTAGATCCGGGCCTGTAAGTAATATGAAAATTGAACCTGGAGAAGAACAAGGCGGCCCATCTCGCCTGTCGTGGGCGTAGGCGCTTGGCGGTCCTCAGATACTCCAGATTCTTGTGATCTGTGAAAATCAATATGGGGTGTGAGGCACCTTCCAGCAGGTACCTCCATTCCTCTAACGCTGCTTTGATAGCCAACAGCTCTCGATCACCGATATCTTAATTCTTCTCCGCTGGGGTGAGTTTCCTCGAGAAGAATGCTACGGGATGGAGTAATTCTTTGGTGCCCTTCCGCTGGAACAGGATGGATCCTACCGCATTCTCCGATGCATCTACCTCCAAGATGTAGGGCAGGGCCGCGTCCGGATGGCCCAGAATGGGTGCCGAGGTGAATAGCTTTTTCAGAGCTTCGAAGGCTTCCTGAGCCTCCGGTGTCCATTTGAACCGGGTTCCAAGTTTGGTTAGTTGAGTAATGGGGGAGACCAGACCCGAGAAGTTCTTGATGAACTTCCAATAAAAGTTTGCAAACCCTATAAACCGTTGGACGCCTTTTTTGTCCGTGGGTTCAGGCCAATCTAAAATTGCAGAGACCTTCTGGGGGTCCATCACGACTCCCGCGGTGGAGATAATCAGGCCAAGAAATGTAATGCTGGATTGCTCGAAGCAACATTTATCCGCCTTGGCATATAACCCATGCTGCCGCAACCGCCCCAATACCTTTGCCACATGCATCCTATGATCCTCCAGGGAGGGTGAAAAAATCAGTATGTCGTCCAGATAGACGATAACGAAGATATCCAAAAAATCCCTGAAGATGTCGTTCACGAAATGTTGGAAAGTGGCTGGTGCATTGCACAGCCCAAATGGCATGACCAGGTATTCAAAGTGGCCAAACCGGGTACGGAATGCCGTTTTCCACTCGTCCCCCTCTCTTATGCGTACCAGGTTATAGGCCCCCCTTAAATCAAGTTTTGTGAATATAACCGCAGCCTTTAGGCTCTGAAACAATTCTGGTACCAATGGCAACGGGTAACCATTTTTGATCGTGACCCTGTTCAACTCCCGGTAGTCAATACAAGGTCTCAGGGTTTTGTCTTTTTTTTCCACGAAGAAGATTCCCACTCCTGCTGGAGAAGTGGAGGGGTGGATGAATCCCTTCTGGAGGCTGTCCTCAATATATTCTTTTAGGGCCCCCAATTCAAGCTCAGATAGGGGGAAAATTCGCCCAAAAGTAATCTCAGAGCCTGGTAACAGGTCGATTGGACAGTCATACGGGCGGTGGGGGGGCAGGGTATTGGCTCCCCGCTTACTGAATACATCCAGGAACCCATGATAGGCTGCGGGAATAACCTGTTTTAAATCAGAGTCTCCTTCGGAGCATAGGAGAACTCGGGGCCCCGCGGGGCCCGAAGTGCGACAATGTTCCCGACAGTATGGGGAAAGGAACGAGATTGACCCGGTTTCCCAGTCAATTTGGGGGTTATGGGCCCGTAACCATGGGAGCCCCAAAATGACTGGGAAAAGAGGTGACGCAATAGCATCCAGGCGAAGGATTTCCTGGTGTTGGTTGGCAATGGTAGTGGCAATGGGAGGAGTTTCCTGATTAACTACCCCCAATTTTATCTGGGAACCATCGGCCAAAAATATGTTGAAGCCCTTCTGTCTGTGTTGGAGGGGAATACCCTGCTGGTGAGCAAAATCTAAATCCAGGAAACAGCTGCATGCCCCCCGAATCAACTATGGCTGTCACCTCCACGGTCCTTTCTGGAAGCTGAAAGGAGAGGGGCACTACTAAGTATTGAGAAGGACAGGTATT
Organism: Staurois parvus; assembly: GCF_062004578.1. Lineage (NCBI taxonomy): Eukaryota > Metazoa > Chordata > Amphibia > Anura > Ranidae > Staurois > Staurois parvus. The sequence goes on along the minus strand of NW_028318444.1, from coordinate 1,453,217 downwards.
GCTAATAGACAAAGAAGAAGAACGGGTGCACTTACTCATTTTCTGAGGGCAGGATCGCACCATATGACCAGCTTCACCGCAGTAAAGGCAGAGGTTCTGGGCTCGTCTGCGCTGGCGTTCCTCCGGTGGTAATTTAGGCCGCGCCAGGCCTAGCTGCATAGGTTCCGGAACATCTCCTGGTGGTAGATTCTGGATGCTTGGTCGGGTTGATTGGCTGGGGCCTAGGAATGGACCCCAGGTATTTCCGCGACCCTGGCCGGACCTCTCGAGCCTGCGTTCCCGCAGTCTTCGGTCAATTTTAATTGTCAGGGCAATAAGGTCTTCTAGAGACTCAGGAACCTCCACCCGGGCCAGCTCATCTTTCAAGGGATCGGAGAGCCCCATACGGAACTGGTGCAGCAGAGCAAACTCGTTCCAGCGTGTGTGTCCCATCCACCTCCTGAAATCAGAGGCGTATTCCTCTGCCGCCCGCCGGCCCTGTCGGAGCGCATATAAGGTCGCTTCGGCAGAGGCTGCCCGCTGTGGGTCATCATACAAGATGGCCATCGCTTCAAAAAAACTATTGACCGATCCCAGATGAGGATCATTGTTTCCCCTTAACCGGTGGGCCCAATCCTGGGGTTCACCCTGCAATAGTGAATGATGAATCCTACTTTCACATTTTCGGTCAGAAAGGTACGGGGTTGTAGCTCAAAGAACATGAGACAGGAATCACGGAATGACCGGAAGCGTGTGCGGTCCCCGTGAAAACGCTCCGGTAAGGGTACTTGGGGTTCCGCCATAGGGAGCGGGGCAGAAGCCCCTGAGACTGGCTCCTGAGCTACCAGGGCCGGGGGTGCAGAAACCGGGGCCTGTGGGGCAGGGTCAGATATAGAGCAAGTCTGGAAGCGATTCTCCAGCTGCATACATCTGTCCTGCAGGGCCGTTACGGCCTGCGTCAAATTAGCTAGGTGCCTGCAAATTTCCTCTAGCGGGGAGGGCCCTCCTCTAGGCTCAGTCATGGCCTTCTGGTACTGTAAGGGACCGCCCGGCGGTACCACTAGCACTCCACTGATCGATCGTTCCCAGCGTACGGAGTCTAAGTCCCAGAGTACTTGTTCACCAGAGCCCCTGATGGTGGGGATGGACTTGGAGTACCCCGGGACCAGGTCGTGACTACTGAGGACACCCGTCAGTGGTAGGGGTATTCGCCAGGGGCTCCCACGGGAGAGAGCCAGGTGTGAGGAGGTCTGGAGACCCCGTTGAGAGGGATGGATGGATGGATGGCTGAGCAAGTGCAAGGTCATACAAGCCGGGTCGGTAACTATGGGGACGGTGCGGTACAGAGCAGCGGGCAAAGAATAGTCGGGTCACACGCCAGGTCAGCAACAGCAGGTCAAATCCAATAGGGGGCATTCAGGAGAGAGGTCAGGCAAGCAAGGGTCAAGAACAGGAGAAAGCAGCAAGGTCAGGGCACAATCCGGGTCAATAACTTACTTTAAACAGGTTCACAGGTACACAGGATTCAAGAGACCAGAAGGCACTGAATGACAGCTCAGGGCTGTTTAAATATCCCGCCCTGCACTGTCATTGGTGCCAGGCGCGCGCCCGCGGTTCCTACTGCGCATGCGCGAACTTGATTGCCGCGGTCGGCCAGGTCCCGGCGCCCGCGTCCCTGCACAGGGCGGTGCACTGCGCCTGCGCCGAGCCCAGCGCCGCGGCGATCCCCGACACACATACTAGGATCCAATTAACCTAACAGCATGTCTTTGGAGTGTGGAAGGAAACCGGAGTAAACCCACGCAGGCACAGGGAGAACATGCCATCTCCAGGCAGGTGGTGCCATTGTTTGTGTTCGATCCAACGACCCTAGTACTACCATCTCTTTATATATATATATATATATATATATATATATATATATATATATATATATATATGATATACCATATACATATGTTGTAATCCTTGATATCTGATCTCTATAACAATTTGAGGACTTATTTTGAGGTGCAATATATGGGGGGAGGGGGGATTTCATTTTTCCCTTTTTTGCTCCTTTTTTGAAAAATTCTTGAAATACAGGCAGTGTGTTTTTAACCTCTCTCCTTAGGTTTTTTTGTAAAGTTTAGGGGTTGTTTTCAAAATGTACATTTTTTTTATGACCATTTCACCTAACTATAAGAGTAGGTAATCTGTTTCTTGTGGCTTTGGTGCGTGAGTATGCGCACCCCCGGTCATGTTAGAAATAATTGTACATGCCAGTAGTGGAAACTTTTAATAAGTTACTGATACAGCAGACATCTTAGTTTAATACAGTTAGGAACCAGCGCTTAGACATTTTTATACAGCAAGATGTCATGTTTAGTATCTCCATAAGTGTTAACCAGCGAAAAATATATGAAAGGGGTATTTAATACATTATTGTCATTAGATTTAAAACATTATATCCATTAGATTAGTAACAGCAGTTTATAGTTTTGTACAGGAACAGGTTTTGCTGGTCAGTAAAAGGAAACATATTGTTTGCTGGCTAATTCTATTCTCTAGCTATCTACAATAATAAAATAGGTCATATTCTAGAGTGCTCATTTTTTCCTATTACTTCAGATGGGAAAAGTTAGTAACTGACTTTTCCAAGCATAACGTGAAGTTTATTGTGGTTGAGTCCTGGATACATCTGTACAGATTGTTGTGTTACTTGCTGACCGAGTATATGAACCTGGAGTATACTCAGTGTATTTTAAGATTTATATGAAGACTTGGCCAGACTCCTAGTTACTCATCTGCTGTGCAGGATTATTTGTTCTGACAGGTTATTGTGAAACCTGATTGAAAAAGAATATGTACCCCTGGGGGCAAAGGATGTTCCATGCTGCATTGCTTCTCTGTGTGACCAGCTGTAGACAGGGCTAGTAGGAGATAAACACAATGAATAGCTGAATAAAGGAGGACAATTGTTTTTTTCTCTTCTGTTCTATCAACAAGGAAGGATTCAACTCCGAATTAAGCAATGATCTAAATTTGAGTATAATGGCAAAAATGTGCTTACCTGTTTAACTATAGAAAGGGAACAAAAGTAAGAGTATAGACTTTATTACATAGATTATTACTAGATTACATTGAATATTAATGCAAATAACCGAACTAAATTATGTGTGTTTCAATATGTAACACTTGAAGATAATGGCAAGAAGTTAAGAAGTTGTTCAGCCAAAATGTTTGCAAATGCTATGTGAACAGGATGGGCTAGATGAGTATGTCCAATGTTCTCAACAGTTAAAAAAACAAAAAAACAAAACATGCTTTTCAACAGTGGTGTGCAGAAGGAACTCTCTGAATGCAGAGCACACTGACCATTGGAGAGAATGGGCTATAAAAGCAGTTGACTACACTGGATTCTGTTCCCAACCAACTGAGGACAAGAACATTAGGCTACAGTAAACAATGGGTCCTGAAATTTTCTCTTTGGATCAGTCTCCATTTCAGCTGCCATTATTACTAGCTGTGATTGACAGCAGGAGCCAATGGGAAACGAGAGAGCTAAGAGAGACTCTGCTCTCGTGCACATCACTAAATCAAGATAGGGTTCAAGTATATCTTTAAGGGGGGGCTGTGTAGGGGGAATTTGCATGCAGAAGGTTTTTTACCATACTGCATAGAATAGAATAAGGTAAAAAAAAAAAAAAATCTTCTGCCTTTACAACCACTTTAGCCAAGGCATGTCCTTTAATTTGACTATGTGAAGTTGCTTCATAGTGTAATTTTACAATTGAATACTATATATTCACCCTGTAAAACTTTTTTTTTTTGTTTTATGCATGGGCCTCATGGTGATAGTGATCTATTTATTTATTTATTGTTGGCTTTGTTTTGCTATTAATCAATTCAGTATTAAATAATTGCATCTAATAGATGTATAGTTTTTAAAGTTTTCATTGCTGAAAATATTCTTTTGGCTTGTCACGTCACTACACAATCAGATGTTATTAACTTGGACTGACACGGCATTCTGGGAGTGACATGCTTACCTGGTGAACTTCTGCAGACAGCATTCTGTCACAGGTTCAGACAAGTCTCGTGTAATTTATATGCTGTAATATTATTAAGATGAGGCAAAATTCAAGTATAAACCATTGCAGAACTTTTTTTTTTTCCTGACATTTTTGGTGTATTAATCATTTTACTTTTTAATTTTCTGTTTTTGTCTGTCGGCAATATTGAATGAAGCCCATGCCTTTTTCTTATGTGACTCCTGATCACTTAGGATGAATGGTGGAGTTGGGCTTTACTGTATTGCTTAGTTGATATTCTTACTTTAGGTGAATAGGCTCTTTTTGCTGGCTAATGCAATTGGAGTGCTCTTGTTCTGACCTTGTTCTGACCTATCTAGTTTCAGAGTAAGCCCTACTAAATGCTTTAAAGAAAAGGCCTCCTAAAGAGACTAAAAACCACTGGGCAAGACCAATGAGGAATGAATAAACCTATATTTAGACTAGTATTTTATTTTTAAAAGTAATTCAATATACATTGTATGAATTAAATATTTTGTAAACTGAGAAGCGCTGTGCATGCATGGGTAAACACCAATACAGAAGTCATTGGCATTTACCAAGCACATCCGTGTGCTTCCTTTCACTTGCATTGGTCGTTGTATGTGGCATGTGCGGCTCCCTCGGTGCCTGAAAATAGCAGGGATTTTACACCTGATCACACAGGAGCTGGCAAGCGTTCATGTACATAAGGCTAATCCACCAAAGCATTTAATGGGGGATGCATTAGCATAGATTACCTTCAGGTCTGGTTCATACCACAGTTTTTGCATTCTGGATGTGTTTTTGCAGTCACGTTTTTGATGCATTCCATTCCTTTTTTTTTTTGTCCCCCCCCTCCTTTTTTTTTTTTTTTTTTTTTTTTCCTTCATCTTAATTGTGGACATGTGCATTCCATTGTGGTTTTGATGTATTTTACAAGATGAGTTCAGCACAGAAAAAAGGTCTATTTTTGTTGACTGCACTGGAATACACTACATTGGTATGGACTAGGGCCTCTGGAATCCATGTTAAACACTTCCCATGAGATTTTAATGCAGAATAAAAAAAAAAGCACTGGACTGCATTTCAACCAGCCCTTGAAAGCTGCATGTTCGAATGATCAGAGAACCCTGAGGCAGGTAAAGTTATTTGCAAATCTTGGATTTCCCTATAAATGTTGAGTCTGGCTCCACTTCTATGCTTCCCTTTTTGTCATTGAGGCCAACCATTATATTAATGAACCAGTAAAGAGGCTCAGCAGTAAGTAGAAGTAAGCAAAGCTTAAAGTATAAATATTGGCAAAATGTTAACAAATTACTTGTGTTTCAGTCTGTCTCTTGCAATAATACAGCCGTTTTCTTTTTCTGAGCTCCTTGTAAGATTGTCTTTAAATGTCTTTGACCTATTATTTATCCATTCTTTTAACAAGGTGGCAGCACTGATCTACAGTGAAATGGTACAGCAGTGTTTTCATCCTGTACACGGGGTAGTTTACATAGACATGTCATTTTAAGATGAATTTAAATAGCAAGCAAATCAAGTTAAAGTGGTAGTTAACTCTTGCAAGAAAAAAAATTGTGGACCCCCCCCCCCGGTAGTTCAAGCCATAATCTGCTAGTATGCATAGCATTATGGCAGACTTGCCTTAAAACGAAGCCCTCCAGCAGTGTGCTGTGACCGCTAATAGGGCTTCCAACTTCACTTGGTCTTCTTTCCAGGTTGGTTAAATGGCCGAGTCATAATGCTGTGTTGGGCTCTGGCTGGTTGAATGGCCGAGTCATAATGCCGTCACTCCCAAACATGCACACAGGAGTAACGGCCGCGCCACAGCACTGAATTAATGGCATGCTCAATGTGCTGTCAATTTTGTGCGAGTGACGCCATCAGCTGCTTCCAGTGTGAATATCTCCTAAACACTTCAGGGTTAGGTGACATTCAGTGTACCTAAAGGTAAGTTTTACTATAGGCTTACTTGTAGGTACAAATCAAAAAGCGGAGATCAGTATCGCTTTAAGCCCAAATTTCAACTAACACTTTTTTCTTTTGAGTAGCTACAGCAATTTCTTTTCTATTTTGATATAAATAGAAGCTGTCCATTATAAGAACCAGCAAGTTTTTTTATGGTTTCTCCCAATCAAGTTACTGCTTTTTTTTTTTTTTTTTTTTTTTTTTTTTTTTTTTGAAGCAAAGCTTGGCCTGTCAATTTACTATATTTTTTCACTTTGTCATCAGCATTAAAGCGTAACTCCACTTTTACTGAGAAAAAAATTCTCTCTCTGGGTTATCTATGCACATTGCAGACATTTTATCACACTTTGTTGTAGATTCCCGCCTTTTGTTATTCTAAAGAAAGAGATGGATGTTTGTCTGTGTCCATGTCCAACATGAATGGGAGTGGTTCCTAATTATCAAACAGCTGCTGCACCTGCAAGGCTTTAATGAAGAAAGTGGCAGGGTCTGCATCCCTTTAGATGGGATTTCCCTTAAGGAGTAACTCAACAAAAATTGGAATTTTTTTGCAGGGGATGGCTGAAATCTAACTTTTATCTTAGTGCAGAAAATCGGTGAGTTAATCACACAATCCGTAAATGTTGCTGGGGGTCGCTCTGTACACATTTTGTGTATAGAACCCCTCCAGGTAGCCATATTGCATTTCACAGAAAATTAAAGTGCTGCTGATCATAAGGATAGGTAATGTTAATGTCGCAATTGTATACGCTCTATTATTTTTATTTATTTATTTATTTATTTCCATGAAAGTGGAGTTACCCTTTAAGGACTTGAGAACCGTAAAACCTATTTAAAAAATGCTAAAAACAAATAAATATGGGTTTACAGTCCATATTTGGATTGTATAATATGCTGCATGCTTGTAAACATTTGTTCTAACATTTTTTTAACAGTTGCGTTTATTGAAATGGTTAAAAAAAATATAAATAATCCAAGGTACATGAAACCAATCAAGCATTTAGTATACAGTAAATAAGCAGCATACACTAGTGTTCCAAAACTGAGAATCCTACAGTATCAACCTGTTGACCTGAGCAGACTCCGTTATCGCATACATATTATGGTCTAGATGTTAACAACCCGCCAAAGAAAAAAGATGAGAAGAAAATTAAAAAAAAAACATGGAAAGAGAAAATAGGAGTGGGAAGAGTAAGATAGGGAAGGGGAAAAAAAGGGGGAGGGGGGAAAAGGTAGATAATACAGTTAGTAACGAATCGTTTAGTTATTGCAAATTTGTCACAACAGTGGTCTGGAAACACGATATCTTATGTCGTAAAGGCCCTGTGCCTCCACCCACCCAGCCCAGATTTGATCAAATTTAACTGGACAGTTGCGACTCATATATGTACGTTTATACAGAGGGAGCGCACAATTGATTGCTGCCCTCCAACCCGAGACCATGGGCAGGGTAGGCAGCTTCCATCTCAACAAAATGTATCTTCTAGCGTAATATAGAGAAAAAGACGAACAGTTTGCTATGCTTAGATGCCTCTACGAGGTCAGTAAGGTAAAGCAACATTATCAGCTAATCCATGGGAACAGATAGGTTACCAACAGCATTAATCATGTCTAAAACCCCGGTACAAAAAGGACATCGCTTCATACAATCCCAAAACATATGGTTAAACGTACCCACTGTCATCACAACAGGGACATGTTGCCAACCTACCAGGATAGATCACAGCCAGTCGTTGCAGGGTGTAATATACTCCCAATCATCCTCCATAAGGGATGGATGGTCTGCGTGCCATTTACTGTACAGCGACTGCATTCTAGGGGTGGTTAGGGGTAATAGCAGGGAGTGGAAAGAGTATAAGGGCTTAGCAAAGTCCTCCTCTATCAACAAGCTTTCCAAAGGGTCAGTCTGTATGACAGGGGAAGAAGGGAATTGGGCGGCAACAGCGTGTCGCATTTGAAGAAACCGGAAAAACATCCAGTTGGGTAAACCATGGTTGTGTTTGAGTTCGTTGAAGGAGAGCAAGACACCACGAGGCATAATGTGTCTCAAAATTTTTATACCGTATCGAGCCCTCACCAGAGGATCCAGTATCGTGTGCAGATGGGGGAGTGTAGGGTTACCCCAGAGCAGCATGTAAGGGGAGTAGGTGTTGATTACACTATACTGGACCCTAGCCTGTCTCCATACCTTCAGGGTCATCTGCATGGAAGTAGTGATGGCCGGGTTGGACTTTGGATCCCTAGAAACCAGGTTACTAAGTTCTGCATAAGAGCCCAATACAGCCGCCTCCATGACCACCGTTTTTTTTTTTTTTTTTTTTAAAAGATTTACTCGGCCAATGGTACTGATAGGAATGGAAGACCAGGCATTACATTTAGTCTGCAGTTGTAGAAGAGGATGAAGATTATCTGAAAGATATTTAGTCAGGTCACGCTGAACCATCACACCCAAGTTTTAAAATTTGGAGACTGATGCAATAGGGGCAAATTAAATGACAAGCAAAAGTCCCAGGGCAAGAGGAAAGAGAATTGACTTTTTATTCCAATTTATTCCAGAGTAACGACCAAAAAGATTGATAATGTCAAGTGCTGCTTTGAGAGATGAATCACAGTCCTTCAGATAAAAAAGTGTGTCGTCTGCATTACAGGGAAACCTTATCCTCCCAGTCACCCACAGGAATCCCCCGCAAGGTCCATGAAGAGTGGATCAGGCAAGCCAAGGGCTCAATCGCCAGGGCACACAGGCCCGGCAAAAGTGGGCAACCCTGCCGAGTGCCCCTGTGGAAAGTGAAAGGAGGAGAGAGGCTATTGTTAGTATGGGGCACTGTACAGGCACCTGACCCATGAAATGAAATTGGGGCCAAATCTGAAGCATCTCAGAGCCTTCCACAGATATTCCCACTCGACCAAATCGAAGGCCTTTTCAGCGTCCAGGGACAGCACCACACCAGAGTTGTCGCTGTCCCGAGCCATAGAGATATCGGTGAATAGTCTCTGTATATTGATGTCAGTGCCTTTACCTGGCATAAAGCCGTTTGATCATTGTGTACTAACGTAGAGATAACCGAGTACAACCTCCCAGCAAGCACTTTAGAGAGTATTTTCGCATCAGTGTTCAACAAGGAAATTGGACGGTAAAAGGAACAGTGTGACGGATCCTTCCAAGGCTTTAAACTCACCACAACCACCACTTGGAGCATAGACGAGGGCAAGGTTCCCGTCACAAGTAAAGCATTAAAAAGGGTTTGGAAGCGGGGGGGGGGGGCAGTTGTTCAATATATGTATTAAAAAATTCTATTGGAATGCTATTGTGCCAGATTGGAGAGTGTCACAGGTCCTGTGGTGTACAGGTAGCTTTAGAGGAATATAAATTTGCATAGTAGTCAGCAAAACGCTGGTTAATTAAGACTGGATCAAGGATCCTGGAACCATCCTCAGCCTGTATAAAGGCAACATTAGTCATGGCAGTTTTTTTCCCCAGGGGCATTTGAAATACTCAAGCGGAGGAGAAGTGGGGCGTGGTCAGATGTTCCCCTAGGAAGGATTGAAATCTCTTGGACCCTCGCTCAGAGTGGAGGTGTAACATAGAAAAGATCAATTCTAGACATTGTCCTATGTGGTGCCGAGTGGCAGGTAAAGGCCCTAGTCTTAGGATTTTTCCAGCACCACACGTGCATGAACTGGTAAAGCCCCACCCACCTGGTCAGATCTGACTCACCACTGGCTTCAGGATAAAGTTTGTCAACACCAAGGTCAGGAGTGAGGTTAAAATCGCCAGCAAGGAGAATATGGGATGTGGGATATGAGGCCAAGAGCGGGGCCAAAGCAGCCAATGAGCACACAGAAGCAGGAGGCGGAAGATAAAGGCCAACAATTACCATTTCAAAACAGTTAATCGTCGCATGTATAAAAACGTGCTTGCCTTCGAGATCCACCCTGAGATGGAGGAGAGTGAAAGGCAGTGATTATGAATAAGGACGCTAACTCCTCGGGCATATGAAGAATACGTTGCCTAGTACTCTATAGCCCAGCAGATGGGTCTCTTGCAAAATACAAATGTGTGGGTTATAGGATTTGAGAAATTAGAAGACCAAGGAATGCTTCACAGGGAAGTTGAAGCCCTGCACATTCCAGGAGATATAGTTCAGATCAGGGGGAGCCATGATATAGGTGTTCTAAAACCGATTTACTACCACTCATGCCGATCTGATAAGAAAATGTAAGATATGCAGCAGAAAAACCTGTATATCAGCTTGATACCATACAAAAACAGGAACACTTAAGATAGCATGCAACATAGAAAAAAAACCTACAAACTCCCAAGAACCATAAACGAACCCCCCGCCCCCAAAACCGGGAGAGTCATACTTCCCTGAACAAAATCGGGCAAAAAGCCATAGGGATGTCCATGGAGCGAGTATATAAAGCAAGTCTGTAGAGCTCACATGCCATAGAGATGCTGCCTCATATCAAAAGTGGCAGGTCACTCGGCTATAGCAGAGGATACTAGCCTAAATTATAACTGAGAAACAGAGAATATGGGAGTCCCTATTCAGAGGAGGGACTGGGAACAAAGGCAACAGTTGGAATCGACTGGAGCAATCTTCCAGTGGGGAATCAAGATCAGCGGGTAGGGTTTCCAGCCATGAAGTTACCTCCTCAGGCACAGTAAAGAAACGTGGTTTCTCCATCTTCAAATCTGTGCTTAGCAGGGAACAGCATGACTAGGGTAAGGTCTTCTTCTCGCAGTTGGGCCTTGACTGCATCAAAGGAGTGATGCTGCCATTGGGTTTCTACCAAGTAATCGGGAAACAATGTCCGCTTATGATTTTCGTAGCGCAGTTCCCCATGGGCCCTGGCTGCTCTCAATGCCAGATCCCGATCACGGTAATTGAGCAGCTTAAAAATGAAGGTGCAGGGCGGTGAGCCAGGTGGGCCCCGGGCTGCTGGCATCCGGTGGGCCCTCTTGACCACAAAAAAGCTAGAGAAGGTGGCTCGAGGCAACAAGAAGCGGAGAAGGTTCTCAGTATATCGAGGCGGATCCTCACCCTCTGCCCCTTCAGAAGACCAACCACGTGGAGGTTATTGCACCTACTGCGGTTTCCGCATCCTCTGCTCTGGTCTCAATGTATTTGACTTTGACCCGCATTGTATGCATCTCAGCCAAGTCGCTGCAGATGGTGTCTTCTGCGTCACTGACCCTTTCCTCGACCGCTGTCACTCCGGAATGCATCAAGATCTCTCCGGAACAGCCCTATGTCAGTCTAAAGATGTTCCATGGTGAGTACCGTTCGACAATTGGTAATAGCCGTCATGAGAGAATTTAAGTCCACGGGTGCGGCAGGTGGGTTGAGCTCTTGTGAGGTGGGTGCGACCATAGTTGTTACCCCTTTTAGCCCCTGTGGACCGATTGGTTTTAGCAGTTTGTGTAGTTTCGGATCTTCTGCCAGCGGCCAAAGGCTTGTCTCTAGTCATCCCCAGGCCTCATGCGCACCGACAGAAGGTTGTGCTTACTATAATAATTGGCTCTCCATACGGGAATTCGGCCCACATGGCCTTCACAGGTGACTGAATAAGTGTAAATTAAACTGTGCATATGTAGGAGACAAACGACTCTTCCTGTGGTACTCACAAGTGGCTGTCACCCCAGGTGTGGGCCTTGGACACAACTGATGATCTTCACGAAGGCCGGAGGCCCAGGCCTCATAGGAGATGGATAGCACCGAGGCTCCAATGCAGAGCCAAGCAGTTCCCCCCTGTTGATCCACTCAATGGCTGCTGTGGGGGCTGAGGGTGTGCAGGCTCCAGTAGGAGCTTAGCCCCGGTTGAGAAGCAGGTAGGGTGTAGTAGCCGACAGTATTCAGGCTGCAGTAGATTGCAGGTAACCAGAGTTTCGGGGGGAGTGTAAATAGCCCGGATTCTCCCCCCCCTCAGGCAGCAGCAATCTCCGGGAGGTCCCCTGGTGTGGTGGGAGCTGTGCCACCCCGGGATGGACACTCGGTCTTCACTGGTACGTAGGCTTCAGCAGACCGTGGGCTTCCGGAGCTTAGAAGGGGGTCAAGCGACTTCTAAGATCTTGCCCCAGGCAGTGGGCTTACCGTGCAGTGTCTCAGGAGTCAGGGCTGCGGCACCCTGGGTGGGTCTAGTCCTGGTCCACACAGGTTGCCGTAGGCTTCTATAGGCTGCGGATTTCGGGTACTTCGGAGGGGGGTCAGACTGACACTGCTCCCCCTCCTCAGGCAGCGGGCACAGTCAGCAGGGCCCCCGATACAGGTAATGAGAGTGCTGCCCCCAGGATGGCAACAGATGAGGTTTTGAAGCGGCAGAGTTCTCAACTATGCAGCTGCTCCGATCGCCATCTTGGACCCCCCCCCTTGTGCTCACATTTACATGTGGACATAGACTCTATTGGCGGCTGCTGCTCAGGGCCAGCATTGCATAGCCAGCAGCGTTGGTGATTACATGTTATTACTGCTTACATCTCCCACTAAAGGAGTCATTTATGCTGTGGAGGAGATGCAAGCAAAGAAGGACCTTGGCCTTCAGTCTTTCAAAATCTGTGCACGCGCTGCTGCCACATGAATGATTTATTAGGTTGGATATGTAAATATCAGTTGTTGATATTTACATGTGGGTCTTGAATAGTGGCTAATCGGTCCATTTACATTGCACGCATATAAACATTTGCACAAATGTTAAATGCATACGGATAACTTTTTACATAGGATCTTTCCAATAGGACACAGCAGAAAGAAAACTTGACAAGGATTTGAACCTTTCCCTAATATATTAAGAAAAGGTTTGAGCTTTACATAATAGTTTAACATTTCCATTCATCTTGACATACCGACTGTTCTGACATGTAGCTCATACTGAAGGTAACCATTGGTTATGTATTTTTTGCTTTATGCTTGGTTTCTAGCTTGCTATGTTTGTGACTTGTGTGATTTACCTGTTTATTATTGCTAGAGCATCAATTTTACAGATGGCTTGCACCCACCTACAAAATGTATAAATAATGCTTGCCTTTCTTCTTTCTCTTCCTTTCTTATTTTCATTCATACCTTTTCTATTTTATCCCCTGTTGCGACCATCTTTGGGTGTTTTTGGGCAAATGCTACAAGTACATGCATGTCCTCTTTAAACTAAGCATAAGACAAAAGGTTTGGAGGCAAACATTCCATTGAATGAATGGCTGAGTTATGTTCTGGAATTGACTACAAAGAAAAAGGATATAATGCAATAAGTGCTGCATTAGATCCCATATTTCCTTTTCAAAGTATAGAAAGACATATGTTCCTAATAGTAATGTATAATGCCAAACTCTGATGTCTATTAAAAGTATAAAACTAACCACTGGAGCCAATTAGCGTAAAACATCCGTGTCTATATACACTATCATCAGGTATCCATATGTATGTGTATCTAAGTGGTTTGTCTTTGATGTCTGGATTGTATGAGTAATTTATTGTACTTGCTTAATTTTTAGACTGACTGAATTTTCCTAAGGAAAGATGAAGTACCTTGGCATCTGTCTGCTTCTTGCTGATCTCTTCTGCCAATGGCTTGTTCGAGCAGAGTTTTTCACATCTATTGGTAAGTCATTATTTATGTACCACAGTAAGTGGTAGTCACCAGGAACACGTGATGAGCAACTCCTAACGTTCTTATTTGTTTTTCTCCAGGTGGTATTTAACACTTTTAATGAGCCAGTTCCATTGATATTTTATTTATAGATGGAGCCTAGTAGATTGCATTATTCTCTGGCACTTTGCATGTCCTGGATACTCCAACAATGAGATCTCTCTGCTATAATGCTCAGCTTTGTTCCATTTTTACCTGGTCCCTTCAGTTCGCCTATGACCTGTTGTATTCTACATCAATGGTTATCAAACCTATTGAAAATGGGACACGGTAACTTCTTTAGAAATCTTCCATGCCCCAACAGTAAAGAAAAAAAATGGTTTCAAATGAACAATTCAAATAGAGAAGGGGAACTCGCTTATAGTGGACACAGAGGAGGTGAAGACCCAGGATTTAAAACACAAAGATCACACCAATAGAGTTCTTACTTCTCCAGCATCTGACAATGATGAAGTATTAATACAGAAGTATTTATTTTGGGTGGACTAGCCCTTTAAAGTATCTAGTAGTTCATGTGTGCATGGAGTTTTTTTTCGATATTCTGCTTACATAGGTTTCTCTCAGGTGTTTTTGTTTCTTGCCTCAATTTAAAGACCACACTGGGAATTTAATGATTGCGTTTTGACCAAGTAAGCCCTACTGTATGACTATGGTAGACCCTTCACATAAGCTTTTCAGCTTGTAAAAGCACAGGGTGTACAGCAGACTTTGAGAAAGACTTTACAAAGCTTTCCACAAGCTTGTTGAAAAGGGTTATGGCATATTGAAGGTGAACCTTTTCTTTTTCGGACCATTCTGTGTAAACCCTAGAGTGCGTGAAAATCTCAGTAGATCAGCAGTTTTTGAAATACTTACACTAGTCCATCTGGCACCATGCCACGTTCAAAGTTACTTAAATCCCCTTTCTTCCTTATTCTGATGCTTGGTCTGAACTTCAAGTCATCTTCACCAAGTCTAGCTGCCTAAATGCAGTTGCTGCAGTGGGACTGATTAGCAATTGCTGTTACTGAACAAGTGTACCTAAAAAGGTGGCTGGTGAGTGTATATAGTAAAGAGAGTACTGACCCCACTTTAACCACTTACCCTCCTGAGTATTTACCCCCCTTCCTGACCAGGCCATTTTTTGTGTTACTGCGCTGCGTCACTTTAACTGATGATTGCACGGTCATGCAATGTTGTACCCAAATTAAATTTATGTCCTTTTTTTCCCCACAAATTGAGCTTTCTTTCAGTGGTATTTGATCGCCTGTGTGGTTTTTATTTTTTACACTAAAAGAAAAAAATTTAAAAAGAGACAGTTTTGAGAAAATAAACAATATTTTTGACTTTTTGCTAGTAAACAGGTCCAGTAAAAAAATAAATCAAATTTCGTCAAATTTAGGCCGAAATGTATTCTGCTACATGTCTTTGCTAAAAAAAAAATCCCAATATGTGTAAATTAATTGGTTTACGTGACATTTATAGCATTTACAAATGGCAGTATATATACTGGGATTTTCTATTTTGATTAGTAATGGTGGCGATCAGCGACTTATAGCGGGACTGTGGAGGGCATTCTGACACTGGGGGGAACTGACTTGGTGTCACTGACAACTCCAGTGACTCCAATACAGTGATCAGGGCTAATAAAAAGCACTGACACTGTACTAATGGCACTGGGCAGGAAGGGGTTAACATGAGGGGTGATCAAAGGGTTAACTGTGTGCTGTTTTACTTGTGTCTGTGTCCGTGTGCATCACTGTAAGCACACCACTTTCGATGGCTGTGCTGTGCACAGCCATCCAAAGCAGTGCGCACGAGCTGACTGTATTATTATTATTTATTATTATTATACAGGGTTTATATAGCGTCAGCAGTTTATGCAGCGCTTTACAATATAAGGGAGACAGTACAATTACAATACTTTCAGTACAGAAGGAATGTGAGGGCCCTGCTCGTGGAGTTTACAATCTGTGTAGAGAACTGTTTTGTTTACAAACAGTTCTCCTCCCCGATGGAGATGCTCAGCTCAGCTAGTATATGAACGGCATTTTGCGCAACCGTGCCGCCCTGTAGCAGTATTTATGCTAGAGGGCGGTCGGGAAGCAGTTAAAAAAGCTGTTAGTAAGTTTCAGTATGCTTCAGCAGCACTTGAAGCTTGCTAGCAGTTTGTTTATAGTGACAGGCAATACTTCTTTCAACTGCTTCCTGCCTGACCTAATGACAAATGACAGCCAGGTGTGACATTCGCCGCTCTGGGTGGACATCATATGGCATCCTCCTCAGAATGTGCCTAGCACTGTCCCACGGGCCACGCTGCGGCGTGATGTGTTACCCGCTGTGTCCACTGAACACAGCTGATGACACATCACTGTACCGGGCCGCTGCCAGTACCATGAGATTGCTGTGACCAATCACAACAAATAACATGACAATTGTACACAATTGATGGCTTTCATTCATGCCATGCATTGTGCACTGGTGTTGCTTGCTGTGATTGGTCACAGTGATCACATGATAAAAAGAGGACCAATCACAGCCCATCTGTACCATGTGATTAGCTGTGGCCAGTCTCTGCTAATCACAACTACACACACTGAATGAATCAATTTAATTCAGTAAAAAATGGTTGTTTATAACAGTAATATTCACTGTTACAAGTGATCATAATGTGAAAAAGAAAATATCCTAATCCCCTCCCTTGAATAGTATACACCCTGTTCCAAACTATTATGCAAATTATATTTTTCTCATTTACCTAAATAATTGATGTAAATAACAGTCAGCATAATTCTCATGTTATCAACTATTAAGAGTACAATTCACATTTTATTGAACAAACTTCCTAATGATAACAGTATTTTTTTAAACATAAAAAACTTACAATGCACTATTCCAAATTATTACGCACAGTAAGTTTCAAAACATTTTATAGGTTTTAAAGAACTGAAAATTGTCATTTGTTGTGTTTGCAGCATATTTACTGAAATCAAAAGCTATTTCAATCAAACTTTTAACAACATTTTAACTTTTTAAAACATTTTAACAGGTCACGTTACATTTTAACATAGGACCCCTTATTTGATAGCAGCTTCACAAGTCTTGCATCCATTGAACTTGTGAGTTTTTGGACAGTTTTTGCTTGAATTTGTTTGCAAGATATCAGAATAGCCTCCCAGAGCTGCTGTTTGGATGTATACTGCTTCCCACCCTCATAGATCTTTTGCTTGAGGATGCTCCAAAGGTTCTCAATAGGATTGAGGTCAGGGGAGGATGGAGGCCACACCATGGCTTTCTCTCCTTTTATCCCCATAGCAGCCATTGATGCAGATGTATTCTTTGCAGCATGAGGTGGTGCATTGTCATGCATGAAGATGATTTTATTATGGAAAGCATAGTTCTTCCTTCTGTACAAGGGAAGAAAGTGGTCAGTCATAAACTCCACATACTTTGCAGAGGTCATGTTTACACCTTCGGGACCCCTAACGGGGCCGACCAGCTCTGTTCCCATCATTCCGGCCTAAAACATGACTCCACCACCGCCTTGCTGACTTCGCAACCTTGTTGGAACAGGGTGGCTGTCCAACCATCCACTACTCCATCCATCTGGACCATCCAGGGTTGCACGGCACTCATCAGTGAACAGGACTGTTTGAAAATTAGTCTTCATGTATTTTTCTGCCCAATGCAGCCGTTTCTGCTTGTGAGCATTGGTTAGTGGTGGCCGATCACAAGGTTTATGCACAGTTGCAAGACTCTGGAGGACTCTACACCTTGACATCCGTGGGACTCCAGAGGCACCAGCAGCTTCAAATATCTGTTTGCTGCTATGTAATGGTATTTTAGCAGCTGCTCTCTTGATCCGATGCATGGATCTGGCAGAAATCTTCCTCAATGTGCCTTTATCTGCATGAACCCATCTGTGCTCTGAATCAGCCACAAATCTCTTAATAGTGCGATGATGACACTTACGTTTTCGTGAAATATCTAATGTTTTCATACCTCGTCCAAGGCATTGAACTATTTCTCTCTTTTCGGCAGCAGAGAGATCCTTTTTCTTCCCCATATTGCTTGAAAATGGTGCTCTGCTTAATAATGTGGAACACCGTCCTTTAGTAGTTTTTCCTTAAATTGGGCTCACCTGCCAATCTAATTATCACAGGTGTCCGAGATTGTTTTCAGTGATCAAAAGAGCCCTGACACACAATGCCATCCATGAGTTAAACTGAAAAACAAAATATTTCATCTTTGTGACACTTAAATAGAATTTGCATAATAATTTGGAACAGGGTATAATGTGACTATGATAACACTCTATTTGGTTACAGTATGTTAAAAAAAAAAGTGAAAAAGGGATACTTGTACTGTCCTGGTATTTTTGGGCCTCAAGAAATGAGTCAGTACAACAAAATTGATCAATTTTCAGATATATTCCATAGTTTGTGAACTCTATAACTTTCCTACAGACTAAATAATATACACTGATTTGGGTTATTTTTACCAAAGAAATGTAGAAGTATGCATTTTGACCTATATTTATGAAGATTATTTGTATAATTTTATAACAGAAACAAACAAAATGTGTGTTTTTTTTTTTTTTATTTAGCAAAAAAATTAAAAAAGCCAGTGACGATTAAATACCACAAAAAGCTCTATTTGTGTGAACAAAATGATAAAAATTTAATTTGGGTACAATGTTGCATGACCACACAATTGTCATTCAAAGTTAGTGCTGAAAGCTTGAAAATTAACCTGGGCAGGAAGGCGGTGAGAGTGCCCAATATCTAAGTGGTTAAGCTATGTTTAACTTTTTGTACTGGCATTGAAAAGTACTTTAAAGAGTTCAACAAAGCTGCTTTAGGGCCTGTATCAATGAGCTTTAGTGCGCTCCAAATGAGTTTTGCATTCCTATACTGTTCTGTGGTATTGCAAAATCTGCTTGGAGCAGGTCACGTCAGAAGGTCAGCAGCAGGTTAAATTGTACCAGTTTTATTTCGGAATGATCTCGGAGGCATCTAAAACTAATGTGAAACTGTTGATGTTCGCACAAACCCAAGACCCATCGAGATGGCCCGCCTGTGAAAACATACTGTACACTGTGTTCTTTATAATACTGAAGTCTGTATGTAAAGATCATAGTATGACAGATTGTAAACAGATTGTAAACTTTTTATTAGCTTTATGTATCTGAGTAAAACATATCATTTTCTATAAAGCCACAGTGGCAGAAGCAAAATCACATACTTCCCTATATTTGACTCAGCATTTCATTTTGATATAATAATTCTGTTTTGGGCAGAGGGGTTCCTCTTACAATATCCTGTCATCAGAACTCTCTTTGTTCCTGCAAGGCCAGTTATCAGCTCATTCTATACTGAAATGTATAAAGAGAGAAAACAATTCTCCTAAATACTCCAGGGCTAGACCAGTTAGAAATAAATATCATGGGGAGGGAAACCAGGCCAGATAAGTTGGTCTGAAGAGCCCCTGTCACTTTGCTCATTCATGGCAAAATGACATTGTCTTTATAATGCCCACTCCCTTAATACCGAATACAACCCTCTAAAGCTCCTCAACCGCTCCTTCTGTGGCATTAAAATAACATTGTGCTTCCAAGTATGATGGAGCATGTGACCTCCTCCCATGATGTAAGACTCAGGCCTAGCGAGGTGACATGGCAAAGTAATGATATTGCCTCCTCTAAGCTCCGACACCAGCCAGAGCTGGGTATTTTGATGGCGGCTGTAATGGAAGAGGAGGATGGGCTTTGGACATTGTGATAGGGCTTCCATAAAGTATTTATGCAGCTAAATCTTTTGTTTTTATTTGTTTTGAATATAGCAGGGAAGTTATAGTTCCTCTGTGACCAGAAGAGGAAGTGAGGAAAAATCAGCAGCATAGGCACTGTGACAAGAATTGAGGGTTAGTCTTCTCAACAAAACCAGCATCAAAAACCTGACAGAACTCTATTCCCAAAGGAAAGGGATAAGAAATGATCTTTTACAAATGCGTTACAATGATAAAACATATGCAATGGCTGCCCCATGTTAACAAAATGCTGCATTTAAAGTGTTACTAAACCCAGATTAGTAAAATCAGTCTGTATATGCAGTAATCAGGGGCGAACTGACAACTCATGGGGCCTTCGGGCAATAGGGGATCATGGGGCCCCTGTGTCCTTGCCCAAGCTCAAAAAAGCCTATGAAAAAGGTACCAGGGGCATCTCATGGGGCCCCCTACTGACCCTGGGCCCTCGGGCAGTGTCCAAGTTTCCAAATGGTCCGTCCGCCCCTGGCAGTAATACATGCTTGTTATGCTCACTGTGGAACCTAAGGGGTTAATCCTCATTGTAGAAAAAGGCTGTTTTATCCTGTCTTCTCTTATCCTCTCCTTCTTTTACTGTCCTCAATCCATCTGCTGAGAGTACAAAGCCCTAGGAGGCAATCTACATATGCTCAGTGTAGTGTTTATTGCTAGAGAGTTTTTCTTTATTTTTTGGGAAGGTGCGTGTGATCAGCACAGGGCCAATAAGCACTGTCCAGACAGAGGTCAGGGGTTCTGCATCCTCCTAGAGCAGATTGAAAACTCCTCCTACAAGCTGATGAGAAAAGGTATTTAGGAATTTCTATGTACTAAAATAATTCCATGTTATGTGTATGGAGGAGGAGTTATGTGAGTTACTGTGCGAGACCAGATATAGTGAATGCAGGGTCCTGGGTTTAGTAACACTTTAAATACATTTTGAAAAAATGCATGAAAAATACAAGAAAAACTACCTTGTTCCGCTGATGACATTTGACTTTGGGGGGGGGGTCATGGGGACCATCAGGATCCCAATCCTTGCAAGAAGACACTACAGCACTGTACAGGAGCACCCAGGAATGTGAAAGAAGACCCACCAACATTAACCTTGCCTAGAGGAATGTATTTTTTTTCTCCCAAATATTTTTTTTTCTATTCCTGCTTTATTTTCTATATTTGTATTTTTTGATGCAGCATTTAGAAGGGGGTTGGGACAGCCATATAAACAGACCTAGCTTTTTAATGTAGGTATTAGGCTCTGGTATTTGCCACTCTTATGTAGTCTGTTGGGAGTTTGGATACCATGTGTGGGTTAGGCAGTTGACAGGATAACAACTGTCAAACCTTATGTGATCTTTGACCCTTGGCTCTCAGGCCAGGTTCACATATAAGTGTTGTGGTATTATGTCTTATCGCAGTGCATGGCAACTAAACATGCACTTATTTTGAACGGCACCCCAAAACACTAAGCAGTGCACCTTCATTGCAGCGAACCACAACGCACAGATGCATTGAGTCAACAAAAATCAGGTCAGCTCAGGTGTGTTTTCTAGTTTCATTGTCTGTTGTGGTGCTTTGGCACTGTTTTGGAATGCATGGTTAGCTTTAAAGAGGTAGTAAACTCTGCTTTGTATCTTGTATGTACAGGTAAGCCTAGAATAATGATTGCCTATAGACACAGTGAATATCTCCTAAACTTTCACCATTTATGAGATATTTTTATGTGTAGTAGCCGGTGATGTCATGCCGTCCATTGAGAGAGCTGTGCTACCACCGTGACTCACGTGCCGTGACATCATTACAGGTTGGCCATTGAAACAGGAGCCCACGATCCTGGATGGAAGACTGGATGAAGATGGAATCCCTGTCAGCAGTGACAGTGTGCCACTGGAGAGATCTGTGTTTTAGGCAAGTCTGTCATAATATGCTAGTATGTGGTGCATACTATCATATTATGACATGAGTATGCAAGGGGACCAATTTGTTTATTTTTGTAATGTGCTTTACTACCAGTGACCAACCCATACATTGCTGGACTGGAAGGGTGATATCTCGGTCACTGCATTTTTTAGGGCCCGCAATTCCCTTAAATATAAAAGTAATCCTATTGGCTATGAAGCTGCTGGATTAACTTTACAGACGGCTGAATCCTGGATCTCTCCATATCTATTTACTCAGGGTAACATCATCTTTTATATTTTACCAAACAATTGAGTATTATATGTATATGCGTGTGTAGTGGGACACCTGCCTTCACACGCACGTGAACTTTATTTGCATCCCAGTCTTAATCCGTAGGGTTCAATATTGAGTCGGCCCACCCTTTGCAGCTACAACAGTTTCAACTCTTCTGGGAAGGCTGTCCACAAGGTTTAGGAGTGTGTCTATGGGAATGTTTGACCATTCTTCCAGAAGTGTATATGTGAGGTCAGGTGCTGATGTCGGATGAGAAGGCCTGGCTCGCAGTCTCTGCTCTAATTCAGCCCAAAGGTGTTTTGTTGGGTTGAGGTTCAGGCCAGTGAAGTTCTTCCACCCCAAACTCACTCATCCATGTCTTTATGGACCTTTCTTTGTGCATTGGTGTGCAGTTATGTTGGAACAGGAAGGGACCCTCCCCAAACTGTTCCCACAAATTTGTCCAAAATGACTTGGTATGCTGACGCCTTAAGTTTTCCCTTCAATGGGACTTGGGTGCCAAGCCCAACCCCTGAAAAACAACCCCACACCATAATCCCCCCCCCCCCCCCCCCAAACTTTACACTATGCAGTCAGGCAAGTACCGTTCTCCTGGCAACTGCCAAACCCACACATGTCCATTGGATTGCCAGAAAATGAAGCATGATTGGTTACTCCAGAGAACATGTCTTCACTGTTCTAGAGTCCAGTGGCAGTGTGCTTTACACCACTGCATCGACACTGCATTACACTTGGTGATGTAAATCTTGGATGCACTGTTGTGCTAATCCTGAAGACCACACAAAGTTTAGAGGTCTTTAGCTATTGACTCTGCAGACAGCTGGCGACTTCTGCGCATTGTGCGCTTCAGCATGCACTGACCCCACTCTGTCATTTTATATGTCCTACCACTTCATGGCCAAGTTGCTGTTGTTCCCAGTTGCTTCCACTTTTTTATAATACCACTAACAGCTGACCATGGAATATTTAGTAGCAAGGAAATTTCACAGATGGACTTGTTGCACAGGTTGCAACCTATAGTGGTACCACGCTTGAATTCAGTGAGCTCCTGAGAGCGACCCATTCTTTCACAAATGTTTGTAGAAGCAGTCTGCATGCCTAAGTGCTGGATTTTATACACCTGTGGCCATGGAGGTGATTGGAACACCTGAATCCAGTGATTTGGAGGGGTGTCCCAATACTTTTGGCAATATGGTGTGTGTGTGTATGTATATGTGTGTATATATATATATATATATATATATATATATATATATATATATATATATATATATATATATATATATATATATATATATATATATATATATATATATAGTGTGTACATACATACATACATACATACATACATACATACATACATACATACATACATCAGATAATATAACTATTAGACCTATCACCATTTTTCTAGGTAAATATATTTGTAAAAGTGCTACTGACATGAAATTAAAAAAACCTAAAAACCCATGAAATCCATATATAGAAAGAAACCAAAACAAATAAGTTCATAAATTAAGGTATGTGTAATAAAATGGAATGACACAGGGCAAAACTATTGAACACATGAAGAAAGGGAGGTGCAAAAAGGCATGGAAAGCCAAGACACTAGCTGAAATCTATCAATAATTAGTAAGTAATCCTGTTCCTTGTCAGTGAAAATTAATATCAGCTGGTTCAGTCTCAACTGATGGCCTTTAAAAATGTCTCATTACCAAGGTGTCACTCAAGAAACATCTCATGATGGGTAACAAACAGCTCTCTCAAGACCTTTGCAACCTTATTGTTGCAAAACATACTGATGGTATTGGTTACAGAAGGATTTCTATACTTCTGAATGTTCCAGTGAGCACTGTTGGGGCCATAATCTGAAAGTGGAAAGAACATAACTTCACCATAAACTGGCTACGACCAGGTGCTCCTTACAATATTTCTGATAGAGGAGTGAAAAGAATTATCAGAAGAGTTGTCCAAGAGCCAAGGACCACTTGTGGAGAGCTTTAAAAAGACCTGGAATTATTAGGTACAATTAAAAAAAAAAAAACAGTAAGTAATGCACTTAACTGCCATGACCCATATGCACGCTCACCATGCAAGACTTTGTTGCTGAAGAGAAAGCATGTTGAAGCTTGTTTAAAGTTTGCTGCACAACATTTAGACAAGCCTGTGAAATACTGGGGGAATATAGTCTGGTCAGATGAGATCAAAATTGAACTCTTTGGATGCCATAATATTCACCATGTTTGGAGGTCAAATGGCACTGCACATCACCCCAAAAACACCATACCAACAGTGAAGTTTGGAGGTGGGAATCATGGTGCGGGGCTGTTTTTCAGCATGCAGTACTGGCAAACTTCATATCTTTGAAGGAAGATAAATGGAAAAATGTACCAAGATATTTTTGATAACAATCTGCTGCCATCTACCAGGATGATGAAGATGAAATGAGGGTGGACATTTCAGCAAGACAATGATCCCAAACACAAAGCAGGGAAACTCTCAATTGGTTTCAAAGAAAGAGAGAGAGAAAATAAAGCTGCTAGAATGGACCAGCCAATCACCTGACTTGAATCCAATAGAAAATCTATGGAAAGAACTAAAGATCGGAGTTCATAGAAGAGGCCCACGGAACCTTCAAGGATTTGAAGAATGTGTGGAAGAATGGGCCAAAACCACACCTGAGCAATGCATGCGACTAGTTTCTCCATACAGGAGGCATCTTGAAGCTGTCATTACCAACAAAGGATTTTGAATGAAGTATTAAATACATTTCAGTTGGCGTGTTCAATACTTTTTTTTCTCTTTCTCATTCCATTTTATTACACATAACGTAATTTTTGAATTTATTTGTTTTGGTTTCTTTGTATGTATGCATTGCGTGGGTTGTTACCTTACCTTTCATTTCAATAGCACCTATCGAAATGTATTTACCTAGAAAAATGGTGTTGTGTTCAATACTTATTTTACCCGCTGTACATATATATATAGGGCGGGGGAGGTTCTAAGTACCGTAAGATTCTAGCAAAAAAAATGCAGATTTTTACATGTATGACAGAATTGGCCAGGGAGTCAAGTGGTTCTAAAGGCTTAAGGTTTTTTTTACCACAATGCATTCCATGCATTAAGGCTAAAAACCTGAGTGCAGCCCCCCCCCCATACTTATCTGAGTCTGATCTTGATATAGCACTGTGCATAAGAGCAGCAACTATTTTGGGATTACCCCCCCCCCCATAGGCTTGGAGACAGCAGTGGGAGTTATCAGCTCCTGCTGCTATCAATCACACATAGTGAAGAGGGAGTAGGGCTGAGCCACGTGTGTAAAGGGACACACACAGCCGGCTCAGGAGTGAGCCCATACAAGTGCCCCCATAGCAAGCAGCTTTCTCTGCAGTAGGGAGGAGCCAGAAGCGCTGGCAAGGCACTCGAGAAGAGGAGGATCGGGGCTGCTCTGTGCAAAACCAGAGGTTGATTGGTAGATCAACTTCTGTTCAACTGCAGTGGTCACGCATCGATCAAATTTGGTCGATCCCTGCTGAACTGGCTGAATTTCAATCCATCTTTGGCCACCTTTCATGTAGTTTTAAATTAAGCTAATGTAAATACCTGGATCTGTGTTTATATTTGCCTATTGTAATGCTTTGTACAGTAGAACAGGGAGGGAGGGGCTGCAAAATTTGGCCATAGGTGCCAGATGGGCTGTGCTGCATGCATTGGTGATGACAAGAAACATATTGAGAGATGAAAGATAAAACTTCATCTGTGTGCTGCTTCCATGTTGTCTGATCGCAGGATAGGAGCAGGGAAATGTCCATGTTGCAGTGGTGAACTGCAGAAAAGAAAACTGAGGGTACCAACCTGGATTTGTTGTCTGTTAAGGATATGCATATCTTAAGCATGTATGGACAGAATTACATATGGTTTGCAAGGTAAAACCGTTTCCATGTAGGAAATTTCATTTGTACGTTTAGAATTTTTTCTAGAGTTTAATTTTAAATTCAATGTAACTACTTGATTCTTCTTGTCTAAATTATAGAAAGAAAATGCAATGTTTTTTTGTTTTTTCTTCAGGTCAAATGACAGACTTGATATACAAAGAAAGAGATCTTGTACAGTCTCTGAAAGAGTACATTAGAGAGGAAGAAGGACGACTGGAAAAAATCAGAAGGTAAAAGAACCCCATTATTATTCTAGCCATAATCATTCTGCTAGCTGTGCTGATATTGTTTCATCTGCTTTTAAAGAGCACCTGTCATCAAGTGCCATATTGTGCACTGGTGTTTGCATTTTGCTGATTTTAGGATAAAGATACAAGAAAAAGAAATTTTACCATTTTAAACCAGCTGAGACCAAGAAAGATGGTACATGCTGTGCATCAGTAACTGAACTTTTCCTGCTGATTACCAGAAAGCCGTTTCAGTGTTTGGGAATAATGGCAGCTCTTTATAACCCCCATCATTTGGATTATGCCTTGCATGTGTTTTTGTTGGATTTGATCCCTGTGAATCATGCTTCTGTTTTTAGTTCCAGAACTGTAATTTTCATCTGTGCATAGATTTTGTGGCCCATACATCTGGGTTGTTTTATAAGATAGTACAACCTCTCCATGGTAAAATTGTGGACATAGAAACTGCAGTAAGTGACTTCTTTGAGTCAGGTCCTCAGTATAAGTTGCTTTTTAGCATGCCATGCCTTGTCCTCCGGTGACTTTCACACTATTAGCACTGGTTTGGCTACTTGTGGGTATCCATGAACTACTTGACAGCAGGTAGCAGGATGTACAAGAACATTTACTTGGTCTGCATGTTGGTAGCATTAATAGTCGTTAAATGCCACTAGCAGAGACTAAATAAACCATGGAATCTATGTTTATAAATTGAGCCTCAAAGTAGAACCACACTCCAAAAATAACCAAAAAATTGGCAAAGTCTCTTCTGCCAGAAAGCGTCTTCCTCTATCTCCAGTCAGTTTTTATTCAGCGCAGAGTATCAGCAGAGGATATATGGTGCAGTGTATGCTCTTATTTCATTCTCAGCACTTGTAAGATGGAGCCAGATGTCAGGACACTAACTTCAGTACATAAGGTTCAGCATCGCTTGCTGTAGATTTCAGTGGCAATAAAGTGGGTCTAAATGTTTAAGGTTTTTTTACCTTTATGCATGAAGGTAAAACACCTTCCTTATGTAGCTCCAACCACAGCCCCCCCCCCCCCCAATACTTGCCTAAGCAGGATCCAGCGATGTGCACGAGAGCTGTTACTCTCCTGGGTCTCTGCCTTCTTATTTGCTGAGAGACCGCCGGTGTCAATAACAGCCAGTGAGGAGGGAGCAGAGGTGGGGCTGAGACCCAATCTGTGTGTCTTATGGATGTACAGAGCGCGGGGCTCAGGAATGAGCATGCACAAGAGAGGCTTGCTCTGGGGACACTCAGAGAAGAGGAGGAGCCAGGAGCATCGGTAGAGGACCCAAGAAAAGGAGGATCAGGGCTGCTCTATGCAAAACCATTGCACAGAGCAGGTAAGCATAAAATTTTTTTTTTTTTTTTCAATTTCAACCTTTAATATCACTTTAATGAAGGAAAGGACATACTGAAAGGTAGGTCTTCCATAATGTGCAGTCATGCTGTGTATACTTGCACATTATGCTGAGGGCCAGTCCACCACTGTAGTGATAATGTTATGCTTTAAAACTGGTCATACAAGGATTGATATTTTGCTGGTTCAGCAGGAAGTGACTAAATTTTGATCCCTGTAAGGCTCTTCCTATCTGGGAGGAGTTTATCTAATGCTCAACTCCTTCCAAACGGGACTGTCTGTATTTTTTTTGCTCAAGCAGTGCTTGCAGCCAATGAGCTGCAGTGCTGATCAGTGTGTTCTGGCAGCGGAGTCGTCCCACTGCTAGGATACAGTAGTGCAGTGGGGGATTCCCCTATCCATCTCAATTGTGTGGATGGGGGAAATAGTTCTTCCTTTTTTTTTTTTCCCATCTAAGGCCAGCTTTAGAGGTATGGTAACAAGAAATTAGAAGCAGCTTTGTGAATTGAGCATAATGAGTGGTTCAAATCACCCAAACATTGCATATAAACAGAATGACGCTTTAATTTATGTTTTCAATGTTTGGTGTTTACAGCTGGGCTTCCCAAATAGAAGATTTGACAAGTAAATCGTCGCTTGATCCAGAGGGATTTCTTGCTCATCCTGTGAATGCCTACAAACTGGTGAAGAGGCTCAATACAGATTGGCTTTCTCTGGAGAACTTGGTGCTTCAAGATTCAACTAAAGGTAACTCATGGAATGTGGCTACATAGCTTATACTTGAATTATTAGAGTGAGCCTATGCTCATATGTCATCATAAAGCAATGCAAACAATTTTGATGTGATAGATAAAGATTGTCAGAAAGCATTAACAAACTCTCTTGGAGAAAATTTGCCTTAGGCTAGACACAATTGGAAGGGCCACGTAATCACTGCTGAAGAAGAGGATCTTCCAATTTGGACTGTGATCCTTCTCTTTAGTAGAGGTCATGTAAGTGAGAGTCCAGAGTTTCACATTTGGGCCGTGTCATCCACACTTGGGCTTCATGCACATGGCGACAAGCGAGCATACAGCGCACGTGGAGCATAAATAGCTGGTATAAGGAAACCACAGGTACAGTGTACAGCTTCTTATTGCAATGAATGGCTGTATGAATGCATAAACTCATGCACAGGTGTGCAACCCTAGATGCAGGCAGTCTACACCAGCTATGTAAACTTCATACACGCTGTTCGCCTTCTTGCAGCCATGTGCATGAAGCCTTAGGGTAAGTATTGCTGCCTTCTTATTACTCTTTATGTAACCACCCAGAAAGATGAACATTTTGCTAATAACAGTGTGTCCTGAACGTGAGCCAGGATTCCAGTATTAGCACTTGGCTTTGAATTTTTGCTGTTGCCAACTATTTTGATAACCCATAAGTAGAGCTGGGAGTACAGGTTTGAAGACTTACTGATTATTCTCAAGTTTATAAAGGAAACATCTGTCTTGGCCAAATTTTTTTAGAATCCTTGAGCATAAAAGATCAGTTTCTATTATTTAGGGGTAACCAAGTCCATACATTCACCTGTAGAAAAGCACCTTTTGGTACCATATCTTCGCTTTGGATTGGAAGCTCGCCTTACTGGACCATTGGAACTCTCATCCCTCTCAGAGTATAGTTATTATCACCCCCTTTTACAGTTCAGTGCTGCAGTGCCTGTGCAGCTCTTCTGCAGATCCTTGTGGGTGGGCACTAAAGATGTGACACCAGAGTGTGTCTTCTCTACCATTGCAGGCATCTTTTGCAGTATCAAAATCGTGGTAAGCTTAGACTCTCTGAACAGTAAAGCTGTGCTCTCCTAGGCACCTATGTAAAATGTCAAATTTAAAGGAGAAGTACAGCCAAAGCTTTTTTGGCTGTACTTCTCCTGTGGATCACAGGAGGTGTAGTTCAGTCCGCTGAAAACGGATGACAGGAGTGCAGAACGAAGTCCACTGTCGGCTGATGGCACTCAGCCAGTCCTGGCTGGGGAAAGATCCCGACTTCAAAGTCGGGATCCACCCCACTGTCTGAAGTGGCACCTGGCTCAGACTGTCAGCAAAATGCTGAGAGCCTGAACCAGCTATTCCCTCCCCCTCCACAGCCCAACACTCCAGTGAGCACTGAGGGGGCTAAGCAGATAGAAGGGGGAATTGTTATTCAAAAGGTGGTCTTTATTTAAAACAAGGAGCTTGGTAATGGTAGACTGTGATAAATCTGTGTTCTAGTCATATTGGTGATGGCTTCCTCTGCTGTGCTACTGGAACATATTGCTCTAGACCAACCTGCGGCCTTTGGGCCATGTGGCCTAAGGTGGGTATGAATGCAGGCCAACACAAAATTGTGAACTCGCTTAAAAATGTTGATTATATTTTTTGGGTAAAAATGCATTTTACATTTGGCGAACACCTACATTTGTGAGCAACTACTTTCAAGGATGAAGCACATGAGGGGCAGAATTAGAACTAAAGTATCTGATAAACATCTTGAGAATTGCTACTACATCCATTGAACCAGATACTGATGTGCTCGTTTATCATAAGCTGCGTCGCATATCACCTGTTTTGCTGCCCTCTCCTACTTTTTAATTACAAATATTACACTTTATGCATAATAGTTAAAAAACCTTCAGTGTGCAGCCCCCCCCCCTCAGCCCCCCCCCTCTTATACTCTCTCTCTCTTTTGGCTGAAACAAAGAAGCAGGAGTCATTGGCTTCCACGGTTATTAATCACAGCCAATGAGGAGAGAGTGGGGCTCAGGAGAGAGCATTCACAAGTGCCCTAGAGCAAGTGGCTTGCTATTGGTGGCACTGGTCAAAGGGGAGGAACCAGGAGTGCAGCAGAGCACCTGAGAAGGAAAGGAGAAAAGGATCGGGGCTGCTCTGTGCAAAACAATTGTATGACATGTTTGTTGAAAAAAAAAAAAATACTGAACCTTTATGATTACTTTAACTTGTGATGTGCCCCAACATTTTTCTGCTCATGAGATTTTCTTCGAGGAAACATAGAAAAGTGAAGGCAGAAAAAGACTGAGTGGTCCATCAAATCTGCTCATTAGTGTATATTGTTAGTATATTTTGTGTGTGGCCCAAGACAATTCCTCTTCTTCTTCAATTGAGGCCCAGTAAGGTCCCAAAGGTATCCAACCCTGCTCTAGAAAATGAACTAGAAACTTTTGACTTGTCCTGATTATTAAAGCCATCCATCCTTTTCTCCACATCAGGGACAGTAGTATGTAAAGTAAAATAAGATTGAGTAGTCCTTAATTCATCTCATTATGCATTACTCAAAGAATCATTATTTCATATGACACCCTCAGAAAGCCATGCTGGCTGGGTAAACTTCTTATTCAAGCAGAGTGGAAAGAAAAGGGAGCCACAGTAAGTTTGTTAGACAGTTTCTAATACCCAATTACCTAGGAATGCTTTAAAGAAAACTTCTGCCCAGAGGATAGGTAGGTTCCTCTTAGTGACAACCTTCTGAAAAATGCTAGCCTTTTTGATTTTGTGTGGCCTCAATACTTTGAGTCACTGGCCCATAACAAATATGAAGAAGTATAAAAAAAAAATAAAATCTGGATTGGATTTATGAGTCAGAGGTTGGGAAAGTATTGAAGCCACTGGATCAGCATGACAGCCAGACAACCAGTATTTAACCCCTTCACGCCTAAGGGTAAAACAAATCTAAATGCCCAAGCACAATTCTGCAACGTTGACATGTGACAGGTGGATTATACCTTGTTTTTTTCAGGACAAATTGGGCTTTCATTTGGTGGTAAATGGTAATGGATAGCTCCTAATTTTTTTTTTATTATCAAAGGAAAACTGGCCCAAAATAGTAAAAAAAAAATTTTTTTTTTATTTAGCTGTGTGTTTCTTGTTACGACCATAACCTACCACCAAAGAACAACCCAAAATAAATTCTCCAGCTCTTGGCGATCGCAGCAATACCATATATGCGTATGTTATTTGTTGTTTGTACCTGTAGTACAGCCCAGAAACAATAGTGCGCATTTTGTTTTTGTCTTTTTTTTTTTTTTTTTGCCTAAAACACACTGACACTGACATTAACGCTAGCTGACACTGATACTAATTTTTTTTTAAATCCTGACCTTTGACCTTGAGCTTTGACCCAAACACTAACCCTGGTACTGTACTAGATCAAACCTTGATCTAGGTATTTTTCTTTATTTTTTTCTTTTATTTTTTACTATTTATTTATTTTTCTTCTTTTTTTTTTTTTTACAAACATTTTTTTTATCTCTCTATGTCAGGAGTTAGAGAGATACAATGTATCTCTCTTCTCCATTCATAGAGAGAGAAAAAAGAAGGGGGCCAGGCTGCACAGTGACTGATCACTGTGATAGCCAATCAGAGGCTATCACAGCGATCACGTAACCCGGAATTGGGAGTCCCAGGTCCCGATCGTTAGAACGGGACCTGGGGCTCTCAGTGACACCGCGGTCTCTGTGCTGGGAGTGCGCTGAGTGGCGCGCTCCCAGCACAAAGACAGGTACGCAAATATGCGGCCCCACGGAAAAAAGCCCAGTTCCGTAAGGCCGCATATTTGTGTGCCGTCGGCGTCAAGGGGTTAAGGAGGATCAGTCAGCAGCAGGGGCGGACTGACAACTCATGGGTCCCCCGGGCAATAGGGGATCATGGGGCCCCTGTGTCCTTGCCCATACCCAAAAAGCCTATGAAAAAGCTAATGAAAGGTACCAGGGGCATCTCATGGGGCCCCCTACTGACCCCAGGCCTTCGGACAGTGCCCTAGTGCTCGAATGGTCAGTCCACCCCTGGTCTGCAGTATATTTCTCTGAATATGGGTTTCCTTTATTTCATTCTGGAATTAACTGGTCAGTAATTGAATTTGCTGGCCTTCAGTCTTCATGAAAACTGTATTTAGATGGCTCAGACAGAAGTTTCCAGTAACTTAAATTCGTCTCATGGGGTTTTGTACTATACAAGCTATGCATGTTTCATCTATTGTTGGCTGACATTGCATGTAGTTTTTTTTTCTTCAGTGAGTGAGGTACTGATGACTTTCACATAAGCATGTTTTCCCTTTTATCCTCAGCTTGTTTTCAAGTAATGAAGTATTGTAACCAGCCAAGACTTTGCACATGTTCTGTGTAGACTTGGCTGGAAACTTTGCTTCTCTGCCATGCATTACCACAAGAATAATTCTTGACCTTCTCATCCTACTTTTATATTATGCTGCTAGTGTAATGAAAGTCAATTTCCTAAACTTGGAACGGCAACTGGTTGATGTGCTACATTAATTGGATTCCTGCATAATCTTGACACTTTTTACAGACTTGAAAATTGTACTGCTTTACTGTTTCAGCCCTTAAATCAGCATAACGGCATAAAGCATACTGCAGATGTGGAAATAAAAAACTACACACGTTAAAGGGAAGATGCAATGGCTTGTTCTGAGTCAAAAAAAAAAAAGATTTCTGGGTTTCTAACAATACAGCCTGGCTTAACTGCTGTCCTTTGAACAGTCTCTATCTAAATGACAACTCATGAAAAGCCCTATAAACTAGAGAGGGTCTGTATCTCCGTTGTTCATTCAGCTGTGTGAATATTCTGAATAGGATTTCAAATTTCACCTTGTGGAAGTAAAGATTTACAGAAAACTTGCTGTCTGCGAACACTAGGGCACTGCCCACTACCTGTTTTATTAAATTTTCATATGTAGTTTTACTTATTTAACTGGCTAAAATGTATAAATAATATATATTTTATTAGTCTTGCATATAATAAATATAGAATATCTTCATCCCTTTTGAAGGCTGGCTTGAGAAGGGCGGGCAGGGAGACATTTCAGTCTTCGTAAGTACAGATAACGTTTTTTGTTTTGTTCAGTGGGCTTTTATCTTTCCAGTTTAACATATTGGGGGAACTTCTAAATGAGTGTTGTAGGCCCTCTTTACAATTCTCTTACACCTCCACAGCGAAATTGTTGCTGTTTGCGACCGATCCATGCACCTCACAGTGTGAATATTTGCAAACACACCTCAGATCTTTAAATGCATCTGCTTGTGTTTTTTATAGAAGAAAGATCGCATTACAAAATAGTGCAATGTTTCAGAGCTGCACAGGGCCCCTTCGTCAGGTATGTGATATCGCATGCATGATGAATGGGTCCTGTGTGGCTTCAAAACGTTGTGTTTTTCTCTCTTCTTCAAATTGGTCTTAATGTTTTTTTTACTGAAGATCTGTGGTGTGCTGGCAAATATTTACAATATGTCATGCATTCTCCATTATTCAGCGGTGGTCACTGCAGAACCTGATACTTTTTAGGGAGCTCATTCCAGGAATGTGTGCAATGGGAATATGGACTGTTATCCATGTACAGTGGGGCAAAAAAGTATTTAGTCAGCCACCAATTGTGCATGTTCTCCCACTTAAAACGATGAGAGAGGCCTGTAATTGGCATCATAGGTAGACCTCATCTATGAGAGACAAAATGAGAAAAAAAATCCAGACAATCACATTGCCTGATTTGGAAAGAATTTATTTGCAAATTATGGTGGAAAATAAGTATTTGGTCACCTAAAAACAAGCAAGATTTCTCGCTCTCACAGACCTGCACCTTCTTTAAGAGGCTCCTCTGTCCCTGCACTCATTACCTGTATCAATGGCACCTGTTTGAACTTGTTATCAGTATAAAAGACACCTGTCCACAACCTCAAACAGTCACACTCCAAACTCCACTATGGTGAAGACCAAAGAGCTGTCGAAGGACACCAGAAACAAAATTGTAGACCTGCAGCAGGCTGGGAAAACTGAATCTGCAATAGGCAAGCAGCTTGGTGTGAACAAATCAACTGTGGGAGCAATAATTAGAAAATGGAAGACATACAAGACCACTGATAATCTCCCTCGATCTGGGGCTCCATGCAACATCTCACCCCGTGGGATCAAAATGATCACAAGAACGGTGAGCAAAATCCCAGGACAACACGGGGGGACCTAGTGAATGACCTGCAGAGAGCTGGGACCAACGTAACAAAGGCTACCCTCAGTAACACAGTACGCCGCCAGGGACTCAGATCCTGCAGTGCCAGACGTGTCCCCCTGCTTAAGCCAGTACATGTCCGGGCCCGTCTGAAGTTTGTTAGAGAGCATTTGGATGATCCAGAAGAGGATTGGGAGAATGTCATATGGTCAGATGAAACCAAAATAGAACTGTTTGGTAGAAACACAACTCGTCGTGTTTGGAGGAGAGAGAATGCTGAGTTGCATCCAAAGAACACAATACCTACTGTGAAGCATGGGGGTGGCAACATCATGCTTTGGGGCTGTTTCTCCGCAAAGGGACCAGGACGACTTATCCATGTACAGGACAGAATGAATGGGGCCATGTATCGTGAGATTTTGAGTAACCTCCTTCCATCAGCAAGGGCATTGAAGATGAAACGTGGCTGGGTCTTCCAACATGACAATGATCCCAAGCATACCACCCTGGCAACGAAAGAGTGGCTTCGTAAAAAGCATTTCAAGGTCCTGGAGTGGCCTAGCCAGTCTCCAGATCTCAACCCCATAGAAAACCTTTGGAGGGAGTTGAAAGTCCGTGTTGCCCAACGACAGCCCCAAAACATCACTGCTCTAGAGGAGATCTGCATGGAGGAATGGGCCAACATACCAGCAACAGTGTGTGCCAACCTTGTGAAGACTTACGGGAAACGTTTGACCTCTGTCATTGCCAATAAAGGATATATAACAAAGTATTGAGATGAACTTTTGATATTGACCAAATACTTATTTTCCCCCATAATTTGCAAATAAATTCTTTCCAAATCAGCCAATGTGATTGTCTGGATTTTTTTTCTCATTTTGTCTCTCATAGATGAGGTCTACCTATAATGCCAATTACAGGCCTCTCTCATCTTTTTAAGTGGGAGAACTTGCACAATTGGTGGCTGACAATACTTTTTTGCCCCACTGTACCTGTCGGGAACAGTTAGGGTCCTTTCCCATGGGCATTATGTATGTCCATTTTTTATCTGTCCATTTTACGGATGAAAAACAGACCCCCATGTATTTCTGTGGGCTTGTGGGTGTAAACGGATGAACATCTGTTAATGTCCGCATCCGTTAACATCCATTTTTTTGAACAGAAAAAACCCTATTTTTCTTCTGCAAAATAAATCGGAACGGACAAAAAAAACAGATGTCAATGGATTATATGCAGTCCAGCAGGTCAGCAAAGGGGGGAGGGGGGAGACAGGGGGCTTATCGGTATTTGGGGCCCCCATATCCCGCCCCCTCCCCCCTATGCAAATGAGTATGGGGTACATGGTACTCATTCACAAAAAAAAGTGTAGTGTGAAAAAAGACAGGAGACAGTCTTTGACAAGTCCTTTATTTTGGGGGCAACCCCACGCCATTTTGTTTTTAAATTTTGTCGTGGGGGGTTCCCCTCCAAATCGAAACCAGATCCAAAGAGCTTGGTATGGATGGAGGGGGGGACCCCCGCGACATTTTTTTAAACTATTTTTTATTTGCCGGCAATTTTTTTTTTTTTTTTTTGTACATTCAGCTGACAGCTGATGACTAAAAAGATGTAAACGGATGAAAAAACAAATGTAAACTTACCCATTTTTTCCTTTAAAAAAACGTGACTGAAATGATGAAAAAAATGGAACACCCGTTTGAAAGGACCCTTTCATAATTTTGTTGTAAGAGGTGGTGGAACTGAGGCTGAAATATCCATTGCAGAGCTCCCTCTCAAAGCACTGTGCCTGTCCCACAGATGAGGCATGCCCAAAGAGCATTATAGTTAGGTGAGCAAAGCCCAGTCTGGAACACTAGTTACCCATCAGGTCCACCTTGCTTTTGATTGATAGTGGGCCTGATGTATATAAACTTGCAGGCAACGGTAACCAGTTTGATTTCAAGTTCACATTAGGGAATGGTCTTTGTTCCAGTTTTAATAAGTCATACCTTTTTGTTTATTGATGGATTTCAAAATGGTTTTATTAAATAATGCAAGTAAAAAATCTCTTCCTAAACCATTGTTGAGGTACATATAGATAATGTCCAAATCAGCCAGTTTGCTCAGACAACAACTGCTGTCTGGATATCTTCATATCTGGCAGGCCTGGGTGTGGGAAAGAGTTGATTGACTGGGTTGGATTCTCCCAGCTAAATACTTCTTTTTTGTTGAGGTAAGACTGACACTTAGCATGCCCACTCATTGCATAAACTTGCATACTCCATCACTCCAGGAATGCATGTTTATGCACCAGTAGATTGATGAAAAATAATCTAATCTTTGGATAGTTTTTAACTTTGTGTAAAGCGAAGGGGAATGTGTATAAATCTTTTTATATTTCCAATACTTCAGATTTCACTACTTTCAAAACCAGAATGATGTAAATCTGTACAGCAACACCTGCCAAGCAAATACCTAAGCTGAATCCATTTATTCAAGTTAACTGCTCATTAAGACTCTTCCTGTTACTGCTTTATTTTATCTTCAAGCTATAAATTGTGTTGTCCAAATGAATATATTAAGGATTGTGCAGCTGTCTGTATAACCCTCTAGGCATGATTGAACTTGGATGTTTGCTTAAGCAGTTTCATCTGCCAAATTAGTCGTGGCAGTTGTAAAGGATTTGCTAACTTGAACCCTACATATTTCCTTTTTGCCAATTCATTATTTGTTTAGGCCCACTCTCCATATTCTTATCACAACATTAAATCTGTACTACTGAACTTCTTAGGCCATCAGTTTTTTTTATTGTGTACATTAAGGCTGTACCCTAGAGCAACTAGTCATATTATCTCTTTATTTCTTTCTTGTTGATTGAATGACACAGAAAGTAATTTACCTTCAGTTATACTGCCACCTACAGGAGGATTGGATACTGACAAACAAAATAGCAGTAGTTCAGCGCAAGATAACCCCCAATATCAACGTGGGGTTTTTTTGCTGTTGCCCTAGGAGTTTGGACATCTTTTCTTCAGCTCTGCTGGGAATAATGTAGTCTATTTTTTGCTAGCATTTTTTCTTCAAATTTTTCATCAATCAAAACAATTTTTTACAGCATTGCTAGAACTTGCCCCAGCAATTGAATCTATTCAGTGTGACCTCTTTCCAACTTGGATTTTGGAGATCCACAACTGAACCCTACTTGACTAGACCTTGCAGAGTTGACCTGGAAGTGACCTTTGGGCACTGGGCTCCCCATTCTGGCATTAAGTTAGCAGCAGAAAGCTTTTCATGTCCAGAGTTGTTGTCGTTGCCTCAGAGCTTTCACTGTCTTTGATGGGCCACTCTGATTCGGTCAAGCAGACTGTGCACTGGGAGCTATCTAATTCATTTGGACCACTGGACATGTTTAAAATTCCCACTTTCCACTGGTTGCTACCAGGAAGGGGTTGGAGCCAGAGGCTCTGAGTGCTGGGGCCATCTGTTCATCTAAGTGTACCATGTGCACTTTGCACTCTTTCTCATTTTCTGCTCTGAGGAAGCATCCCTCCCCAGCTGCTTCTGGTTTGCACAGTGCCACGTGTAATTCCTATTCTTCATTTGTTCCTACTGCCCCTATACAGTTACCTCTGGCCATCTGACTCTAACCTGCTACCAGCTGTCTGGGTTTTGTGAGTAGGGGAAGCGGAAGAATTTCCGTGTGATCCATTCCACTGTTCTATCTTGAAACAGACCGTGCAAGCAATCATGTAGAAAGCAAGGAGTGGTCCAGGCCTAGGGGATTGTTAAAGATTATCAACGAGCCCCAGATCATCAGGAACTTAATGTGGGTATCTGTAAGGATAAATGTTTTTTATGAACCATAGCTCCCATAAGCTGTTGTATGACTACAGCAAAGTTGCAAATTGGCTGGCGCCATGTCCTAGCTAATATTTACTGAGCCGCCAGAAAGACAAACCCCACCACCTTCCTCTGGATCTTCATCAAGGAAGGGAGTCCAAAACCACAAAGCTTTCGGGCATGACCACTAAATATGGAGGAGAGTACCAGGCTCTCTGTGACCCCTGAAACAGGAGGGGATGCAGAGGGAACAAATTTGGCTACTCACACCATGGTCATATAGAAAAGAAATTTATAGGCATCTTCCTGAGCAAAGATATTGCAAGAATACTTAGAGGAGTCAAGCAAAATTTGGTTCCAGGTGGGCTGGTCCAGAGTAAAACATGTAAACATGACATTGTTTAAACATTAAAGTCGTATTAAAACCAAATACTAACATTTAATATAATGCAGCTTACTTATGTGCAAAATGTGATGGCTGCATTTGGGGGGTGGGGGGGTTGTAGGCATTTTTAAAGCTGAACTCCAGTTACTTTCTAAGCAGCCATAGACAGTGTTATTTTGAATCCCTTGGGATAAAGAATTTACATAAAAATAAGAAGAAAAGCTGACCATTGTAAACAATTGGTTTGTCTCAACTAATTTAACTGCCACTTCTCTCGTACAGCTTGCTCTGGTAAAGGAAGTTGAAAAATAGCAGACTCACTGGCCAGATCACATGTGAACAGTAAAGGAAACAAATCCTAAATAAACACTAAAACTAATCTGGCTTCCACAACTAAGAAATGGTGAGCTGCAATATATTAGGCTTTGATTTTTGGGTTCAATATAACTTTGGCTGTGTTTCAAGAATGGACTTCAAATTTCATTTTTGTTCTTTAAGCAGGTTCACAGTTTACTGTATCTATAGTTGTGTCTTTGCAAGTACTCCACATGGAGAAATGGCCACATTGTGCATGAATGACTCATTGTCTGTCTGTTTCAGGCTTTATTGCAAACCTTACATTTCAAAGGGAATTCTTTCCAAGTGATGAAGATGAGACTGGAGCGGCCAAAGCATTAATGCGCCTCCAAGACACTTACAAACTGGATCCTGATGTTATAGCAAAAGGAATATTGCCAGGTCAGTGCAAACCATGTTTAAAACATATGTTAAAGGCTTACATCATTTTAAAATGGTCTTAAAGATAAATCCCAAGCAAAAAAAGCTAACTGCTCAGCCATATTTATGTTGTTTTTTTCCTTTCCAAAGGATCAACTAATATTGTGATACATGCATCCCTAACAGACTGTATAACTGTGCTGAACTCCTTGAGCCCCTCTGAAGGTTACAGTTTTATATATATATTTAGGCCATACAGTCTAGGACATGCACAGCCATCAGCCTGGGACTGAACAGTGAAAGAGACATAGCATGATGACCTCATCACCATACTATCTTCCCAGTGTTGAACTAGAAACAGACAGATTAGTTTATAGTGCTCCTCCTCCCTCTTCCTGTCTGAGTGCTACTGTACAGGAGACCAGATAGATTAATTTACATGTTTGCTTAAAAAAGCAAAAACCTTTTTAAAGATTTTTTTTTTCTTTTTTGATGCACCCATAACTAGATTAAAAATATGAATACACAAATGTATACCTGAAAGTTGTCTTTAAAATACCGCTAAACCTTTCAAGTATTGGTGTGCAGGCACTGCTTGTGCCTTGTGCAGTTAGTGGATCCTGCTATGCAACAGTAAATTCCATTAACCATTGCATCCCTGATGGAAACAACTTGAGATGTTAATTAACTAATTTAATTTTTTTTCTCTCCTAGCAGAACTATAAAATATAAAATTATATTAAAAAATACCTGTACGTATAAGACAACCATCCAATAGAAAAAAATGCTGTCAATATAAACCTGTCACAAGAGTAAGGGGTGCCATTGGTGACCATCTTTTGTGAATGGTAGTTTTCTTGCCGATTTACTGATCCTCTGGCTTTGATACTCTAGATATTAGGAAAGTAAAGGGAAAAAAATCACAAATTCCTACCTGTTTGCTTGTTTGGGGTCACTGTAAGGCGTCAGCAAGTCAGACCGCTATCGTTTTCAGATGAAGAGATAGAAAAAATGACAGCCTGTATATTTTTAATATGACAGGTTTTCTTTTATGAATGCCTATTTAACACCTGCGCTTAGTGACTACAAATATTAACTACATTTTGCTAAACCTAAAAACAACAAAAAACAAAAGATAGCTGCTGTGTGTAACACTGTGTGCTTGCATACAATTTCGTCCTTAATCACAGCACTTTAAACCAACAATTGTGCAAAATGCTAAATTATTAATTAATATATAATATCCCCCTACATGGTATATTCTAAATCAACAATAATTTTGCATTTCGCACAATTGTTGGTTTGAAGTGCTGTGATTAAGGACGAAGGTTTGCTTTTATGGCTGTTTTTTGTTCCAAAGCTTTTGTTGTATGGCATGTATATGTGGCCATCCACAGGTGGCTTGTTTTCAAAAATTGCTGTTTCTCTTTTTTTCAGCTTTGTAGTTGGAATACATACCAATGTAATATATAGTGGAAATGCATAATCTAGACCATGCTTAGACACATTTGCTCTACAGCCGTGTTTAATGAAATTACTTTGAAACCTTGCCAATCCTGTGTTCATAATGGCGAAGCCCAAGTTATTTATTGTGTCTGCTTTTGATTGTCTTTTTATGTTATATTCTAGGAACAAAATATGTTTCATCTTTATCCGTGGATGACTGCTTTGGTATGGGAAAAATAGCCTACCACGAGAGTGACCATTATCATACTGTACTTTGGATGCAAGAAGCTCTGAAATTGTTGGATGAAGGGGAAAAATCAGCCACCATCTCTAAAGTGGATGTACTAGACTACCTCAGTTACACAGTCTTTCAGCTTGGCGACATTCAAAGAGCAGTGGAACTTACCAGAAAACTTCTAGCAATGGGTAAGTAAAAGACCTTCATGCATTTGTAGCTCACAAATTTCCTACTAATGTTTTACCTTGTCAACTTTGTAGATGGCATTGACCAGTGACAACTAGGTAGGAGAGTAATTTTCATCCCGTTATCTAGGTTTAACACTTTAGAATTCAATGCATCGCTGATTTCCTATCTAATAAGTGTATATGATTTTAGGCTCTGAAGCGAGAAGGACTCGTTTTCACTAGCTAGGGCTGTAAAGCCACACTGCTGAGCCTAGAGATGTAAAATTTCTGGAAATTTTGAAGCCATGGGAAAAACGTTTTTTCCTGGAAAAAATGGAAATTTTCTGAAAGTCGTTTTGTTACAATGGGAACATGAAATGCAGTGCATATACAAGTATTATGCGTGAAATAAAAGTTCAGCTTATTCAGTAAATAAACTAAACTTGTTTTTAAAATGTTTGTTTTTTTTTTATTACAAATGGAATACCAAGGACTGTATATGTTAGAAACATTTCAACTATACATGAGAACCGGTAACTATTACCCTTTCCTTCAAAAGCAGCAAAAAAGCAAGAAACCATCAATATAAAAAAAAAAAAATTCAGATTTGCCCCTTAGCACCAATAGCAGAGTTTATGGACTGAGAACCATGGAGGGAAAAGTTGCTTGCACTTTCATTTTGGTCCTAATCATTTAAATCCATAATGTATTTTTTTAATGCCTTTAGGGCACCTCAGCATGCAAGGATGTGTTTGTCATCCTTTGTAGCATTTGGAAAAGAATATTTCTTCTCACAATATTTGCAAGTTGCAACTTTGCTCTGAGCCGAAATTACACTGTAGAAGTGTTTCCAAACTCTAGATGTTACATGTTACTGAGAGGAGAAAAAGAAAAACCAATTTACTGAGCAGACAATGGGTAACCATTATGCTGTGATGGTGTAGAACATTAATAGGAATCACTTAAAGGTAATAAAGATAAACTAATTGTCAGAAAAATGTACCCTCTTACCTGTCGATGAAGGCCTGAGATGAGGACAGAAATGATCATCTACTGTATCCCAACAATTACCCAACTGTAGGAGGTAAAAGATGGAGCCCGCAAGCAAACTAAACTGGAGCCTT
Source organism: Staurois parvus (assembly GCF_062004578.1). Lineage (NCBI taxonomy): Eukaryota > Metazoa > Chordata > Amphibia > Anura > Ranidae > Staurois > Staurois parvus. The sequence goes on along the minus strand of NW_028318444.1, from coordinate 1,411,199 downwards.
TCCCCTGCAGTGCCCCTTGTATCAGAAATGCATATTTCTCTTATTTGAGAACTGCATTGAGAAATGCTGTACAGTGGTACTTGAATGGTCTTCCAGTATTCGCTTGCCTTCAGCTTAGAGCACTTGCAATAATTTAAGAGTTTACATAAAGTCTCAGAAATCTTTTCTGAAGGTCTTCATGTTATATAGTTGGAATACCATATCAATAGATATAGTATTCATCATTGTAAAAGAACATGTTCCACATGCTTTTTAAAAATGTATGTATTTTTTAAACGCAATATACAGTTGCAAGAAAAAGTATGTGAACCCCTTGGGATTACGTGGAGTTTTGCATGAATTGGGCATAAAATGTGCTCTGAACGTCATCTAAGTCACAAAAATAGAAGAACACAGACTGCTGAACATAATACTACACAAACATTAGATGTTGCCATGGTTTAATTGCACATAACATGTAAACATTCACAGTGCAGGGAGGAAAAAGTATGTGAACCTTTGGACTTAATAACTGGTTGACCCTCCTTTGGCAGCAATAACCTCAACCAAACGTTTCCTGTAGTTGCAGATCAGACCTGCACAATGATCTGGAGTCATTTTGGACCACTCCTCTTCACAAAACTGCTTCAGTGTAGCAATATTCTTGGGATGTCTGGTGTGAATCGCTCTCTTAAGGTCATGCCACAGCATTTCAATCGGGTTGAGGACAGGACTCTGACTGGGCCACTCCAGAAGGCGTATTCTGTGCTGTTGCAGCCATTGTTTTGTTGAATTACTTGTATGCTTTGGGTCATTGTCCTGTTGCATCACCCAGACTTTGCGGAGCTTCAGTTGGCGGACAGATGGTCGTACGTATTCCTGCAAAATGTCTTGATAAACTCTGGAATTCATTTTTCCATCAATGACAACAATCCGTCCAGGCACCGAGGCAGCAAAGCAGCCCCAAACCATGATGCTCCCTACGCCATGTTTTACAGTGGGGATGAGGTTTTGATGTTGGTGTGCTGTGCCTTTTTTTCTCCACACATAGTGTTGTGTGTTCTTCCCAAACAACTCAATCTTGGTGTCATCTGTCCACAGTATATGTTGCCAGTAGTGCTGTGGAACATCCAGGTGCTCTTTTGCAAACTTCAAACGTGCTGCAATATTCTTTTTGGACAGCAATGGCTTCCTCCGTGGTGTCCTCCCATGTACTCCATTCTTGTTTAATGTTTTCCTTATTGTAGATGTGTCAACAAAAATGTTAGCATGTGCCAGAGATTTCTGTAGGTCTTTAACTGACACTCTGGGATTCTTCTTTACCTCATGCAGCATTCTGCGATGTGCTCTTGCAGTCATTTTTACAGGACGACCACGCCTAGGGAGAATAGCAACAGTGCTAAACTTTCTCCATTTGTAGACAGTCTGTCTTACAGTGGACACATGAACATCAAGGCTTTTGGAGATACTTTTGTAACCCTTTCCAGCTTCATGCAAGTCAACAATTCTTGATCGTAGGTCTTCTGAGAGCTCTTTTCTGCAAGGCATGGTTCACATCAGACAGTGCTTCTTGAAACCAGTAAACCCAAAACAGGTGTGTGTTTTTTAAGGGCAGGACAGCTGTCAGCAACACATCCAATATCATCACACTGATTGGAGTCAAGGTTGGCTCACTCCTGGCTCCAATTAGCTCTGGGAGAAGTCATTAAGCTAGGGCCTCACATACTTTTTCCTCCCTGCACTGTGAATGTTTACATGTTATGTGCAATTAAACCATGGCAACATCTAATGTTTGTGTAGTATTATGTTCAGCAGACTGTGTTCTTCTATTGTTGTGACTTAGATGACGTTCAGAGCACATTTTATGCCCAATTCATGCAAAACTCCACGTAATCCCAAGGGGTTCACATACTTTTTCTTGCAACTGTATACCCTAAATTTTTGTAAAATATGAAAGATGATGTAATGCTGAGTAAATAGATACCCAACATGTCACGCTCGTGGAATGGCGCCAAACTACTGTACTTAAAAATCTCCATGGGTGATGCTTTAATAATTTCTACAAGTTATTATTATTATTATACAGAATTTATATAGTGCCAATAGTTTGCTCCGCGCTTTACAATATAATGGGAGACAATACAGCAACAATACAGTTCAAAACAAGAGGGATAGGAAGGCCCTGCTCCTTGGAGCTTACAGTCTAGGGGGGAAAGTTATCAGTTTAAAGTTACAGAGGAGGCCTAGTGCTAGAATTATTGCTCTTGCTCTGATGTTCACGGCGATGCCTCATGTGTGGTTTGAACACAGTTTACTTATGGGACGGGGGCACTTTAGACATTTTTTTAACATTTATTTTATTACATTTTTTTTTACACTGTCCTTTTTTTTTTTTTTTTAATTTTTTATTTCTATTACAAGGAATGCAAACATCCCTTGTGACAGAAATAAGCAGTGACAGGTCCTTTTTATGGAGAAATCTGGGGTCAATTAGATCCCACATCTCTCCTTTGCAATGTAAAGCATTAGATTAAAAAAGAAACATTGATCTAGTGCTTTAAAAAAAAAAATGGCCTTGTTTACAAGGTGCCGGAACTGGAAGTGCCGTAATGATGTCGCTCCAGTCCTCCAAAGGCATAGAGATGAGTGGAGGCCCTCTTTCCTTCTATGCCCAGCATAGGTAAGTCTGAGAACAAAAAGGCGGCGGCAGGGCTATTTTCAGCACCTGTATCGGTGCCTATTTTCATGTCAGCCAAAGGCCAATAGGGGTATTTTTGACCAAAACGTTTCGGACACCAACATTTCGGTGCATCCCTAGTACAGATCACTCTTCAGAGAGCACCACAGGTGTAAACAAGCCCAAAAGCAAACAGGGTGTAATGCACATTTGTAAGTCACTTGGCTGTGCTTTATACATGTCTTGCTAAGGCTTCATCTCTTCTTTATAAATGGGGTCCAAAGACAAAGCAAATATTATGCACAGCACCTAAACTTCTCATTGGAGGAATAGGGAACTGGAATGTAATTTACAGCTCTAGAACTGATGATCACTCTTTTGTACAAGGAGTAATGGGAACAGGCCCAATTATAAATGTGTGGTTCCATGCTAGGATTAAAGATATGTCAAAAAAAGACAGCTGCTAGCACAGGTTAACAGATATAAAAAACCTTAAGCAGACATCGAAGCACAAAGTGCAGTGCTGTCGTAAAAACGTGAAATAATAATCAATGCAATAAATATATGTGAAAAACAAAAGTCAGTCCTTTCCAAAAGCAATCAGTGCTCAACGTAAAGTCCACAAGAGTGCAGGGGGTGTTTCCAAACTCCAAAGAAGGGCACCCACAAATCCAGTAGAACTAACTTCAGAAATGACACCCCAGAATTTCAGAAAGAATAAGAGTCCCACTCAGGCTCAAATAGCATTGGCAATGGTAAACCATGCATGAGATAGTGACACCCAGAAACAGTCCAAATAGGACTGTCCTGCAAAACCTAGTAAGGTAGCAAACAAATATGGTTTCATTGCAGGAGGACTTTGTACAGAAAGTCTTTAGGAGATAAAAACAGTCTTCTCGTCTGAACCACAAACTGAATTATTATCAGCTCTTAACTTACAAGTTGCCCCTTAATAGGTTCCCCAAAGCAAACATGCTGCTCTGGTAACTTTTAAGCCTTGTGCACATAGACAGTTTATTATCATCAAAGTCATTTAGCCCTGGTTCACACTGATGCGGTGCAGAATTTGCAGCGTTTTCAGTGCAAATTCCACACCACATCAGAATCGCACCCTGTTCATGCGAACTGCTGTGGGTATGTATGTTAAGTTAAAACCCTGAAAGCGGTCCGCAAAACGCAGTGTGATGTGCAGAATCGGATCGCATAGGTGTGAATAGGGACCTGCATGTTTTTGGTGTGGTATGAATAGAGCCATACAAAATGTATGGCTCCAATCACACCGCACACCGCACACAAATCACACATGATTTGCACAGGAATGCGGTGCGGTTCCTGTGCAAATCACATGCGATATACCGCAACCCACATGTGACCCAGGCTTAGTGCTTTCCCGTGCCTAGGGAGTCACAGATGCTGCTTATAGCAGTCAATACAAATGACTGCACTTGGCTGTACACTTGTAAATGCTAGTTCCTTGTGCATCGGCACCTATCTGCACATGTGCATACAGCCTATTTTGCCAAATGTGAGAGTGGGGCATTAGGAAATGCTTTCTACTGCGCTGGTTAACACTGATGCAGATTTGCATCTGTGTGTGGTCATTCACATGTATTGGTGGCTGTAAGTGGCACCTGCGGCTCCCTGAGTGTCGGAAAGCATAGGGGATTTGACGCTCAAGGATTTTTAACCTATTAAATGTCCATGTGCATGAGGTCTAAGTGTTTCAGGTGTCTGCCTTTTCACATAGCAGCAGACACTCACAGCATAGAAGGTGAGAGAGAGCCCTGAGCATCTATCAGCTTGTATATATGAAGGCCTTTGGACATCTGAGACCAATAAATTATGTATGTTGTGAAGTGAAGCATTTTCCTACCCAAAACTCTACAAAGCCTCCAATGTTGCAGCTTACCAATCCTTAATATGGTGGCTGAATTTGTTTTTTTTTTTTAATAGTTTTTTTCCCTTTATTTTCTGGTGATCCAGCAACACACTTTCCGTCTTATGGTGTCTTCACTTTGGATGGAGGAGCAACTGAGTCTGAGTCACCTTTTGAGCAGCAGCATTGTCATTGTAGGGTAGTGTCAAACTAGCAGAATTTTATAGGAACTTGACTAACAAATCAAAGCTGAACTCCATTTTTTTTTTTTTTTTTTAAATAAAGGTTTTACATAAATAGATAAAAGCTGACCATTTTACATACAGCTGTCAATAGTAAATGATGTGTCTCAACCCACTAACAGCCACTTTTGCTGGACAGTTTGGTCTTTTAAAGGAAGATTAAAAAAAACAGACTTACTGGCTTGATCATAAGGTGAAAATAAAGGAAAAGAGCTTACAAAAATAAAATGAATGCAGCCACCACATCTAAGAATTGTTAAACTGCAATATGATTTTTGCTTTAGGGTTTAAAGTGATTGGAAAGGTTTAATGTGTTATTAAAATAAAAAAATAAAAAACATTTTATACTTCTCTGCTCTGTGTAATGGTTTTGGAGCCCTGATCTTCCTTTTCTGAGGTTACCCACTGGTGCTTCTGGCTCTTCCTTTTTTTTTTTTTGAGTGCCCCGATAGCCAGCCACTATGAGGGCACTTGTGTGGGGCTGATCCCGAGCTGCACTGTCTACATCTTTTGACATCATTTTGCTCATAGGATTTGATGGACAGCAGCAGGAGCCAATGGCTCCTGCTACTGCAGACCCTTCCTGTGAGAGAGGAGAGAAGAGCAGCAGTGCTGCAGACCAGCACACCATGGGATCGAGATCAAGCTCAGTTAAGTATCTCTGGAAGGGGACATACATTGAAAGGTTTTTTTACCTGAATGCAGAGAATGCATTAAAGTAGTTGTAAACCCTTACATTTAACCAGTGAAGTGACTGTCCTGTAATCCTCTTCTCTACATCTGTTTAAAGTCCAGGATTTATAAAGTTTGTCTGAGTTGTCAGAAAAAAGGGGTCAGAGAATGAAATTACATACCGCAGTATTCAGTGAGAAAAGCTTTCAGAGCTGATTGAAAGGAAGAGCCCCCCCCCCCCCCCCCCCCCGCTTCAGGCAGCTTACATGAACAGAGCTGAGGCTGTCAATCTGCTGGAGGTCCTTCTCTGTCACCATTTTTCTCTTGGTGTCAGGAAAACTTTCAGAAACAATAGCACTGAAGGCCTTGGGATGTAACATGCTGATGGGGGTGTAACATGCTGATATTAAGATGGTTTTAGAAAAACACAGTTTCCATTTTTTATTATAGATCCAAACCATGACCGAGCTGGCACTAACCTCAAATATTTTGAAAAGATGCTAGAACGAGAGAAAACTGAAGAGAAAATAAACAAGACGTCAGACACTGAGCCACACAAGTCGCGCCCTGATGTCTATACCAGGCCTCAAGATTATCTGCCTGAACGTGAGACCTATGAAGCTCTGTGCCGTGGAGAGGGAGTGAGAATGGTAACTGACACAGTAGCTTGTAAATATTATTGCCTTATGTTCTTGGTTTATGCGCTTAGTTATGGGTATATAAAACAAATGTTGTAACCTTAGAAAACTAGCATTAAAAATGCACTTCTGGCAGAAACATCAATAGCTTTTTTGGGGAAGTGGATGTTCTGGCATTTGCCATTTGAATGACAGTGCTTACGCTGGGAGGGGTTGGCAATTGGAGACAAGTCTAGGCCCTGTGCACGGTCTGAGTCTAGTATCAACAAAAATGTCCAAAAGTTTGTATCGTTTTAATGTGTTGCTTCCCTGCCTGGCTATTTATTTCAAAAGGGATCTAAAGTATAACTAAAGGCAAAACTTCCTTTTTTTTTTCTTCCAATGGGGACCGTATTTCTGGTGACCTGGGGGTCCCCAAGGAATGCAGTTAAAATGCAGGGATTTCCTCTCACTTCCTGTTTGGCTGTGGGACAAAAAGTGAAGGGAAATCTCTGCAGTGGGATACAGATAGCGGAAAAAATTCTGACAGGGTTCTTTGGTCTATCAAAAATTAAAAAAAAAACGTTTTGGCTATAGTTCTACTTTAAAGGTTTTAATGTTTTCTTTATTGTGAACAGTTTTAGTGCATTGAGGCACACAAGTGAGCATGCAGTTGACAATAAGTATGGCCACAACATTTGGCCAGTAAAGTAGCACAGATTCATAGTCACATGACAACACAAAATGAAGTCTGGCCAGTAACATAAGGTCCGATAGTTGTCAGGAGGGTCAGCCAATAAAACAATCTTTTCATCTGCCAATTAATCAAACCGTGAATGGTTGCCAGTTGTTTGTACACCTAATAGTACATGAGAAGGCCCCAGGCAGTAAGACTGTAGTGTATAGTTTAGCTGGAAGGTAGAACTTCAACATCTGGGTTCCTTTAGAAGTAGTTTGGTTTGATACCACTAAGTGTATCAAAAACATTGTACTATGAATTGTTGCGTATCAATAATTAACATTTAAATCAATGATTCCCAAACAATAAAAGAAATCTGGGTTTCTTTATCTAGAGAAGCCTGCACCTACTCTACGCGGAATATTTTTTTAGAAATCCTGACACAGGGATATTCCGGAGATAAAGGCAGGTAGTTAACTAGATGCAAAGCAGTGTAACGCACTACTGCTACCCAATTTTGCTTGATCTTAGGGCAAGCCCAGAACGCTTGGTGTAAGTCTGTGTCTTAAAGTAATTGTAACAGAAACATTTTTATTTTTTTATTTTTTTTGATAGATAACAAACATGGTATACTTACCTACTCTGTGCAATGGTTTTACAAAGAGCAACCACAATCCTCCTCTTCTCAGGTCTCCCAATAGCTCTCCTGGAACCCCTCCCCCTGCCGAGTGACCCCCATAGCAAGCTGATTGCTATAGGGACACTCGTGAGGGATCGCTTCCGAACCATGCTCTGTGTTTCCTTAGACACACACAGCATGGTTTGGCCCCCCCCCCCCCCCGCTGTCTCCTCACAGGCTGTGATTGACAGAAGCAGGAGCCAATGGCTCCCACTGTTGGCTCCATGTCTAGTGAGGGGAGAAAGGGCAAAGAGAGGCGCTGCTCTCGTGCACAGTGCTGGATTGAGATTGGGCTCAGGTAAGCATCAGGGGGAGATGCACACAGTGTTTTTTTTTACCTTCAGGCATTCTCTGCAGTAAGGTAAAAAAAAACACCTTCTGCCTTTAGAACCACGTAAACGTCCACATTTGAGACAAGAGGAGGCAGAACTTAAGCCTGTGAGCTATGATTCCGTGGGGAGGTATGTAGAAATGATGAAAAACATCAGAGCACCTTGCCTGATACATTGTAGCTTAAAAGTGCTTGTAAAGCCTGAAAGATTTTCACCTTCAAGCATTCTATGCATGATGGTAAAATAACTTCAGTATGCAGCTTCCCCTTCAGCCCCCTCCCCACTTCTCAATACTTACCCAAGCTCAATCCCAAACCAGAGCTGTGTACAAGAGCAGCTGCTATCCCGGCTTTCTGCCTTCTCTTTGGCTCAGAGACTGCAGAAAGAGCCATTGACTCCCTTTGCTGTCCATTACAGCCAGTGAAGAGTAAGCGGGGGCGGGGCGGAGCTTGCACGAGTGCCCCATAGCAAGCAGCTTCCTATGGAGGCACTCAGCAAGAGGGAGGAGCCCGGAGTGCTGTGCAAATCCCTTGCACAGAGCAGATAAGTATAACATGTTTGTTATTAAAAAAGATTAAGCGTTTAGTATCACTTTAATTGTCCTCCAGCATAATCAAAAGGAACTTGGAAGACTGTCTGCTGAAAATGGGGCAAAGTTTGTTGAGACTACAGTAGTTGCAGCTAACTGGGGTTTGGCAGTAAGATAAAAACTGGAAATTACTGGTTTTGCTTCAATTAGGAGAGCTGAAAAGAATGTGCAGTATGTTTTTGAGAGAGTTTTTTAACAATAGAAGCAATATAAGATTTTTACCTTTTTAAAAAGAGAAATTAATTGTTGGATAAATAAGGAAATTTCTCCAGTGCAACATGCAAGGGTAATTGTTGTTTAATAGTGGCACTGGTTAAATGAAGACCTTCGTTATGGATTGGTTATGGATTCTGGAAAGTTAGGGTTGTTCGGACACAGGAAGTCTTTACATTTGGGTTATATGGCTGGTTGCCTGCATGGTTGTTTCTAATGAGTGAATCAATAGATGGTGTAGCCATAGTCAGAATGACAGCCCTGGATTCTGCACGTCTAAACACAAATCAGCAACGGCAGTTTCTATATATTATATATTTTTTTTGCTTAGGTTAACTGTAACAATTGTAATAGTTTTTTTATACCTGTATTTAAATTTTGCTTTTTTTTTTTTTCTTTAGACTCCAAAGAGGCAGAAAAGGCTTTTCTGTCGGTATCACAATGGAAACAGAAACCCATTATTGATCTTGAGTCCTATTAAGGAGGAAGATGAATGGGATAGTCCCCGTATTGTGCGATATCTTGATGTTTTAACCAATGAAGAGATAGCTAGAATTAAGGAGCTGGCAAAGCCCAAAGTAAGCAAATCTTATGTGCATTTTCTTGTATCTTCTGTAATGTTGGTTAGTGTAGAGGGGTGTGACTATGCTGTGGAAATATGATTTACATCTGTGTCTCTATTGCTTTACGGTTTTAAAACTGTGTCAAACACTGTTTGTTCCAGTTCTCCTCCTGTAACTGGTGAAACACACTGTGATTTTATTCTAATTTTTTTTTTTTTTTTATTAAGAGCAGTGTAGGTAGAAACCATAACACGTTTTCTAGGACTTGGAAGACAAATCGTTTAGGTAGGAGGTGGAAATTGAATCAGGGTTCAGTTGATAGGTTGTATGTTCCACACATTTCATCTAGCCTGTGTGCATCCTATCTTTGCATTTTAGTGTGCTCAGGACACACAGGTGCAGCCTCTAATCCAACTGGCTGCAGCCTGCCAAAGGCTAAAATACTCTGCGACTGAATGCTGTACTTAGTGGTACTCGTTCGTATACTGAGAACGCAGGTATTCTACATTCTGAGCTTACATCCCTGAGTGCATAGGGTCCTTACCACAGGTACCACTCCGGTATATCATTCAGCCCCCTCCAGTCACAGCATATTTCAACCTGCCATAGACTTAGGCTGCAGGCAGCCGAGCTGGACACTGTGCCTCCTGGGTACACCAAACCACTGGGATTGGATGCACATGGACTTAATGCTTAGTGTGCAAGTAGCCTTAGGTTTTCTGATTGCAGAAACTATCAAGGACAACTTATCCCCTACATTCCAGGGAAGAATAGCTACAAAAGGATGTTGTCAGAAAAAGCACACACATATGAAACAAATGGGGTTTTGTTAGTGTTACTGGTTAGTAGTTTTGGTGTAAATTATAGTTTTGTAACACACATGTACTCATTATACTTATCACTTTGATAAATCTTAAAGTGGTGTTAAACCCAAAAGCAAACGTGTATTACCAATTCTTAGATGTGGTGGCTGCATTAGTTTTCATTTTTAGGCTTTCTTTTGTTTATTTTCACCTGCTGATCTGGCCAGTAAGTCTGTTGTTTTTCAGAAGAACACCGCATCCTGCAGATGTAGCAATTACAGAGTTGAGACAAACCATTTACTGCTGAGAGTTATGCTTAACCATTGTCTACTGGAGGTATGCATATATGCAGCCTCTCAGTGGGTGGGCTTTAACGTCGAGAGGTCATGTAAACATCTTTCTGTGCTGAGAATGTGCACCCTGTGCTCCCACCAAAAAGCTTTCTGACCATGTGTCCGCTGTGACTGCCTGGCATTTAGAACCTGTTAAAGGAAACAAAAAGCTGCTGCTGAAAACTATTGCTGTAACTGCTTATAGCAGTGTTTTAGCTTCAATTTCTCAGTGTATCTAAAACTGCTAATGCATTTTTACACTCTCCTAACCCCCCCCCCATTCCCAGATTACCAATGCTGCTGACCAAAGGTGCCCCTGTGCTTTTTCATCCAGAGTGTAGGCACCCTAATACAGGAGGTATGATATTGGCCAAATCTCCAAATGAATACATGGGGAAAAGCCTAAAAAGGAATACAAATGCAGCTAACACATTTAATGATGGGTAAGCTGTAATATATTACGATTTTGGTTTGGAGTCCAGTACCACTTTATGCTGCTTACGAACCTGTAGACAGCAGCGGAACCCAGACGATAAAGAAGAGGTCCCTGCTAAGATCAGGCGTACCCGACTCCATTCCCAGGTTGCTGAGATGTTACAATTGCATGATAAAATGCAGCAGTGCTAGTGCTAGTGCTGCTATACCTTTTGGTGAACTGGCGAGCACCAGCAGCCTAGTAGATCCTGGTCTTACACATACCAGCACTGCAGTATTGGTGACGTGGAGAGTCCCATAAGTGCAGTACAAGCTGGTGCGGTGGCGAGCATAAGTAGTGTCCCGCAGCCACCAAGAATTTGCACACAGGACCGTAGAGCCCCTAGTATCCTTCCGGATCTGCTTACAAATCCGGATTGGTATCCCAGAAATTCTGCAGCACCCGTACTTCCCTCCTTCACTGCCCAACCTGGAATTCAGGTGGAAACGGCAAATTTAACTACTCCCCTTGATTTTTTTGGAGCTGTTTTTCACGGAAGATCTGTATGCATTGATTGTGGATCAAAGCAATTTATATGCACAACAATTTATCGCCGCCAAAACAAATTTAAACCTTGCCAGACCATTCGCATGGAAACCCATTACGTTTTCCAAATTTAAAGTTTTTTTGGGCCTAGCCCTCAACATGGGCATTTCTAAAAAAAATGAATTGCGGTTGTATTGGTCCATAGACCCGATTCACCATATCCCGTGTTCTCTGCTGTCATGGCCAGGCATAGATATGAGATTATAATGTGTTTTATGCATTTCAATGACAACACACTCCTCAGGGTGACCTTGGATTTGACCGGCTCCACAAGATTCGGCCCCTCGTAAATCACCTTAACCAAAAATTTTCAGATGTCTATACTCCCCAGCAAAACACCTGCATTGATGTGTCCCTCATTATTTTTCTGGCCGCCTTGCATTCAAACAATTTATCCCCAGCAAGCGTGCCAGATATGGGGTCAAGATGTATAAGACCTGTGAGAAGGCAAACAGGCTATACATATAAGTTTCAAATTTACAAGGGAAAAGAGAGTCACGTGGAGCCCCCCCGGATGCCCAAACTACATGGGGAGCAGTGGCAAGATAGTTTGGGACTGGGTGTCAACCTTTATCCATATGGGGCACTGCTTATATGTGGACAATTTATATTCAGGCATGCCACTATTTAGACATTTGTACAATCTTGGAATTGGCATATGTGACACCGTGTGACCTAATTGCCAGGGCTTCCCCCAACAGCTTGTAAATACCCATCTTAGAAAGGGGGAAAAGGCCTGCCTGAAAAATGAGGATGTCATTCAGCTGCAGCACCGACTTGTTTATTTTGACAGCAACAGGGTCTTGCTCTCACAAGTAGGTGTGTGCAGTGCTGTTGAATGAGATTTTTCATTCGCTGGTGGCCAGTGGGTAGATGGGAGGCCAGTGGGTGGATGGCCCCTATGCTTTAGCATATATATTTTATAATATTTTTAATACGTTTTCATGTGTGCCCACCATTAGAAGTGGGTGGATGCAGGGCGGTATATTCTAATGGTGGGCATACCACACACTTTTTCTGGCAGAGATTTCTTCTTTTTTTCGTTCAGCCCTCAGGCTGCATACAAGAAAAAGAACATAGCGTATACACCCAACAAGGACCAGCGATGTACTGGTATATCATTGCACTTTGAGTGGTTATACCAGAATGTTGCCTGCAGCTGCAAGCATCATCCTGGTATCGTTTTTTTTCAGTCGGCGATCGACTTTCATGTAAAAGCAATGTTTTAAATGTCTGCTTTAAAAAAGTAAAATACTCACCATGCCTCTTTTTAAATTCCTTGGGGTATCTACTTTCCAAAAAGGGGTCATTTTGGGGGGGTTGGTGCTATCCTGGCATTTCAGGGTCTCCGAAACTGTGATGGGTAGTTGGGTAGTGACAAAGTGAATTGAGGAAGTTACGCCCCTTCAGGCTTTCAAAGTGGTCATTGGATTTCAGGGTCCTGTATGTTGGTCACACGTGTGGTGTCCCCATACTAGGTAGAAGTAGCAGAATGTATTTGGGGGTGTAATTCCACATTATACCCACAGCTTGTGTGAGAAATATACCATTTAAGTGACAACTTTGTGTAAAAAGAAAAAAAAAATATTGTCATTTTCCAAAAACGTAGTAATAAAATAAGTCTTCCATGAACTCAATATGTCTCTCAGCAGATAGCTTAGGGTGTGTACTTTCCAAAAAGGGGTCCTTTGGGGGTGTTTGTACGGTCCTGAAATGTGATGGGCAGTCAGAATGTAAAAGCTGTGTAAATTCCATTATCTATACCATAGTTTGTAGATGCTATAACTTTCACACAAAGCAATCAATATACACTTATTGGGATTTTTTAACCAAAAACATGTAGCAGAATACATTTTGGCCTAAATTCATGACGAAATTTGAGTTTTTTTGGATATTTTTTATGACAGAAATGAGAAAATATGTTTTTTTTCAATCTTTTCGGTCTTTTTTTGTTTATAGCATGAAAAATAAAAAGTGCACAGGTGATCAAATACCACCGAAAGAAAGCTCTATTTGTGTGAAAAAAGGACATACATTTTATTTATATACAGCATTGCATGACCGCGCAATTGTCCGTTAAACTAGTGCAGCACTGTATAGCAAAAAATGGCATAAATTGCAGTATCTATACCATAGTTTGTAGACACTATAACTTTCACACAAAGCAATCAATATACACTTATTGTGATATTTTTTTTACCAAAGACATGTAGCAGAATACATTTTGAACTAAATTAATGACTAACTTTGAGTTTAATATATAGTTTTTATAGCCGAAAAAATATATATTTTTCTTCAAAATATTTGCATTAAGGTAAAATAAAATGATTAGACATCAGTTTCCCCTCCCCATACCTTTACTTACCTGAGCCCTCATTCGATCCAGCGCTGTGCACGTCTTCTTTCCTCTCACTTCCGGTCTCACTGATAAGTATAGACATGTCTGTTATTTTTAAAAAAAATAAATTTACCTTTACAACCACTTTAACCCCTTGACGCCAACGTCACACAAATATGCGGCCTCACAGATTTGGGATTTTTTTTTTCGTGGAGCCGCACATTTGCATACCTGTCTTTCTGCTGGGAGCGCGCCACACTGCGTGCTCCTACCACAAAGACCGGGGTGTCACTGAAAGCCCCGGGTCCCATTCTAACGTTCGGGACCCGGGACTCAATATTCCGGGTCACATGATTGCTGTGATAGCCTTTGATTGGCTATCACAGTGATCAGTCACTGTATAGCCCGGCCCCCTTGGTTTTTTTTCTCTCTAAGAATGGAGGAGAGAGATACATTGTATCTCTCTGACTCCTGGCATAGAGGAAAAAAAATTTGGTAAAAAAAAAAAAAATAAATTAAAGAAAAAATACCTAGATCAAGGTTTGATCTAATTCAGTGCCAGGGTAAGTGTTTGGGCCAAGGTCAGGGTCAAAGGTCAGGATTTAAAAAAAAATAATTGGTATCAGTGTCAGTGTGTTTTTAGGTAAACAAAAAGTCAAAATGTGCACTATTGTTTCTGGGCTGTACTACGGGTACAAATAACATACACATATATGGTATCTCTGCAATCATCAAGAGCTGGAAAAGTTATTTTGGGTTGCTCTTTGGTGGTAGGTTATGGTAGTAACAAGAAACACACAGCTAAATTAAAAAAAAAAGGATTTTTTTTTCTTACTATTTTGGACCAGTTTTCCTTGGATATTTCCTGATTTTTTTTTATTATCAATTACCATTTACCACCAAATGAAAACACAATTCATCCTGAAAAAAACAAGGTGTAATTCACCTGGATGTACAAAGTACTTGTGGTGATATGTACGGTTTTACTAACACATGTCAATGTTGCAAATTTGAGCTTAGGCATTTTGATTTGTTTTACCCTTAGGTGTGAAGGGGTTAAGTACTTTTGGTGGGCCTCATAAATACGAAGGGCATTCAAGTCAAAAAGGGACTTTTCATTTTACAGGTGTAAAAAGGGCTGCTAGAGTGGCGGTACTACACGCAGTAGTAGGTGGCAAGTGTGGCCTATTACTGATAGGCAGCTCACATGTCGCAAGCCAGTCTAGATATCTAGAGAAGATCTTTAATAAAGATGGCGGACAACAATGTTAGTGTGTGCTGATGAAGTTTCTTGTGAACAAAGGCATAAAACCTGCAGATATCTAGAGAAGACTTCAAGTACAGTACAGTGATGAGACCCTCAGCCGCAGTAATACATTTCAATGGTGTAAACATTTCAAAGATGGCTGTACGTCTGTTAGTGACAATCCCGGCCGTGCGGGTTCCCAGCCCACAGCAGTCAATCCTGTGAACATTCAGCACGTGGAACACTTGATCCTGGATAATTGATTCATAACCCGTTGTGAAAAACATTTCCTTGGAGGACAGCATTTCAGCACTGATGATGAAGTGAAGCAGGCTGTCCTAGGATGGTTCAGGCGTGCTGACAAATGTTTCTATGCTGAATCTTTCCAAGCCTTAGGAAAACACTAGGAAAAGTGTAGAAATATTGCTGGGGAGTATGTCGAAAAATAAATTCCACTTGAAATTTGTTCTTTTATTATATAAACTCAAAAGTCCCGGTTTGACTGGAACGACCCTCATATATTGGTCTTACTCCTTTACCTTGGCCGCTTTACCTAGTAAAATCTCTGGCATTGGCTGTCCGTTTGACATGTACTAGTGTCTGTTCCAGGAGCACCAACAGTTAGTTCTGTGTAAATTATCTGGATAGCACTTGTTATTGGACAAAACCTTGTAAGTGTATCACCAGTATTTCTAATTTTTTTTTTTTAACTACATAATTCACAAACATTTGAAAAGATAAATGTCTATTTATACAAGGCAGAACGGACTGGTTTATCTTTTACATAAACAGTCACTTCCTGACATCTAGTGGACAGATCATAGAATTGTAGGGTACGAGTTCTCGCTGTCATAGTAATCATTGTGAGAATACTGCTGATACATTTTATTTCAGCTGACTTTGATATGTTGATTTCCCAAATGCTTAGGTCGTGGCAAGCTTAACAGTGTAATTGTGTAATATTTACAGAGCTTAAACTAGGAGAACCCAGTACAGTATAAATTTTGCCCCCCCCCCCAAAAGATCGCAATCAGTCTCTAGGAACCAGTATTGGTATTACAGAGCTAATTCAGTACAATATCAAGGGCAGTGCTGATGCGCAGTATACGTAGGACAACAAGACAGCAGTATCTTGTTTGTAACACAGTGTTCATACATAATCTGCTTATTGACCCTTACCTATTGAAAACCCTGGTGTAGTAGTATACACTGTAAGTAGGGGTAGAAGGGATAGCTATTGAATGAAAGTCTTTTTTAGAAAACAATATTGTCATCAAGCCTTGAACAAGTATCTCCATTGAGTATTTGTTTAAATATCCAGCTTTAAAATAGTTTCATGACTTGGTACAGTAATCCCACATTTTCTTATATCAGTAATCCCACATTGACCTTTTTCATTCTTTTGTATCGGGTTGTTTTGTGTCAAAATCTTTGCCAACATCTGCTGTCTGGTTTGTTTTACTTTGGGATCTGTGTCCGCATTGAAATCCTCTTTTGGCAGAGTTTGAGCAACTTGGAGTCACATTTGTGTTCAGTGGGATTTTCCTTCATAAATGGATGGCAGCAGACTGAATGTACAAACTTGGCTCACTTTGGAGCAGATCCATGTTCCTTAAAGTAAAAAGGAAAAAAAAAAGCGTGGAATAATACAGGACCAGGGATATATCTATAGGGATCAATAGAAAGTTAGGATTAAACTTGCGTTGCCACAATGAAATTGGAACGTTACCCCTAACATTTTATTAATTAATGTTCTTTAACAATAGAACATACAGTTGTGTTCAAAATAATAGCAGTGTGTTAAAAAAAGTGAATAAAGCTCAAAATCCTTCTAATAGCTTTTATTTCCATACACACAAATGCATTGGGAACACTACACATTCTATTCCAAATCAAAACATGAAGAAAAATATATCAAATTTGTGTTGTTCCTCTAAAAAAATTGAAGAAAAGTGAATATTAGACTGTTCAAAAAAAAAAATAGCAGTGTTTTGTATTCTTTACAAACTCAAACATTCACTATATAAACTGAAAAATGTTTGAAGATTTTGCTTTCCTTTGAATCACTTAATTAATATTTAGTTGTATAAGCACTGTTTCTGAGAACTGCTGTACATCTGTGTTGCATGGAGTCAACCAACTTCTGGCACCGGTGAACAGGTATTCCAGCCCAGGATGACTGGACTGCATTCCAAAGTTCTTCTCTATTTCTTGGTTTTGCCTCAGAAACTGCATTTTTGATGTCACCCCACAAGTTTTCTATTGGATTAAGACCCGGGGATTGGGCTGGCCACTCCATATCGTCAATCTTGTTGGTCTGGAACCAAGATGTTGCACGTTTACTGGTGTGTTTGAGGTCGTTGTCTTGTTGGAACACCCATTTCAAGGGCATTTCCTCTTCAGCATAAGGCAGCATGATGTATTCAAACTGATCCATGATCCCTGGTATGCAATAAATAGGCCCACCACCGTAGTATGAGAAACCTCCCCATATCATGATGCTTACGCAACCATGCTTCACTGTCTTCCCAGTGTACTGTGGCTTGAATTCAGTGTTTGGGGGTCGTCTGACAAACTGTCTCCGGCCACTAGACCCAAAAAGAACAATCTTACTTTCATCATTCCACAAAATGTTGCGCCATTTCTCTTTAGGCCAGTCAATGTGCTCTTTGGCAAATTGTAACCTCTTCAGCACATGTGTTTTTTTCAACAGTGGGACTTTGCGGGGGCTTCTTGCAGATAGCTTGGCTTCACATTGGTGTCTTCTAATTGTAACAGTACTCACAGGTAACTTTAGACCTTCTTTGATCTTCCTGGAGCTGATTGTTGGCTGAGTCTTTGCCATTTTGGCTATTCTTCTATCCATTCAAATGGTAGTTTTTCACTTTTTTCCAAGTCTTTCAGGTTTTGGTTGCCATTTTAAAGCATTTGCGATCATTTTAGCTGAGCAGCCTATCATTTTCTGCACTTCTTTATATGTTTTCCCCTCTCCTATCAACTTTTTAATCAAGGTACGCCGTTCTTCTGAACAATGTCTGGAACGACCCATTTTCCTCAGAATTTCAGAGAGAAATGCACTGTAACCAGCATGTACAACATTTGCTACCTTCCTTCTTTAAATAAGGGCAATAATTGCCACCTGTTTTTCAAAGAATGAATGACCTCACTAATAGAACTCTACACTG
Organism: Staurois parvus; assembly: GCF_062004578.1. Taxonomy (NCBI): domain Eukaryota; kingdom Metazoa; phylum Chordata; class Amphibia; order Anura; family Ranidae; genus Staurois; species Staurois parvus. The sequence goes on along the minus strand of NW_028318444.1, from coordinate 1,393,156 downwards.
CTATTATTTTGAACATAACCCTTTCAATTAGTGATTCAATTACACAGAATCAGCAGCATGCATGTCATGACTGTTGGGTCTGTTGGATTTCTATTACTCTACTACACCTGCTAGTAAATTATTTGCCATGTAGAAATATCATTTCTACCAAAAACAGTGAATGATCAGGTTAGTGATGTCTGACTGCTATTATTTTGAACACAAAATAATTATGCCCCCAAAATTAGTGTGTTCTGTCATTTTCCTCCTGCACGGTTCCTGTTTCTTCTTGTTGGAGGCTGCCATTTTGTTGAAGCCCAGAGCAGTCACTTCGTTATTGTAAACTCTCCCTCTTTCCTTGGTCTCAGAAACGATGTCACAATTAAAATACAGTGGGGATCGAAAGTTTGGGCACCCCAGCTAAAAATTTGTATTAATGTGCATAAAGAAGCCAAGGAAAGATGGAAAAATCTCCAAAAGGCATCAAATTACAGATTAGACATTCTTATAATATGTCAACAAAAGTTAGATTTTATTTCCATCATTTACACTTTCAAAATAACAGAAAACAAAAAAATGGCGTCTGCAAAAGTTTGGGCACCCTGCAGAGTTAATATCTTGTTCTGCCCCCTTTGGCAAGTATCACAGCTTGTAAACGCTTTTTGTAGCCAGCCAAGAGTCTTTCAATTCTTGTTTGAGGTATCTTTGCCCATTCTTCCTTACAAAAGTCTTCCAGTTCTTTGAGATATCTGGGCTGTCTGTCACGCACTGCTCTTTTAAGGTCTATCCATAGATTTTCAATTATGTTGAGGTCAGGAGATTGTGAAGGCCATGGTAAAACCTTTAGTTTACGCCTCTTGATGTAATCCCCCGTGGATTTTGAGGTGTGTTTAGGATCATTATCCATTTGTAGAAGCCATCCTCTCTTTAATTTCAGCTTTTTCACAGATGGCATCAAGTTACCATCCAAAATTTGCAGAAATTTTATTGAATCCATTTTTCCTTCTACTCGTGAGATGTTCCCTGTGCCACTGGCTGCAACACAACCCCAAAGCATGATTGATCCAACCCCATGCTTAACAGTTGGACAGAGGTTCTTTTCATTAAATTCTGTGCCCCTTCTTCTCCAAACGTACCTTTGCTCATTCCGGCCAAAAAGTTCAATTTTAACCTCATCGGTCCACAGAACTTGTTTCCAAAATGCATCAGGCTTGTCTATATGTTCATTTGCAAAGTTCAAACGATGATTTTTGTGGTGAGGACGTAGAAGAGGTTTTCTTCTGATCACTCTTCCATGAAGACCATATTTGTACAAGTATCTCTTTATAGTGGAATAGTATACCACAACTCCAGTGTCTGCCAGATCTTTCTGGAGGGATCGTGCAGTCAAACGTGGTTTTTGAATTGTTCTCTCACAATCCTGCGAGCTGCTCTGTCTGATATTTTTCTTGGTTTTCCAGGTCTTGCTTTAACTTCCACTGTTCCTGATGACTGCCATTTCTTAATTACATTCCGAACAGAGGATATTGACATCTGAAAACGCTTTGCTATCTTCTTATAGCCTTCTCCAGCTTTGTGAGCGTCAACTATTTTCAGTTTCAGTTTTCTAGACAACTGCTTAGAAGAACCCATGGTGCTGATTGTTGGGGCAAGGTCAGATGAGTCTGGGCATTTAAAACCTTTGAGATTGACATCACCTGGTCTTCCCAGAAGATGATTGAGAACAATCCATGACACTGGCAGGTCTCAGCTTGGCAAAGGGGGCAGTGCATGCTATAAATTCTGCAGGGTGCCCAAACTTTTTCAGACACCATTTTTTTGTTTTCTGTTATTTTGAAAGTGTAAATGATGGAAATAAAATCTAACTTTTGTTGACATATTATAAGAATGTCTAATCTGTAATTTGATGCCTTTTGGAGATTTTTCCATCTTTCCTTGGCTTCTTTATGCACATTAATACAAATTTTTAGCTGGGGTGCCCAAACTTTCGATCCCCACTGTATATACATACAGGTATGTACATTTCTAGCAGAGTTTGTCCTGTCACCTCTCCTGCTTTTTTTTTAATCTCCTTCCCTAATGTGTGTTTCCTCCGCACAGACTGTGTCATGCCTATTGCTTTCTTCCCTGTTCAGCAACACTAAATCTTAAAGCTGTCAGCTGATCAGCCTGAAGTGGCTGCGATTTTAGGCACAGTGCTGAGAATAGAGAGCTACTGAGCATGTGCAAAGACAGAGCAAGGTGAGACAGTGTATTACGGGATTTTAAACAGTATAGGCACTTATTTTTAATGTTTAATTTTTAATGTTTTACATAGCTATACCTGAAAAAGGGGCACGCATGAAGTGATCTAGCAGGACTTTAGTTTATACACTTTGTAATTAAAAGTGGAGTGTTCTTTTCATGTAGGCCATGCCAAGTATGTCTGCGGTAAAGTCTATATTACTGCCCACGTGCGTGTGTGTGTATACACTATCTATTCTATGTGGTTCCCATTGTGGGTCTTAGATGCAGTACAGAAATGATACCAGCTAACATGCTGTTTGCCACACAAGTTTGTACTTGCTATTATGTCTAGTGGTTACTGGAATATTATAGCGTACACATTTAGAACCTAACTGTTGGATTTAGTAGCTTTCCTAAGTCAGTAAGGAAACCTTAAATTACCAGATTTCAATTAATGTACAAGGACTGCTAAATCTGTAAATTACATATGAGACACTGAGAGAGTTTGGAGGGGATTGCTTGCCACAAAGAGTACCTCTTATTCATATGTTACTCTCTGGAGCACAAAATTATGGCTTTGCCAAGCAGCCCCAGTTTGTGTTTATTTACCATGGTAACCATTATGCTTGATAAAAACCATGTGTCAGATTACTGGTCAGTGCCAAACTAAAGGAAGAAAATAGCACTAACTTCTATTTCCTGAGCTTTAGAAATATTTTCAGTTTGGTTTGATGCTGTTGCTGTGGTGTTGCCATTTTGTATAACCATTGTCATTTATATTGCAGCATTTTAAAATATACCTGTCATTAGAGAAATATGAGTGCCTTTGCTGACCCCTGCTTGTAAAAATGCTAGTTCCCTTCCTGTTTTGCTGTTTTGCCTTTAAAGCTTTCTGAATAAAGTATAGAGAAATAAATTCTGGCATTTCTCTGACTTTCATTTGCTGCATGCTAGTTTCTCGCCTGAGACTCAGAAGTATTCAGATTCAACCAGGCAGCTAGCATTCTCAGAAGTAGGCCAGCAATTGCAGCTATCGTATTCTATAATTTTTATAGCATATACATTATGTACAGAAACCACCTTGTTTTTCTGGTTGAAGATTTCAGTGTATCAAAGTATGCACAATGTTTTATTCCTTAAACCTTTATTGGTGTGATTTCTTCTCTACAGTTAGCAAGAGCAACTGTGCGGGACCCAAAAACTGGAGTTCTCACCACAGCCAGTTATAGAGTTTCAAAGAGGTAGGATGACATGCATATAATTTTATGAATACATTTTTGTTTTATCTTTCCTACATGGTATAGACCTTATTTTTCATTTTACAATGGACAGACCATAGATGGAGGAGCATTTTTTTAAAATATAATATGAATCTGTTGTCTTATCAAGTTATCACAATCACTGTTTTTTTTCTTTTTTGTCCATTGAGAGACATTGGGGTCATATTGATGCCTACAGGAGGATTGGAAAATGGCAAATTAAAACTGTAGGCCAGACCAGGATAACCACTACCACTATCAGCATGCTTCAGTTTTTTGCAAGCATCATATAAAGATGGACACCTTTTCTTTAGCTTTGCTTTGTTATATACTAACCTATTTTTTGCTATCATTTTTTCTTATTCTTTTGATTTTTATTTTTTTTCAATTAAGAATTCCACTCTATTTTTCTAGAAGAGGTTGTCTCTGCAATTGCAGCAATCTGGTGTGGTCGTCCTCAGCCTGACTTTTAAAGTACCACACCCAAACCATGTTGGACTGCACATTGTCGGGAAAGCCTGGAAGTAACCCTTAGGCGCTGGGTTCTATGTGAGGCACTTTCCAGACTCCATTCTGGTAAAAGTTTGCTGCAGAGCATTGTACAGGTCCATAGCTGTTGGCATTGTCTCAGCACCTGCCCTGTTTTTGAAAACTCGGTGAGTAGGCTAGGCAAACTGAGCACTGGGAGCTACTTCTTTATATAGGTCGCTGGAAGCCTTTTGAAATTCCCAGTTTTCTACCACAAAAGAGGTTAATATTCTGGGATTGAGTGCCGACATAATCTCCTGGGAGGACTGTCATGTGCACATGCTCCAAGCCCTCCCCCCCCAAACAGCTCAGAGGAAGCAGCTCCCTGCCTGTACGAGCCATGTGAAACTGTGATCTTTAATCAATTCCTGCTGCCGTCTACAGGGACTTTTTGGTAACTTATGGCCCTTTGACCATCACTTGATACTAGCTGTCCGATTTTGTGAGGGCTTGCTTCTTACATCAAGCCTTGCTTTGCTTTACTGATTTACTGTGCAGTCCCACCATGTCTAATTCTACATATGGCAGAGACAGTTCTGCTGTATCAGTGCCCCCAACACATATTCTAATGCCTCTGGGATCGCTTGCAGCATGGAGTCCTGTTGCCCTCTGCTCCTAGGGTCTTTCCTGTTATTGAAGTCCTTGGTAAAATCATCTGGTATAGCTGGATCAGTCAACAATTATTTTCAATGTTGTCAATTCCTCAGTTGGACTGCTTTTTGACATCCTGAAGAACAAAGGCTTCCTGTGGCCTCCCAGTGGGCAAGAGAGAAATTTTTCTTGAAGTCCCTTTTTCAAATGTTTTTTTATTGAAGAAATCGTGGTCATGCAAATAAAGATAAAGCATTTAAACTAACAGCATTAAGTAGTCAAGTCCATGCACATAAACATAAGGCAACACAGAGAAAAAAACTAAATCAAAATATGGATGGGCACATACAGTGCCTTGAAAAAGTATTCATACCCCTTAAACTTTTCCACATTTTGTCATGTTACAACCAAAAACATAAATGTATTTTATTGGGATTTTATGTGATAGACCAACACAAAGTGGCATATAATTGTGAAGTGGAAGGAAAATACTAAATGGTTTTCAACATTTTTTACAAATAAATATCTGAAAAGTGTGGCGTGCATTTGTATTCAGCCCCCCTGAGTCAATACTTTGTAATACCAACTTTTGCTGCAATTATAGCTGCAAGTTTTTTTGGGGTATGTCTCTACCAGCTTTGGACATCTAGAGAGTGACATTTTTGCCCATTCTTCTTTGAAAAATAGCTCATGATCTGTCAGATTGGATGGAGAGTGTCCGTGAACAGCAATTTTCAAGTCTTGCCACAGATTCTCAATTGAATTTAGGTCTGGACTTTGACTGGGCCATTCTAACACATGAATATGCTTTTATCTAAACCATTCCATTGTAGCTCTGGCTGTATGTTTAGAGTTTGTTGTCTTGCTGGAAGGTGAACCTCCGGTCTCAAGTCTTTTGCAGACTCTTAACAGGTTTTCTTTTAAGACTGCCCTGTATCTGGCTCCATCCATCTTCCAATCAAATCTTACAAGCTTCCCTGTCCCTGCTGAAGAAAAGCATCCCACAACATGATGCTGCCACCACCATGTTTCACGGTGGGGATGGTGTGTTCAGGGTGATGTGCACTGTTATTTTTTCACCATTCTTCCACATGTTTACTGGGCTTCTTATGCCTTTCTTTCAACAATGGCTTTCTTCTTGCCACTCTTCCATAAAGGCCAGATTTTTGGAGTGCACGACTAATATTTGTCCTGTGGACAGATTCACCCACCTGAGCTGTGGATCACTGCAGTTCCTCCAGAGTTACCATGGGCCTCTTGGCTGCTTTTCTGGTTAATGCTCTTCTTTCCCGAATACAAATGCAAGCCACACTTTTCAGATATTTATTTATAAAAAAATTGAAAACCATTTATCATTTTCTTTCCATTTCACAATTATGTGTCACTTTGTGTTGGTCTGTCACATAAAATCCCAATAATATACATTTATGTTTTTGGTTGTAGCATGACACAATGTGGAAAATTTTAAGGGGTATGAATACTTTTTCAAGGCACTGTAAAGAACCAGTATTGAGAAAAAAACAACTGGCAAAAGAAAACAGTACAGCTTTAAATAAGAAAAATGTTTATAACATGGTTCACAACACAAGGCATTTCCTGAACAGCCAACCATGGATCCCAGATTTTGTACTTGGCTGGACAGCTTCTATGTACATAAGTGAGTTTTGTATATGGAAGAGTGGAATTAACTTCATGGACCTAATTTTGAAACACTGGGGGAAGTGCCTGCATCCAAGAGCGGGCGATCAGTTTCCAAGCAACAAAAAACCTCCCTTGAGGGGCACAGGTTCCCATCCCTCTGTGTTTTATTATCATGCTATTGGTACTGCTTTGCTACAAAGCTGAGGCATACTGATAGTGGTTGTATTTGTTTTAGGCTCCTGTACAGTATTTTTATTTGCCAGTGTCCAATGTTCCTGCATGGGGACAGTATAACCCAAATAATAAAGACTTCATGTGTCTCTTGATGAACTCTTAGGAAAAGGATTTTACAGTACAAATACATATATTCTGTTTGTCATGGAAAAATTACTGATATGAAAATACTTTAAAAGCCCTAATTATTATTTTAATACACCAGCATGAATCATTTCATGACAAATCTGCAAATTTGTCATATAAATGATAGACCCTGGATTATACTTCTCTCTCTATCCCCACTGCAATCTACACTTCTGATGAACAGTCCTTGTAAAGGTAGGGAGGCTGTGTATCTGCTCTACTGCTAATACTATGCTCCCAGCTATAGTCTACCGTGGAGAGCCTGTCTTCATGTATACATGCACATTTGGGCCTTATCATATGACTGTGATGCACACTTATAATTTTATCATTTCAAATTATAGATATTTGTTTTAAATCTTCACTCAGTCAGCACAAGAAGAAAACATAGGAAGATATTAGGTCATAACATTTAGGGCAAGATCAGCAGGTATTATTTTTTATTTTTTTTTAAATTCTGTGTTTTTTTTCTTTGTTTTTGTTTTTTTTCTTGTTCCTTCTAACCTCAATAAACAGGTATACATTTCTCATTATGCCTCCTATTGAAACTATTAGTCACTTCCATCTAACCAATTGCTTAGTCCTCTAAACTTCCCATGTTTGTTAACCGTGTTTTTGATTCTGTGTAGTGCCTGGTTGGAAGAATATGATGACCCAGTTATTGCTCGTGTTAACAAACGCATGCAGGACATTACAGGGCTAACTGCTGATACTGCTGAACTGTTACAGGTAAAATCAATCTATCGTTATTATGCAGTATTTAGGCTCAGATGCATATACTATACATTCCCAAAGTCCCCATGTTATTATAAAACCTAGATAAATTTCCTTTGGAGAAGGGATAAGATAGCTTAAAGGGTATCTCCACTTTCATGGCAAAAAATGTAGTAAATTAAAAAAAAAAAAACACATACAGTTGCTACACAAACCATATTGTAAATTAACCTTATTAAAAATGATCTTTTCAATCTGTAATTTGTTATACCATTAAATGCAATATGGCATCTGTGTACAGTTGGTGTGCAGAACACCGCCAAAAATGTAATTTCCTGCTTTGGTAAAGAACTCTGCACTAAGTCAGGTTTTTGGCATTCTCTGCAACAGAAATTAAATTTTTTTCGTTAGACGTTCCCAAAGGGTTAATCACTAGCAATGGGATGCAGACATTGCTACTCATTAGAGCATTGCAAGTGTATCAGCTGATCAATAATGAAAATCACTCCCATTCAGAAGACATGATCTAAAAAATAGCTAATTCTTCAGAGCAGAAACTGTTTTGGATGTGATCACTTACCGGCCACAGCTGTTGTGATCTACCAGTGAGCCTAATTAATGTGAGAATATGTACACGTGGAAGTAAAACACTGGCACAGAATGCAGTTTGCCTACTTCCTAATTTCTACTTTATTGAGGAAATAACAGTAACATTTATAAGTCTCATGACGCAGGCGAAGCATATACGATGATTGGGTGAAAAGTCCCCTAGGTTTCCTGCATGTTCTTCCATCCATGTTGATATCTTCCAATCATTGTCACCAAAACGACTCATTCCCTTTTATGGGGGTTGTTTACATTAAAAGATACTTTTCTTCTAATGAGTCACCTAGGGTGAGACTCCGGATGAAGGCGCCATCTTAATTATCATTGTTCCTTTGCCCTATATCTGATTGTTTTCTTAAGAGAGTAAGGAATTTAGAGAGCAAGAAGCAGAGTAGCAAGACTATAAAATTGTCATTTTACTGATCATCTAATAGAACATGGGCTGTCTATCACAATCCACTACAAACGGGTGGAAATCTGCAATAGTTTGATACATTTTTGCATTGTACGTTAAACAGTAGCTCCGCGTTTGTTGATAAAAACAGACTTCCTTCTAAGTGATTAAGCATTACTTGTTTATGAGCCTCAGGACTCTGACCCTGCTTCTTTGCTCATTGCCCTTGTGGTGGTACCACGTGTTTTTTTTTTTTTTTTTATGGAAGAAAGAAAACACAATAGTAAACACATTTAGGTAAATTATTTTGTTTTCTATCCTCTGATTCACCTGTAACCTATGGGAATAGATGTATGTAATTTATAACATTCACCTTCCTTCTATTTCCCATAGACTGTTAACTAGGCCTCTCCTAAAATCCATTTACTCCAGGTTCCATCGTGTGTCTAACATATTTATTTAGTACCTCAGCAAACATTTTGATGTCACCAGGAGAAGAAGCAAAGGAAAATCTCCCCAATAGAGAAATTACAGCAATGCTACTTTTACATGGATAGAAAAAGTTAGAGCCTTCATCAGCATGTTTTTTTTTTTCTTGTTTGTTTGTGGTCTGTGTTTGTCAAGGTCCTACATTTTCCCAGAGGTTATGTTACTCCATGTGCTAGCATCCATCTTGGATTTCTGCTGAGCATGATGAGAATCTTTTATGCCTTCAGGTCTCTGAGGTCCATCCCCCAGAGGGGTGTGGCTGAGTACATATAAGCCTGGGATCTGAACATGCTCTTTGCACTTGTGTCTTGTGTCTTTGTCTTGCTACAGCTCTGTGTATACGCTCGTGACTCTTCTGGTATTCTGACTCGGCTTGTACTAAGACCATTCTCTGTGTTTCCCTTTGATCTGACCTTCCGTTGCTGAACCCCGCCCGTGACCTGTGATTCTCTGTCTACTGTTCTGTACTGTTTTGTCCCGTTGTTATTGACCCGGCTTGTCTGACTACGCTATTGTCATTCTCACCAGCTACACGCCATTGGCGGCGGCCATTACCGCAGCTGGGGTGTCTCGGGGGCCGCCACCTGGTCCCTGGTTGCGTCAAGTCCATCCCCACCATCAGGGGCCCTGGTGAAGGGCAGCCTGGGACTTAGACTCCGCGCCCTGAGGGACTTCAGTCTGTTGGTGGTGGTTGTCGTCAGCCAGTGCGTTACCCTGCCACTAGGCCTACCTGTCCGTTCCACAGCCCTGCCCTGACAGTGTTCTGTGGGATTTTTCCTTTTATTTACTGTCCCAATGACCATTTGTTTTTAATAGACAAGTAAGTTAAAGTAAGGGGAAAATCTTGCAGGTCCTCAAAAAGCAATATCATCTAACAGATGTTCTAACTATTCTCAACTGTATGCAAAACTTAAACAAGGTTTCAGCTAGAGTTAGGCTTCATGTACACAGGGTGTTTGAAAAACTTCAATTTATTTTGTAGAAGACCCCCAACAGATGGAATACTGAGGTGTAAAAACATACACAACATAGTACATTAGGTGTGAGTGAAGAAGCTTTAACTGATGTAAAAAGATCCTCCTCTTGTTGTTCCACAGGACATTCATCCCTTGGAATCCTGACGTGTTTCAGATAATTATCTTTCCTCAGGGGTATATAACAGAGGAGGACAAAAAAAAAAAAGAGGTTCTAAAACATAACAATTCACAGTAAATACATTACAGTACACACCATCCTAACTGTACAAAAGCATAACATGTGTAGCCATGATACAAATTAAAAGCTGCCTATCATTGTCTGCCAAAGCCCAGAAGTACGCTGGTGAAGAGATCCACAGACAGCCAAAAGCGCACCACACTGAAGAAAAAAAAGGAACCATAGATAGAGCTGAACTTCAAGATGGTCTAAAGTCATAAGATTCCCACACTGTACTGCAGGATATTGGGTCTATATTATAATAATACAATGCACAAAGAAAGAGTTCACAGATTAGGATTACGTAGTTCAAATGTTGTACATAGAGTTTCAGTGTCGATAAACTGCCAGGTCACCTATGGATGTTTGGTGGCAAGGAAGCCTAACAGAGCAGTTCTGTGTTTAAATAATATGGCACGGGACACCTACGCATGTGCAGTAGATAGCGACCATCACATATGTGCAGCGATGGTTGTTATAGTGACCTCCTGAGCTGAGGGTGTGTGTGCCACCCCACATGGACAGAATGCTGTCACGCATCGTCGGCTCACCGGCATGCCTGATGGGAGCCCCAAAAATCAGGCAAGGAGGGACACAAAGCCTGCAATAGCAGGCAAGATGGAAAAGTAATTCGCACACAGGATTTTCCAATTGCATCGCACTTCAAAAACGACAATCATTATGTAAAGAGACACCCATGAGTACAGATACAAGGGAAAGCCTTACTAACCTATCATCTAACAATAGTAAACTTAGTATTGTCAATTTTTCCAGCTATATCCTCTCCCCTGAAGAAATAAAACCACTTACAAAAGGTTTAAGTTTTTGTCCAAAGCAGAAGTTTGAAATTTTATAAGATCTACAATTGTTTGCCTGCAACCTATTGCTCAAAAGTACCAATTCTAAAGACCAGCCCAAAATAACCCTAAATTAAAGTTGACACAATATGATCAAGCATTTGAGGACCTAATGGCCCTGTTAAACGAACAACCAGTCAATCTGATTGCTCATTTGGATATTGAGTCCGTATTAGAACAGCAAACTGAAAGGGAGGACTCATCATTTAAACCATCCCACTTAAAGAAAAAGTCTGATAAATTCCTTTCACCTAGTATAAATCCAAATATAACAGTTTTTCTGACCTTGATTACAAAAGATAAATGAATTTAAGATTGTTAATTCACCTAACAATCTTACAGAACCAGAAAGACAAGCTCTCAAAAAACTAGCAAGTCGTCGCAACCTTACAATTAAACCATCTGATAAAGGTGGCAATATAGTAATTATGAGCAATAATCAGTATAAACAAAATTAGTTTTAAGGGTCAGAATCAGGAATGGTATCATCCCATTTCACAATGTAGGGAATTTATTCATACAAGCCATCCCAAAATCCCTACTTTTTACACTCTCCCCAAGGTTCACAAAGACCTCAAGAACCCTCCTGGGAGACCTATAATCTCAGGTCGTGCCTCCCTCACTGAAAACCTTACCTGCTCATCAACAAAGCGACTAAGACCATATGTGACCACTCTCTGCTCTTATATTCAATATACTATCCATCGCCTACAGAATCTGGAAGGGGTTCAGTTTTCCAATTAATCCATTTTGGTAGCCATTGACTTGGAGGCACTTTTTAGTTCCATCCCACATCATAAAGGCCTTGCAGCAATCAAACACATTCTCTCTCAAAGACATAGGCGAGATTGACCACTAAATGAATTTATCGGCAGCACTGGAGTACATTTTTACACATAACATCTTCACTTCCAAAAAAATTTTCCAAAAATACTGACATCTCTTGCTAATCCCACTTTGAGTCCCCACATCCCAGAATATCCCAGAATAATATATCAAGGAGCAAAATCCATTAGAAACTATCTTGTCCATAGTACATCCGTGGGAGAATTCAGAACTAAAATCTAGTGGAACCAATTGTAGAAGTCAACTAATTAGTAAATAGAGTCCACCTGTGTGTCATTTAATCTCAGTATGAATACAGCTGATCTGTGATGCCCTCAGAGGTTTTGATTAGAGAACATTAGTGAACAAACAGCATCATGAAGGCCAAGGAACACACCAGACAGGTCAGGGATAAAGTTGTGGAGAAGTTTAAAGCAGGGTTAGGGTATGAAATAATATCCCAAGCTTTAAACATCTCACAGAGCACTGTTAATCCATCATCCAAAAATGGAAAGAGTGTGGCACAACTGCAAACCTACCAAGACTTGGCCGTCCACCTAAACTGACAGGCCAAGCAAGGAGAGCATTCATCAGAGAAGCAGACAAGAGGCCCATAGTAACTCTGGAGAAGCTGCAGAGATCCACAGCTTAGGTGAGAGAATCTGTCCACAGGACAAATATTAGTCGTGCACTCCACAAATCTGGCCTATATGGCTTAAAGAAAGCCATTGTTGAAAGAAAGTCATAAGAAGTCCCGTTTGCTGTGTCCCAAACATGACTTCTTGCAAACTGCAAACATATGAAAGGTGCTCTGGTCAGATGAGACCAAAGTTGAACCTTTTGGCATAAAAGCAAATCACTATGGGGTTGGTTTACTAAACTTGGAGAGTGCAAAACATGGTGCAGCTCTGCACCATAGAAACCAATCAGCTTCCATGTTTTCTTGTAAAAGCTTAATTTAACAAGCTGAAGTTACAATCTGATTGGGTACCATGTACAGCTGCGCCAGATTTTGCACTTTCTAGTTTTAGTAAATCACTCCCTATGTGTGGCAGAAAAATAACACTGCACATCACCCTGAACACACCATCCCCACCGTGAAACGTGGTGGCAGCATCATGTTGTGGAGATGCTTTACTTCATCAGGGACAAGGAAGCTGGTCAGATTTGATTGGAAGATAGATGGAGCCAACTACAAGGTAATTAAAGTCTGCAAAAGACTTGAGACTGGGGCAGAGGTTCACCTTCCAGCAGTACAACGGCCCTAAATATACAGCCAGAGCTACAATAGAATGATTTAGATCAAAGCATATTCATGTGTTAGAATGGCCCAGTCAAACCCCAGACCTAAATCCAATTGAGAATCTGTGGCAAGACTTGAAAAGTGCTGTTCACAGATGCTCTCCATCTAATCTGCACATCTGGAGAGTGACATTTTTGCCCATTCTTCTTTGCAAAATAGCTCAAGATCTGTCAAAGCTGGTAGAGACATACCCAAAAAGACTTACAGCTGTAATTGCAGCGAAAGGTGGTTCTAAAAAGTATTGACTCCGGAGAGCTGAATATAAATGCACACCACACTTTTCAGGTATTTATTTGTAAAAAAATGTTGAAAACCATTTATCATTTTCCTTCCACTTCACAATTATGTGCCATTTTGTGTTGGTCTATCACATAAAATCCCAATAACATACACTTACGTTTTTGGTAGTAACATGACAAAATGTGGAAAAATTCAAGGAGTATGAATACTTTTTCAAGGCACTGTAGACCTAATATCCTGCAGTACAGTGTGGGTGTGTTATAGCTTTTAGACTATCTTGAAGTTCCGCTGTACCCTTTTTGGTTTCTTTTTTTTTTTTTCTTTTCATCTTTTTAGCTCGGTCGGGGTTGGTTTCTACTGGTGACCTCAGTGTGGTGCTATCTTGGCTGGCTGGGGGTCTCATCACCAGCGCACTTCTGGATGTTGGCTGACAATAACAGGTTGCTTTTAATTTGCATCATGGCTACACTTATGCTTTTGTACAATTAGCATGTTATGTACTCTATGATCCTTGCACACATTATATCCCATACATTTTGATACTGTAATGTATTTACTGTGATTTGTTTTGTTATAGAATCTTTTTTTGTATTCCTCCTCTGTTATATACCCCTGAGAAAAGATAATAATCTGAAATGCGTTTCCAACAGATGAATGCCCATTGGAACAACAAGAGGAGGTTCTTTTTACATCAGTTATAGCTTATTCCCTCGCATCTAATGTAGCCACTATGTTGTGATTTTTATGAAACTGATGAATTTGTAGTATTGTATTCAAATAAAGCTTTTTGTATTTTACCTCCGTATTCCATCTGTTGCCCTTAAAGTCCCATGTCCAAATATTGGGGTCTTCCGATCTTTATGTATAAATATGGGATGTTGGCAACGATTTAAGGACACAAGCTGGTGATATTTGTATTTGGCCATTTATTTTGTATGTATATTGCCTCTTACAGGTTGCAAATTATGGCATGGGAGGCCAATATGAGCCGCATTTTGATTTTTCAAGGGTAAGTGAATAATAGGATGTGCACGATGCATGGTATTTAACCTTTCTAGGAGTGGTGTTGTAGGTTCTACCCAAGTTATGTTCATTTAAATAGCATATAAAGCGCTGAGCAAACTGTAGGTGTTTTATAAATCCTGCATTATAATAATGTTTACATGTAAGAAAATGCACATATGGGATCTGTATAAAACACTCTTTGGAAACATGTTGGAAAATCATTGCATGCAATAATGAGCTTTCTGACATGTAATTGCTTTGTTGGTAACCCATACCAAATGGTTGCTTGATTTTTATCAGGCCATGCCTGGTCATCCTTATTTACTTTGGTAGCTTGTCATGCAAGCTGCTGCTGTGTCTTAGCTACCAGAATTCTGACCTATGGGTTCCATAATAGTATCTTATGCATACAATGCATGCAGTTATTAATAAATATGGCTGGTAAAGGGCATATAGGTTTTTCAAATATATTATCTTTGGTTTCTACACAGCTACGTTGATTGCAGCCAATTAAATGGTTTCTGAGAAATAACTAAGTCTGAATGTAGCCATAACTATGTCTTAATATAGTTCATACACTCACGCACTTGGTCCTGGCAGTCCTCTGGCATTACATTGCTTATTTTCTGGGCAGAGATATAATGAGCCTTCAGCATCTACTATATCTGGAGAGCCAATACTTCATGCACACTTTTACATCTGGCTTTTTGGAAGTCCAAATTTACCAGTTTAAAGCTTTCCATGGAAAATAGTGGTCTGTGAACCAGCAACATCCACCATTTTGTTTTTATTGCCATGTTGAAAAGTCATGCGACCCTGAAGAAAGAGAAGGTTATGTGCATAGACTATTAATCAGAAATATGCATCTTAAGATAAATTAAAAAAGTAACTTAAAAAATGCATTGGCTTGCTCAACCTGTTTGTTTTATTCAGTATGTTTCTGCAGCTTACTGCTGTCACCTACTTTATATTTGTTGCATAATTTTTTAAAATACATTTTTATATCGTTAGTGGTGAGTTTCCCTAAACTTTGTTATTTCTTCAGCAACTTCCTGATTGTTTTAAAGGCAGCAGTTTGCTTTGTTTTCAAACAAGTGATAAAAAAATTATGTTTTTTCATAAATGTATTGATTTTTTTTAAGCACAGCTTGTTTACGATTTTTTAAGTACCGTAGTTGCCATTTTTGTGTTTGAATTATGATTTCAAGCAGAAAAGTTACAAGAAATGATGACATAAACTAAGTAGATCCCTTAAAATAACAGTAATACACTGTACATATCTAAAAACCATTTTAAAAAACTTGTCTTGAAAATGTTTTGTATTTTTGCATCCTATGTTTTTAGAGCATTGCTGAGTTTAAAATATATTGCAAGCTGTGTAAAATTCACACATTTTACAGTAGTGGCAACTTAGAAAAAAAGTATTTTCAACTGAATATGAATTCATCTGCAACATCAAAGGGACTCTGTATCAGGACAAAATCCTAAACCATTCATACAGTACAATAATTTTTGAGATTACCCTTCTTGTGCTGCCATTATGTCTTTGTGTCAAAATTTAAACTGTTTGCTAAATATGGTGGTGGTGGGTGAAGCAAGGTGCAATTTTGCTTTGCGCATAAAACTGTCTGGCTTTCTACAATTGCTTATTTAATATTTTTTCTCAGGCCTCCTACTGTTATTAAAACAATAAGATTTTGGGGGGAAATGTAAATTTCCACTGGAATTTTTTTTATGTATTTCCCCTGTCCGTGTTTTACTTATGGAGGTCATTTACACATTTCATGCACAAAATGACCACATCTGCTTAAGCAAGCTTGCCTTTTTGTACCCCTGTATTTTTGTCTGTGAGTCAATGAGCATATCTGCATTTTCCTGCTTTTTGTTTTCAGTATACCTCAAATATACAGTACAATTCTACCTAGGCAATGAAATCACATTCATCATACGTATGTATTGTCTGCCTTGTTGCCCTTTGCTTGTATAGGCTTTGAACTGTCCATTGAGTATCCTAGTGAATGTCTTTTTTTTTTGTTTGTTTTATTTTGTTGTTGTTGCTGTGGGCACAGTGTGAAGTCAGCCTTGCTCATCTTTTTGCCTATAACTTGTAAACTAAGATTTGGCTAAAGTTCTTTCTCCGGTAATACACATGAAGCTTAAGCACCCAGAGGTGCTTGCGCATATCTGTAGAATTCTGCTAGAGTGTCTGTCGAACTCCCAGAAGCCTAGGGTGTTTTGTTATGCAAGTGATGACTTTTTTTTTTTTTGGAAATTGGTATTTTGCTTCAGCCCTCCTTCATGTGAAGTTTCCCTGTTGGTCTTAGGCCATTCATCACAGTGCTGGGCCAAAAGGAGGGCTCAGGTCAACATCCTAGGTGAAGTAGATATTTACAAAACCAAGTGACTCTGGTTGCTGACCTACAGGGCAGGTCTGGAAGAGGACTTCAGATATGTGCTGTGTATATTACTGACCTAGGGCTTTATATCAACCGCATGTTTACCTTGCAAAAAGTGGAAAACCAGCATTCCATTAGTGCATGTAGCCAATGGCCGAAGTGCTGATTTGTGTATTCTGACAGGGGAGTCCCTGATGTCAGAATACAATAATGCAACCGTGGAAAATCCTGTATCCACATGGCTTGTGTGGATGCGGGAATCTGTCAGTTTTTTTTGTTCAGCCCACTAGTTGAATAAAAATCAACTCTCCATATCTACCCAGCTTAAGTCTTAACCTTTAATAATAGCATACTGGCTGGTGGGATAAAATCATCCAGTTCTAGTTTATGGCTACTACAGTTATTACATTAAAGATGAAATGTGGGCTAAACAAATACTGACTGAAGAAGCCATGTGTGCTACCTAAATCTTGATGCATCTCTGTAATCCAGTAGGAAATAACTGATGCACTTTGCCTCTGTGCAGGAGATTTCTCTTATTAGGACTGCTTTCAGCAGCAGGTAGAGTACCTACTGGGTTCTACCCACAGTTCTGCTTTCTGGCACCAATAGGAATTTCCAATAGGTAATATTTGTGACTGCAAAGGCATTTGCCGCTTACAAAGTTACGTTTGTGTCTTTCTGTGGTTATTGAGAAATATTTTTCAGTAAACATTTTTTGGGACTGGAATTACGCAATACATTTTGAGCACTAGTATTATATGTCAGTATCCAACTAATAATCACCATCAAAAATCATTTATTGTGGCTGCCCCTTAGTATGCTGTGGTGAATGGCTATAGTATACTGCTGTGCTGTCTAGAAGAGCTTAAACCAGAACATATGGCTAAAGGCTTTGCTTGCTTAAGAGTGTCATGTATTTGTTTTATTCTGCATTATCAGAGGTGTAATCTCACAAATTTGTGTTGATGTACCTCCATTGTCTTTTTTTTTTTTTATGTGTCTGGACATTTTTTGCAAAGTACAATTGCATTTTTTTAATTGGTAACATAATAAATGTTATACTTTTTAAATATATATAAATATTTTTACATATTTCTGAATTCGGGTTGCAGTTAAAGTTATTGTCTGTTGCAGCGTCCCTTTGACCTCAATCTCAAATCGGAAGGAAATAGGCTTGCAACATATCTTAATTATGTAAGTACCTTGGTAAATGTTTCATGATTCTTTCAGGTCTGCAGTTTATTTTCACGTTTAATTTTGTAGAAAGAGGAACCTGATGTATTCAAGCGTTTAGGGACTGGCAATCGTGTGGCAACCTTTTTAAACTACGTAAGTATAGTATCTCCAGTACGACAGAACTGCTAAGCATGGAAAAACTGGAATGCGAAAGATGAACATCATGGTTGCCATAATGCTAAATTCAGCAAAGATGGTAAAATGTTTAAATCGTAAAACAACCCTGTTTGAACTGATGGGGAGGAGTTTGAAAAAATGTAGCTGAAGATTGTTATCATGGATGGGTAGTGTAATGGGATAGCAGTATAACATATTACCATGTATGATACGTTTTTGTTTGCATGTGTTTACAATTAATATATCACCAATATATGCAAGCACTTTTTAACCACTGACTCACAAGCCTCTTCTGACACTTCTCACATGCATGTAAAAATCTGAATTTTTTTTCCCAGATAATTACTTAGAACCCTCAAATATTATATATTTTCTGAAAGCATGTGCCCTGGAGAAAAAAAAATGTTGGTTGCTACAATTTTTTATGTCACACATTATTTGCACAGTTGTTTGTTAAATGCAATAAAAAAAAACAAAGAAAAAACACTGTAGTGAATTTTAGTGCACACAAAATAATACCCTATTGTTTGGTGAAACATAAAAGATGATGTTACACCGAATTGTACACACCGATGAAATGGCGACAAACTGCTGTTCTAAAAATCTCCATAGCTGACTATTTAAAAACCTTTACATGTGTTACTGGTTTAGAGTTGCACAGGAGGTCTGGTGCTAGAATGATTGCTTTCGCTCTGGTGTTTGCGGCGGTGCCTCATATGTGGGGTTTTGATCGCGGTTTTTACATAAGCGCACTGGACCAATATGCGCATTCACATTTGTACATGAACACAGGGGAATGGGGGCACTTTATTTTTTTATTTTTTTCCTATTTTATTTAAATGTATTTTTCTTACACTGTGTTTTATTTATCAACTTTATTGCTATCATAAGAGATGAACAACGTCCATTGTTATAGCTAAGGCAGTGACAGGTACTTTTTACTAAGAGATCTGGGGTCTGTCAGACCCCAGGTCTCTCCTCAGTGCAAAAGCATCTGATCAAATCAAGGCTGTGGCACAGGTCATAAGCACCCTAACTGGTCTGCAGCTATGCAGCTCCCTGCACAACAAACTGAGATGCACTGTGTGTTTTGACACCTTTCTATTGGAACTAGCATTACATTTTATAGCAATTTGAGCTGCAGTTGCTCTTTTACTGGATCAGACTACATAGGCCAGCCTTTGCTCTCCAGGTACCTCAATGACCCTTGGCCACACATAAGCCTGTCCCCAGTTTGCCAGTTTTCCTCCCGTGGACCACTTTTGGTCGGTCCTGACCACGGTAGACTATGTCCCACAAGAGCTGCAGTTTTGGAGTCTCCCTGACCCAGTCATCTAGCCATTAAAATTTGGCCCTTGTCAAAGTCACTCAAATCCTTACACTTGCCCATTTTTTCTGTTTTTGACACATCAACCTTGGGGTCAACATGTTCACTTGCTGTGTAATATATTCAACCCACTTTCAGATGCCATTGTCACAAGATAATTAATGTTATTCACATAACCCGCTAGTGGTCATTGTGACAAACGCGGTGCCCGACCCCTGCCCTTCTCACCAACTCGTGAGAACGGACCAGCCAATCTCACATCGTGCTCTCACTTGCATACCAATGCCAATCTCAGCTGCGCACTGCACAAAGATTTTCCAGCTCACCAGACCACAATGTATGTGCCAGCAGCCTGAGAGCGATTGTCACATGGTTAATTAATTATGCAATTAACCCTTCAAACACCAAACTGCCACCATATAGCTTTGGGACCATCAACCCTTCACAATGTTAGCAAGAACTGTTGTGAACAATAAACGTCTGTAACACACACTGTCACCACAGACAAGTATATTTAGAGGATTATTATATACAGTAGCACTCTGCAAGAGACAGGGATTCTTTAGTTGAATTAAAAAAAGCCTTAGAAATAGTTTTACCTCTTTTCAAAATAGGGTTTATTAATGAAAAGGTCAAATGGTGCAATTAAAATATTTACAGAAAGGGATGTTACAAAGACATAAAGAGAACAATAAAGTAACAGAGAAATAAAAGTAAGAAGTTAAGAAGGCAGAATATTTGTAAAGGCCTTGGTTTTAGCAGAGTCCAATTGTCCAAGCAAAAACATTGCCTTGGTTCTCACGTCCGTTAAGATGTTCCTTGGTTGATGTTAAATGAGAGTTCCCTTGCTAGATCCGGTCAGTTCCTTTGCTATAATATCAAAGGGGTGTTGCCAGAGAGCAACTGACCAATAATCCAGTTTAAGGGATGGTTGCTAGGAGGTCACCAAATTTATGGCCAAGTCCCAGCTACAGTTTTACACTAATATTAATAACCTCCAATATGTGCAGGTGGTATTCTAGCAATTGGCAGATTAATATTTAGAATTATATTTCAAACCCAGGGATATCAAACACAGCGTACCTTTGTCACCCAGGAGGGAGGAGACTGCTTTTTTCCTTTTGGTATGTACTAACATAGTCCTGTATGACCTTGATTTGTTTGGTATGATATTCCCTATTCAAATATATACCTAATATTAATGTGTCCTGTTCCTGTTGAATTTTATGAATTGTATGTAGAATTGTTACATTGTGGAATAGACGTTTTATAGCATGCTCTGCATTCCTAGAGCCTTAGTGGCCTTACGGGTCATGTGTGACGGCTTGAGTGGGTTATTGTTTTACGATAGGGCAGAGGAAAGTGTTTTCCATGATTAGTGGAAACAGACATCCTGCCAAGACTAATTAAGATAAGAAGAGGTTCTTTTGATGTTTGTTAAAAGGTACAGCTACAAATTTCATAGTTTGCAAGGGGAGGGGGGAGAAGGAACACTTCTCATGAAACCAAAATGCTGAGACCTTAACAAGATGGCATGTCGCATACAGCTCCATGTCTCTGTTGCACACAATCGTTACAGTCATAATGTTATGAGATATGTTGCTGGTACCATGAGGCGATACTTGGACCCTACAGAGGATGCACAGGCAGTCCAACTCCTCCAGGATGGCACATCAGTTAAGTAACAGAGGGGGTTGTTAATCAGTTTCAGCTGCTTTGGTGTTAATGAAATTACCAACAGGTGCACTAGATGGGCAACAATGAGACGACTCCCAAATTAGGAATGGTTTTACAGGTGGAAGCCACTGAAATTTTTTCCCCTACTTATCTTTTCTGACTGGTTTTTACTAGTTTTGCATTTGGATTTTGCATCAGTGTCTGGTACTACTGGTAGCATGAGGCAATACCTGGGCCCTACAGAGGATGCACAGGCAGTCCAACTCCCCCAGGATGGCACATCAATATGTGCCATTGCTAGAAGGTTTACTGTGTCTTCCAGCACAGTCTCAAGAGCATGGAGGAGATTTCAGGAGACAGGAAGTTACTCTAGGAGAGCTGGACAATGCCGTAGAAGGTCCTTAACCCATCAGCAGGACTAGTATCTGCTCCTTTGTGCAAGGAGGAACCAGATGAGCACTGCCAGAACCCTACAAAATGACCTCCAGCAGGCCACTGGTGTGAATGTTTCTGACCAATCAGAAACCGACTTCATGAGGGTGGCCTGAGGGCCCGACGTCCTCTAGTGCATTGTTTCTCAATCTTTTTCTAGTCGGGGCGCCCTTGAAAAGTTTTTTCAGTCATGAGGCACCCCTATCCAAGGCTTGGTTTACATCACTGTGAAATTGCGCTCATTCCTGACACGTAGAAAAATGATCTGCTCTTTAGGGGTACCCCATACATTGGCAAACGTGGGGTGTTTTTGGTGTGGTGCAAATTTAAAACTAAGGTCAGGGACGACTTTCGCTGCATTTCTGTGGGTAAGGCAGCCCATTGAAATGAATGGGGTGCCCTACACACAGCCACAGATGTGAACCAAGGGCCTGTTTGCCTGTGAGGTTGTAGGGTGGTAAAACCACGCAATTGAGTGGCTTTCACCACCCCCAACTGCTCTCCCTTTAGCTGCAGAAACAGCAGCTGGTGTTGTACACATGCTGTTGCCACAGCTGGAGGTGTACCTCCAGGCGAATGGAGTTGAACTACAACCACCCTGCAACTCTGTGCGCATTGCACACAGTTGTGGTGTGGTGATTGATGCTGGGGTTAATCCAGGTGATGAGGCAACATATTGCCTCTTTACCACCTGTCAAATGATCCTGAAAAGCGATCTGAGCATGGATTGCTGCTATTACGAACAAGTCCTAAAAAAGCAATTATGATAGGACAGGAATAGGGGGTCGAGATTAGAAGTAAATTACAAACACACAGACACACACGTATGTACATACACACAGACACATGTACACACACACATACACATGTTCTAACACATACACACACTCGTACATACACACAGCCACATGTATACAGCATTATGAAAAGTTACAGTACCTTAGCTTCCATCACACAGGCAACTACTGCACTCTAGGGGGAAGCAGAGAGCACAGAATACACTCCCCTTCCCTTTGTTTTCACTTTTCTCAGCGGTCTGATGGCTCCCAGTGCCGACGTACAGTGCGGCTGGGGATTGGGAGTTCGGGCTCAAGTGACAGCCATTCTACCCACGGTACCCCTGAAGACCTCTGGCGGCACCCCGGTTGAGAAAGGGTGCTCCAGTGGGCCCTGTGCTCACTGCCTGGCACCATAGAGCTCAATTGGCATTTGCCATTGAACACCAGAATTGGCAAGTCCACCACTGGCACCCTGTGCTTTTCATAAATGAGAGCAGGTTCACCCTGAGCACATGTGACGGATGTGAAATGGTCTGGAAAAGCCGTGGAGAACGTTATGCTGCCTGCAACATTGTTCAGCATGACTGTTTTGGTGGAGGGTCAGTGATGGTCTAGGGAGGCATATCCATGGAGGGACGCACAGACATCTACAGGCTATACAATGACACCCTGACTGCCAGTGGGTATCAGGATGAAATCCTTGGACCCATTGTCAGACCCTACGTTTGTGCAGTGTGTCCAGGTTCCTCCTGGTGCATGACCGTGCCCATCCTCATGTGGCGAGAGTATGCAAGGCAGTTCCTGGAGGATGAAGGAATTACCCCAGGACGCCATCTGTCGTCTCATTAGGAGCATGCCCCAACATTGTCAGGCATGCACATGGAGGCCATACAAACTACTGAGTACCATTCTGAGTTGCTGCACTGAAATTTCAGCAAAATGGACTAGCCTGCTACATCATTTTTTCACTTTGATTTTCAGGGCTTCTTTGAAGTCAGTCCTCTATAAGTTGATAATTTTCATTTCCATCAAACCATGGGGCATCCTTACATTCTTAACACATTATGCAGTCTATATCAGTATAGATATCCAGCATGATATTTTTCCACGTTGAGATCTGATGTGTTTTCAAACTGTTCCTCTAATTTTTTTGGGGTGTGTGTGTGTGTGTGTGTGTGTGTGTGTGTGTGTGTGTGTGTGTGTGTGTGTGTGTGTGTGTGTGTGTGTGTGTGTGTGTGTGTGTGTGTGTGTGTGTGTGTGTGTGTATATATACACACACACTATTGCCAAAAGTATTGGGACACCCCTCCAAATCATTGGATTCAGATGTTCCAATCACCTCCATGGCCACGGGTGTATAAAATCAAGCACCTAAGCATGCAGACTGCTTCTACAAACATTTGTGAAAGAATTGGGCACTCTCAGGAGCTCAGTGATTCAGTCGTGGTGCCGTGATAAGTTGCCACCCATGCAATAAGTCCATCTGTGAAATTTCCTTGCTACTAAATATTCCACGGTCACCTGTTACTAGTATTATAACAAAATGGTTAACAAAGAGGTTAGCACATGCAGAAGCGCACAGTGCGCAGAAGTCGCCAACTGTCTGCAGAGTCAATAGCTAAAGACCTCCAAACTTAAACTATATATATATTTTTTTTTATTTTTTTCTTAACCACATTGTGTTTGTCTATTGTTGGGACTTAGATGAGGATCAGATCACATTTTAGTCAAATTACTGCAGAAAGCCAATTCATTTTAAGGGATTCACATACACACAAAGAAAAAGTCTGTGTGTGTATGTATGTGTGTGTATGTATGTGTGTGTATATATATATATATATATATTGGTTGGACAGAGTTA
Source organism: Staurois parvus (assembly GCF_062004578.1). Taxonomy (NCBI): domain Eukaryota; kingdom Metazoa; phylum Chordata; class Amphibia; order Anura; family Ranidae; genus Staurois; species Staurois parvus. The sequence goes on along the minus strand of NW_028318444.1, from coordinate 1,369,117 downwards.
TGGAAACGCCAGGTAAAAGAACAAAATCGTTACCTAATATGGTGTTGGACTGCTTTTGGCATCCAGGACGGCATGAATTAACCTGGGAATGGACAGATATAGGCCTTGGATGGTTTATAACGGAATCTGATGCCACTCTTTATGCAAAAGTTGTTCCAATTCTCGCAGAGATACCGGAAGCGGAAAACGAGCCCAAATTTTGTTTTAAAAAATTGACCATAGTGAAGGGGGCGTGACCGTATGTGAAGAGAACTAGACATGTGTCAGCTGAGCTCCGCTCCTCACTCATCCTCGCACTGATTCTGTGACAGCAGTTTCCCTGTCTTCCACTTGTGGACATCTTCCTGACAGCAGTGAGTCGGGTGGGCACGCAGTTCTTCCTCCATATGTCACCTGGCAAGCACAAGTCGGGCCGGCCTTCGGTGGTTCCCTCGAGCTCCTCTCCTCTGGCAGCCATCTTGGTCATGAGGCTGGCTTTTACAGCAGTGTCAGCGGGAACGCAGACATCCCGGGAGACCATGGGGGATCCTAGTCCATCTTCAGCTGACTTCCTGCTGGCTATCACCTCCTGCAAGGAGGCCCTGACCTCCAAAATAGACTCATTATCCATGGATGTAGGCCTTATCCGACATGATATGGAGAAATACCGCAAAAGGTTGACTGAGGCAGAATCCCTCATATCCCAGGTGGAGGACAAGGTCCAGATGGATTCTAGAGAACTCAGGGCTCTCCAGAGGCAGGTAAAAGCTCTCCAAGACAAATCTATTGACATGGAAAATAGGCTGCAACGGAATAACCTGTGGATACTAGGCCTTCTGGAGAAGGCCGAGGGCGCAAAACACGCAGACTTTGCGGAGCTGTTTCTGCCTAAACTGTTGGGCCTCCAATATCTTTCCTCCACATTTGGGGTTGAGCGGGCCTATCAGGTCCCTCCCACTCCACTGCCACCTGGGGCTCCCCGAGGCCTTTTCTAGTCAAACTCCTATACTACTGGGACTGGGATGCGCTGCTGTCGGCTGCGTGGAATTCTTTTGAACTTCTATATGAAAATGCCAAAATCTCTCTGTATCCTGATTACTCCCTTGAGGTGCAACAACACCATTGCTCATTCATGGAGATCCATAAACGTCTACATGACCGTGGCCTGAAATACAGCTTGTTACCTGGCTGGAGGCTCGTTAAGGCATGAAACTTCAAGTCTCCTGTAAGTACACTGTTCACCTGCTACTGACATTTGCTTGAAGCTGTCTCTGAACTCTTTTTCTGCCACTTGAAACGTCTATCTGCAGAGATTCCTGTCCTGGCCCTTCTTCTGTTATACTGTCAGTTCGCTACGATGGTCTTGGAGTGGAAGCCTCTTGCATGTCTACTCACTCTCAGCTTCCCCAAGACAGACTGTAAGATGGACGTATGGACTCCATCACTTGTTTTCCAGTTTAGGGTGCAGGCCCTGCACTGGTTGTTTTTTGTTTGTTTCCTTTTTTATGGTGCATGAGCAGGGTTTTATTATTGTGTTTTTTTTAGGGGTTTTTTAGGTTAAGGGGGTTGTTTGTGTATTAGTTATACTCCAATGCCTTTCTGTTCGATAGACTTATATATGCAATGGCCTTGTCAGATTTAGCTGCTCATGGGAACCCTTTTACTCCATCTTCTGGTTTTAGGGTGGCTTTGGTCACCGTGACTCTGACATCATGACATCTATACATAAAGATTGTTTTTATATCCTCTCCTGGAATGTCAGGGGCCTAAATTCTAAGTGCAAACACCCCTATTTTAATAGCTTCAATTGCATAATCCACATATAGTTCTACTGCAAGAGACTCATCTTCTGGGTAGTAAAGAACTGGCTCTGAAGAGGCCGTGGGTGAAGAGGGCTTTCCACGCCATCTACTCTCGTGGGGTAACAATCTTGATAAGCAAATCAGTCCCTTGTGTGGTTGAGGAGGTTGCTATTGACCCTAATGGGAGGTATGTCATGCTGGTGGTGTCAATATGGAACCAGAAATATATTATTGTTAATAATTACCTGCCACCACCCAGTCATATGGCCCCTCTCTCTGTTGCTGAAGAAGCTGGCCCCGTTTTGCCCTGCCAAAATTTTATTCATGGGAGATTTTAATGCTACATTCTCACAATCCTTAGACCAGTTCCCCCAGCATCTTTTAATTCAGATTTAGCCATCTGGACACAGGCTGATAACATATCTGAGTTGTGGAGCTGGCTTCATCCCCATGATAGGGTTTATTCTTGTTTTTCCTCATCTCACAAGACTGCCTCACGTATTGATTTAGCGTTTGCTAACCCTATTCTTCTTGGTGATATTCAGGAGCTAGCTACCTTCCAGCGGGTCTATCAGATCACAGTCCCCTTAGATTGCTAATTTGCGCTCAGCGGCTGTGTAATGGTTCTTTCTGGAGGCTTCATCCCAAGTGGATCCATCATGCTGTCTCTGAGGAATGCATCCCATCAGGTCTGCGTGATTACTGGGAACATAATGCTGGGTCAGCTTCTCTTGCTATGGTTTGGGGTGCCTAAAAGGTGCATAGTAGGGGGCTATATATTTCTGTTGTTTCTGCTATCAAGTCAGAAAACTCTGCCCTCATGTCTCAGTTACAGTCCAATGTGGCAGAGGCATCAGCCCAATATTCCTCTACTCCTACTGTAGATAATTATGACTTCCTCTCTTCGGCTCGCCGAGAGTTGCATGTACATATGTCAGAAATTACTGGGTTGGATGTACAGGCTCGCAGACATGAATTTTTCGAATTTGGAGACAAAAATGGTAGGTTGTTGGCAATGATGTCTCAGCACGATAGGCCTCACACTATGATCCTGGAAATCTGTGCTGTGGATGGGGTGGGGGTGTCTTCCCAAGAGGGTATTTTGCACTAGTTTAAAAATTATTACACCTCCCTCTATTCCTCCTTTACTCCATCAGATCTTAATCCTTCAGGCTTGGCCGCCCTGCTAGACCCTTTGGTCTTTGGGTGGCTTTCCAACTCTGAGCATGCCCTATTGGTTTTGGATATTACCTCAGAGGAGGTCTCCGTGGCTGTGGGCTCCTTCCCTAATGAAAAGGCCTCCCGATGGACTTTTACAAAGCCAATGTGGAGCTTTTAGCCTCTATACTGATGTCCTTGTATAAGGACTGTCTACACACTGGCTCCTTACCTCCCTCTATATCTGAGGCGCATATCATATTGCTTCATAAACCGGGCAAGGATCCCAAACTTTGCGTTTCATATAGGCGGATAGCACTTCTCAACAGTGACTTCAAAATCCTCACCAAACTTCTCTCCATTAGGCTGAATAAGGTACTAACATCAGTTATCAATTTGGATCAGATGGGTTTCATGCCAGGCAGATCTACGGATATTAACATCTGCCATTTGTTCTCTAATATACATACTACTCACCTGAATGGAGGCTCTCGAACTATAGCCACAGCAGATATGGAGAAGGCCTTCGATACAGTGGAATGGGCTTACCTATGGGAGGTATTGCATCAGATGGGTTTTCTCTTGCGTTTTATAGTTTGGTTACGGACCCTATACTCGAGCTCCCTGGCTAAGATACGGGTGGGTGGCCTTCTTTTGGCTGCCTTCCATATACAATACGGCACTAGACAGGGATGCCCCCTCTCCCTGGCCCTGTTTGCTGTGGTGATGGAGCCTATAGCAGAGGCCCTTCAAGTCTCCCCTGATATTATTGGCCTCTGGATGGGATGGTTGGAGGAGAGGGTGGCCTTATATGCAGATGATCTGTTATTGTTTCTTAATGATGCTGGCCTTTCCTTCAGGAAGCTCTTTCTCTCATTAACTCATTCTCTAGATTCACGGGTATGAAGGTTAACTGGCACAAATCACTGTTATTCCTGGTAGATGCTGGAGCCCTGGCTTCCTCTTTCCCTAATTCTCCCTTGCAGTGGGTGGACAAATTCACTTATTTGGGTGTTGTTGTCTCTGGGACAGCCTCTGATTTTATGGAATTGAATCTCCACCCAATTCTGTCCGAGGTCGGGTCAAAATTGAAGGCATGGAGTAATTTTGCCCCTTTCTCTAATTGGCCGCATTAACCTGTTGAAGATGAAAATACTCCCAAATTTATGTACATCTTCCGAAACTCCCCTAAGTGGCTTCCCAAGTCATTCTTTGTGAAGTTGAACCGATTGTTGCATTCATTTCTTTGGGGAACCAAACCTCCCAAATATAAACTCACTACCCTCACCAGACCAAAGGACAGGCGGGGTTGGCTATGCCGGACTGTTTTAAGTACTTCCTTGCTGCTCAACTTGTTACTGTGCACTGGTGGTTGCAGCCAGATCTTTCTAATACCTCTATTGTCCTGGAAGCGGCGATTTTTACTTGCCTTAGAGGCCCTTCAATCTGTAGTGTTCAGGGGATCAAAATCACCCAATAGTCTCACACCACCTATGCGTACCACTCTTTGGGCCTGGACTTAGACTGGATTCTCTTCCCTTTAGCACCTTGTCCCCGCATACTCCACTGTGGTTAAATCCCTCTCTTTCCCATTTTGCTACAATCCCGGACCCCAACTTGGGCTAAATACAAAATAAAAACCTTGGAGCACATCACGGGTCATTGTGAACTGTTTCCCTTTTCAACTCTCCAAGCTAAATACAGTCTGCCCCCACATTAATACTTCAGCTACCTCCAGGTTTCCCATGCCTTCAGAGGCCAGTTCTCCGGTCAACAGATCTCTTTCCTACTCTGAGCTGAAATCTATCCTTCATGTATCACTCTTGAAAAAACCCATGTTAGAACTCTACAGATATCTTCTTGTGGCGGCCAGCCCCGAATTGGCATCCTTGCATCTGAAATGGAGGATCAACATTCCTAGTCTGGATGATGATGACTGATCTGAGATTTAGGATTATCCCTTTTCTCCCCTAGTTTCTGCCAGAGATAAACTGATCCAATTTAAAATTCTACACAGGGCTTACTTCACCCCATATCGGTTGCACAAAATGAATCCTTCCCTTTCTCCAGCATGTTGGCAATGTTCACACCAAGATGGGGAGTTATTTCATATTTTTTGGACTTGGCCTGCTATTGTGTAATTTTGGCAGGCAGTTTTACAAATAATTGGAGAAGTAGTACATATTACAGTTCCCCTTGGACCCAAGTATTGTTTGTTGGGGCTGGTGGAATCTCTGGCTCCCGCTGTGGCCAAGCACACCCTATTAAATACCCTGTTATTTTATGCTCGCAAAACAATCACTTTACGCTGGAAACAACCATCTTCCCCTGCCATAACCTACTGGAAATGATTAGTAAACTCTAATTTGCCCCTTTATCAAACTACTTATTGTAATAGAGGATGCCCCCTCAAATTTTATAAAATTTGGTCTTGCTGGCTGGATGCTACCTCTGCCGCCACTACGGTGGATGGTGAGGGGAATAGAGCTGTGGGAAGTTACTAATGTGCTTTTTTTTTCCTGACTTGAATTGGGTTCACTCTTGTCTTCTATGGTCTTGTTATTCACTTGTATTTGGTTAGGCCTTGCATGTCCTGTAATGTCTCCACCCCCTCTCCTCCGGGGTTGTTTTAAACTTTTAGTTAGTTATGTGCTAGACCTGTTGGGCCTATGGCCCTGCCCCTGTGAGGGCAACTTTTGTTTTTATTTCCTGTTGTTTGTGTTTCTCAACAAAATCAATAAAAAAGATTTAAAAAAAAAAAATTGACCAAAGTGGCTCTATGATATTGAAGTTCTGCTACTGCGGCATCCATAGAAGGTGTGAGACTTTATCTGAATGCTCATCAAATGATTTGACAACACCAGCTGTGTGAATCAGAACATTATAGTCTTGGCAAATGGTGTTGTCTTCAGGAACAATGTCTGCACCATGGGGTGCACATGGTGGGTCAAAATTTGTACATAGTGGCTGGCTGTGACTCTACCTTTCAAGGTGATGGTGGGGCCTGCAGAATACCGAGATATGGCTGCCCAAACCATAGTTGTGCCGCCACCATGTTTTACCATTAGCACAAGACAGTCTTGGTTGTAAGCTTGGGAAGGTGTTTGCCACACCTTAACAAGTCTGGTGGTTGGGAACAGTGTGAAGCTCAATTCATGGGACCATTTTACAGTTTGCCATTGTTCAATAGTTCATAATTTATGAGTGTTGCACCACTCTCTTCTCTTTTGAGCATTAATATTGGTAACTAGTGGTTTGGCAGTTGCAGCTTGCCCATGAATGTTTTGCATATGGAGTTATCTCTGCACAGGTTTTGTGCACACGGGCTTCAGAAGACTGAGATTAAGCTCTGTAGTCAAGTTTGATGCAGTTATTTTCTTTTTCCGGGTCACAGGCGGTTTGTATGTTTGCAATTGCCCCATAGAGAACAGCAAACTGTGTATGTGTCCACTGTGCACAAGAGGAGAAGACACAGACCTGTCATCTGCCTGCTCAGTTTGGATCAGTGGACCGAACCACGCTGAGCAGGCAGATCCGCTTAGCGGAGTCCACCCATGTGAAAAGGGCTTTACTGTAGCATCTCCAAAGTAGGAAATGGAAATGTTCCCAGCAGGGCTTCCACAGCACAAATCCTCCAGTTGTACTCCTGCGTTTTTAGTTTTAAAAATTCAATTTTGTATAATACACAGTACTTTTCAAACTAAATATTGTCTAGTAAGAGTTTAGATCGACTTAAGGTTTAGGGGTTAGCCATTGCTTCAAAGGTTTCCAGCCAGGCAGCTTTTGTTTCTGAAGATTGAAGTGGTAGTGGAGGAGAGAGGGTTTAGTTAAAGGATAACGAAAAAAACAAAAAAAATCAGCTATTCGCTAAAGCAGAACATGATAAAAAATAATGGGTTCCATTCAAAAAACGGTATCTAGCACTTTATGAAATGCTGTAAAATACTGCTCAGCATTTTTCAGAAATTTTTTGGCATTCACTAAGAACACTTCTAAAATACCACATGCGGAATTTTTCTGAAATATGTAGTTTATACCTCATGGAACTATACATTATTTTATCTGATGTGATATCTAGTGAAATGGAACAGTGGAGAAGAATTGAAACCCCTGTCAGTTTTTATTTCTAATAGAGAGGTAAAATTATTTAAACTATAGAAATATGCTAACTCATGAAGTCAGTGCGGTCCCTGCAGCATATGTATTAATACAATAGAAAGAAGGTGACTAGAATACTAGTCAAAGGGAAGCTGCTTTAATAGGACACGTGGTTTATCAAAAATAACTTTAAATTAGATTAGTTAAATTAGGTAATATAAAATATATTTCTAAAAGTCAAATATATTATGAAAATAGTATTAAAAAAAACCACACACATATATAAATACCCTTTTTCTTATATATGTGTGTGATTTTTTTTTTTTTTTATACCATTTTTATTCAATATTTTACTTGTAGAAAGATATTTTGTATTTACTTAAAGTATAACTAAATGAAAAACTTTTTTTTAGTTTTGGATAGTGTGGAGAGGAATTAGAACTCCTGTTATTGTCCTGCTTACCATTATCATTGAAAGTAGAAGAAAATCCCACATTTTTGGTTTTTCGCAGAAAACTAATAGAGGGGAAATCTTCCAATGGGGACACAAATGGCAAAAAAAAAAAACCTAACAGCAGTTATAACCCTCCCTTACTCTATCCAAAATGAAAAGGACACTTCAACACAGCAGAACTCTTGAATTAACTCTCCAGAGTTGGGGAACCCCTGCTAAAAATGTCTATATCTATAACTTGTGATACATTAGTGTGATGGTTACTCGGAAGAATTACCCCCTTACAGATAACTAAAAAGATCAATGGTGTCAGCGAGAACTTGACAGTGGGAAGGTATCTCTAAAAATAATTGTGAAAAAGTAAAGTATTCCACTATATATGACACACACACCTGTTCAGTTGCTTGGTAAAGTTGCTAATTAGCCAATCATATGGCAGCAACTATGGCCACTTCAGTATCTAGACATGGTGAAGACGACTTGCTGAAGTTCAAACCGAGCATCAGAATGAGGAAGAAAGGGGATTTAAGTGACTGAATGTGGCATGGTTGTTGGTGCCAGATGGGCTGGACTGAGTATTTCAAAAACTGCTGATCTACTGGGATTTTCACGCATAACCATCTCTAGGGTTTACAGAGAATGGTCCAAAAAAGAGAAAATATCCAGTGAGTGGCAGTTGTTTGTGCAAGATTGCCTTGCTGCTGTCAGAGCAAAATGGCCAGACTGGTTCAGGATGATAGATAGGCTACAGCAAGGGTGTCCAAACTTTTTTCAAAGAGGGCCAGATTGGATGAAGTGAACATGGTGGAGGGCCGAACATTTTTCCAAACATTCTTTGAACCATTACAATTAAATGCAAATAAATTATTTTATGCCAAGTTACCGTATTTTTCGCCGTATAAGACGCACCTGACCATAAGACGCACCTAGGTTTTAGAGGCAGAAAACAGGAAAAAAAAATTCTGAACTAATGGACTGCAGACACAGTACAGGAGATGACCAGAGACTGCGGACAGCACAGGGATGACCAGAGACTGCGGACAGCACAGGGATGACCAGAGACTGCGGACAGCACAGGGATGACCAGAGACTGCGGACAGCACAGGGATGACCAGAGACTGCGGACAGCACAGGGATGACCAGAGACTGCGGACAGCACAGGGATGACCAGAGACTGCGGACAGCACAGGGAGGACCAGAGACTGCGGACAGCACAGGGAGGACCAGAGACTGCGGACAGCACAGGGAGGACCAGAGACTGCGGACAGCACAGGGATGACCAGAGACTGCGGACAGTACAGATGACTGCTGACCTTTGGGGAGGTGGGGAGCGGGTACCTGAATTTGATAGGTACCCGCTCTTACTTCCGCAGTTGTTCTTTGATCTTACCTGTTCCTCGATCCAGCCACGCGCTGTCTTCCCAGCTTCTGTAATGGCGCTCGGCATGACAGCCGGGTGCCCAGTGCGCATGAGCGAAAAGCACTTGCGCTTTGTGATTGGTCCGGCGGCTTCTGGGATCTGTCATGTGTCCCAGGTACCGCCTTACCATTCACAAAAAGCACCGCTTCTTGCGCATGCGCACTTGGCACCCGGCTGTCATGCCGAGCGCCCACACTACAGAAGCCGGGAAGACAGCGCGCCGCTGGATAGAGGAACAGGTAAGGTCCCGCTGCAGAGCTGAGCGGCCGGCCCGGTATTCTGACACGGCCGCGGTGGAAATACCGGACCGGCCTCTCCATATTCGCTCCATAAGACACACTGACACACTGACATGGAGGGCCGTATTAAACCGACCCTCGGGCCGTAAATGGCCCGCGGGCCGGACTTTGGACATGCCTGGGCTACAGTAATTCAAATAACCACTCGTTACAACCAAGGTATTCAGAATACCATCTCTGAATGCACAACAAGTCAAATTTTTAAGCAGATGGGCTACAGCAGCAGAAGACCACACTGGGTGCCACAGCTGTCATCTAAAAATAGGAAACGGAGGCTGCAGTTTGCACAGGCTTACCAAATTTGGATAATAGAAGATTGGAAAAAATGTTGCCTGGTCTGATGACTCTTGATTTCAGCTGCAACATTCAGATGGTAGGGTCAGAATTGGGCATAAGCAACATAGAAGCATGGATCCATCCTGTCTTGTGCCATCCATGCCTTTGTCATCTGTGCAGATGACAAATCTGCAGCAACTGTGTGCTGCTATAATGTCAATATTTCCATATGCGGCTACACTGGTTACATGGTTATTCCCCAGCCTGGACGTCGAACAGATCTGCCTTTGTTCATTTCCAATACATGTGAGTTGATGGGATAAGTGGCTTACATGAGAAAGATAACATTGTTTTTTAACATTGCAAGAGTGTTGCATTTCTGGCAAGATCAACAGGTTTTTTTCTGTACTTGCAAAAATGTTTTCAACCTGAAAAAGTTGAATGCTGTCAACACACCTAAACACTGGTATGCTTCAGCATATATATTTATTTTTAGTTATGCCTTAAATTGCCCAAATACATTACACTCTGCAATATCCTTTTAAACTACCAAACATTATGTGCAGTAAGAGTTTTTCTCATGCAAGAGATTGCACAGATTTTTAAAACAAATTGTAACGTTTATTTACAGCATAGTGTAATGTAGATATGAGTTGCCATTCGAAGTTGATTGCATCTCAAAACACCTGCTTTATAATCTGCTTTTTATCCTAAACAGAACATTTGCAACATGAGCACAATTGTATTCTACTGAAACATAAAAAGGCACTGAGCATTACTTTTGAAAATGTAACCAATTAATGTCGGTAAAACAGGTCAAGCTGTCAATGAAAATTATTGTTACATAGTTAGTCTGGCTGAAAAAAGTCCATTCAGTTCAACCAAAAAAAAAAAAAGTTATAATCCTATACCCACAGTTGATCCAGAGGAAGGCAAATAAAACCCCATGATCCAATTTGCTCCTGCAGGGGAAAAGATTCCTTCCTGATCCCCCGAGAGGCAATCGGATATTCCCTGGACCAATTTACCTATAAATGTTAGTATCCAGTTATATTCTGTGTATATCTGGGAAAGAACCCAGGCCTTTTTAAAAGCAATCCACTGAGCTGGCCAGAACCAACTCGTGTGGGATTCCACATTTTCACAGCTCTTACTGTGAAGAAACCTTTCCATATTTGGAGATTAAATCTCTTTTCCTCCAGATGTAAAGAGTGCCCCCTTGTCCACTGTGATGACCTCAGGATGAATAACTCTACACCGAGTTCACTATATGAACCACTGATGTATTTATACATGTTGATCATATCCCCCCTTAATCTCCTCGTCTCAAGAGAGAATAAATTCAGTTCCTCTAATCTTTCCTCATAGCTGATCTCCTCCATGCCTCGTATCAGTTTAGTTGCCCTTCTCTGTACTTTCTCCAGTTCCCCAATGTTCTTTTTGTGAATTGGTGCCTAAAACTGAACTGCATATTCCAGATGAGCACAATTTTGCAACACTGACATGTGTTAGTAAAACTGTATATATTATCACAACTATTTTGTACATCCAGGTGAACTATACCTTGTTTTTTTTCAAGACAAATTGGGCTTTCATTTGGTGGTAAATGACAATGGATATTTCCTGATCTTTTTTTTTCATTATCAAAGTAAAACTGGCCCAAAATAGTAAAAAAAATCATTTTTTAAATTTAGCTGTGTGTTTTTTGTTGCTACCATAGCCTACCACCAAAGAACAACCCAAAATAAATTTTCCAGTTCTTGACGATCACAGGAATACCATATATGTGTGTGTTATTTGTACCCACAGTACAGCTCAGAAACAATAGTGCACATTTTCTTTTCTACTAAAACACACTGACACAGATACCAATAAAAAAAAATTACTTTGACCTTGACCCAAACACTAACCCTGGCACTGAAATAGATCAAACCTTGATCTATGTATTTTTTTCTTTATTTTCTTTTTTATATTTATTTATTTTAATGGGGTGGGGGGTTCTCTATGCAAGGAGAGATTGAGATACAATGTATCTCTCTACTCCATTCACAGACAGATCAGAGGCTATCACAGTGTGACCTGGAATCGGGAGTCCCAGATCCCAATCATTAGAACGAGACTTGGGGCTCTCAGTGACACCCGGTCTTTGTGCTGGGTGTGCGCTGTGTGGCACGCTCACAGCACAAAGATAGGTACCCAAATATGCTGCCGCATGGAAAACAGCCCAGTTCTGTGAGGTTGCATATTTGTGTTACGTCGGCGTTAAGGGGTTAAGCTTGTGATCTACCAGAGCTCCCTGATCCTTCTCCACCATTGATTTCCCCGGTTGTACTCCCCCTAGTATGTATGATGCATGCATATTCTTAGTCCCCAAGTGCATAACCTTACATTTATCAACATTAAGCGCTTAAGGATTGCCCTATAGCAGATATACTGTGGGTGTCAATCACTGGGTCCCGGTCGGTGATTATCGGCAATCACCGACAGGGAGGAGGGCTGCTTTGTTTACCAACAGTCCTCCTCCCTGTCAGTTTGGGCACACTGCTCTGGATGGCTGAGCACAGCCATCCAGAGCAGTGTGCTTATTATTATTATTATACAGGATTTATATAGCGCCAACAGTTTGCTCAGCGCTTTACAATACTTTTTTTTAATCCGGCTTTCATGTAAAAGCAATCCTAGTGGCTGATTAGCTGCAGAATTGTTTTTTCAAGCAGCGGGAGATGATGCCCCCCATCCCCCACTGCCTTCCACGGCCTTCTAGGGCAGTCCTGTGCCATTGGGGAACCTGAGAATTCAGCCGGTGTTTCTGCCAGCTGACCATAGAGCTGATTGGAGACCGGAATGGTACCAATCATCTCTATAGTCTAAGAGATCGGAAGCTACAAGCATTTCATCACTTCAGTTGCGCAGGATATAAACCGTGCCATTTGTAAATTGGGAAAGCATCTGATCACACCGATTTTGGTTTGATTAGATAATGTAAGGGAAGAGGAGATATCCAAAGTCTGATAGAACCAAGATTTCTCAAAAAAGAATACAGTATATGACAATGCCCATTGAAGTTATAGAGGATATTTGCATATCCTGTGATAGCATTAAATGTTATAAAAAAAATAAATAAAAAGGACAGTATAGAAATAATTTTTATGGCTTATCACCCGCCCCCACCTACGTGTGCGAGTGTGACCCTGTGACGGTATGTAAACAGCAGTTGCACCACGCATGTGAGGTATCGCCGCGAACGTCAGATCAAGGGCGGTAATTCTAGCACTAGACCTCCTCTGTAAATCTCAAATTGCATGTAACGCCTTTTAAAGCATTGCCTATGGATATTAAAAATGTATGCAGTTTGTCACCATTGCACAGAGTTTTGAATAACAATTGCGCTGTCATGCAACAGTGTACCCAAACTAAATTTTTATAATTTTGTTCACACAACTAGAGCTTTCTTTTCGTGGTATTAATCACCACTGGGGTTTTTATTGTTTGCTAAATTAACAAAAAAAGACCAAACATTTTGAGGAAAAAACACTTTTTTTCTTTGTTTCTGTTATAAAAGTTTGCAAATAAATAATTGTTCTTCATAAATTTAGGCCAAAATGTATTTTGCTACATTTCATTGGTGAAAATAACCCAAATCAGTATTTATTATTTAGTCTGTAGGTAAGTTAGAGAGTTCACAAACTATGGGATATATCTGAAAATTGATCAATCCTAAAGTACTGACAGCCGATCTAATTTCTTGAGGCCCAAAAATGTCAGAACAGTACAGATCTCCGCAAAATGACCCCTTTTTGCAACGTAGACAGTCCAACATATTTCATAAGAGGCATGGCGAGTTTTTTTTTTAATTTTGTAATTTTTTTTGTCATTTTTTTGGAAAATTAAGAAATTTAAAAAAAAAATCACAAGTTTTTTTTTTTTTTTACATACTGTCACCAGTGCAGTACAGCGTCACCATATAACTGGTGTTGCAGTGATCAGGGACACTGACTGGTGACAGTACGAAAAAATATATATATAATTTTTTTCAATAATTTTTTGATTTTTTAATTTTTCTTTTTTTTAAGATTTTTTTTTCATATTACACTATGACCAAAGTAGTATAATGTTACCATAGTAACATTGTACTACTTTGGGGACGTGATCCGTATTTTTTTTTGTACACTATTTTATTGCTTATAGAAAAGAATTTCTTTGCTATAAGCAAGCATTTAACTGAATGAAATTTATTCTTTCAGGTTTCTTTGTTGTGATTAGCCGTGATTGGCCACGGCTAATCACATTACACAGATGGGCTGTGATTGGCCCAGCCTGTGCATGTGATCACTGTGACCATTCACAGCTAGACCGACTTGTATACAATCAATGGCATGAAAGGAAGCCATCCATTGTTTACAACTGTCATGTGACCTGCTGTGATTGGCTGAGAAGCCAATTGTCCCATTACTTTTGGTCCCTTAATAAGTTGGAGGCACATATGCAAACTGTTGTAATTCCTACACCGTTCACCTGATTTGGATGTAAATACCCTCAAATTAAAGCTGACAGTTAAAGCACATCTTGTTCGTTTCATTTCAAATCCATTGTGGTGGTGTATAGAGCCAAAAATTTTAGAATTGTGTCGATGTCCCAATATTTATGGACCTGACTGTATATGTAATTTTGTGCAGGGAGTCTGCCCTGTAGCAATAAAACTGCTATAGGAAGGAGGGAAACTGGTTAAAATGCTAGTGGTCTTGCTGTCATGCTGACACAAGGGCTTAAAGTGATTTTAAAGGTCACACTTACCTGCTCCGTGTATTGGTTTTGCACAAAGCTGCCCTGATCCTCTTAGGGCATTCAAGCAGGCTTCCTCCTGAGCCACGCTCCTGTGAATGAACATTGTTCATTTACACACAGAGCATGGCTCAGCCCCACCCCCCACACTCTCCACATTGTCACACTGGCTGTGATTGACAGCAGCAGGAGCCAATGGCCCCCACTGCTGCGTGAGCCAGTTAGGGGAGAAAGAACTGGGAGAGCCGAGGCTCTCCTGCACATCGCTGGATCGAGATGGGTCTCAGGTAAGTATAAGGGGGGGCTGAAGGGGGAGCTGCACACAAAAGGTTTTTTACCTTCATGCTTAGAATGCATGAAGGGAAAAAAACATCCTACCTTTAGAACCACTTTCACTTCTGAGTCACTTACTCAGATATAAACGCATAGATCACACATTCTAACGTGCAGTGTTTTTCATGTAGTAGACCTAAAAAATAGTATATTAGCATATTTTTTAGTACAGGTTCCAGGAATGACTAAATGATTTCTTTTGTTAGGTTAGACATCAGGCAAAATATGCTAGTCAAGCTCCATTCCTGGGATCATCTATTGGAGAAAATGAAGATTTTAGTAGGAAAACATGGAACTGCAGCAAAGGCTTTCAGAAAGCAGATGGCTTGTCCTTGTCTGATGCAGTTTATGCTATGGCAAAACACTTTGTGGAAAGCACAAACCAAACAGGGAAATTTAATACTGTATAGGAAGTATGCTTCTACAGTTTTGACATACACTATATTGCCAAAAGTATTAGGACACCCCTCCAAATCATTTGATTCAGGTGCTCTAACCACCTCCATGGCCACAGGTGTATAAAATCAAGCACCTAGGCATGCAGACTGCTTCTACAAACATTTGTGAAAGAATGGGTCACTCTCAGGAGCTCAGTGAATTCAAGCGTGGTACCGTGATAGGTTGCCACCTGTGCAATAAGTCCATCCAGGGAATTTCCTTACTACCAAGTATTTCATGGTCAATTGTTAGTGGTAATATAACAAAGTGGAAGCAACTGGGAACAACAGCAACTCGGCCACCAAATTGTAGGCCGAATAAAATGACAGTGGGGTCCACCCATGCTGAAGCGCACAGTGCGCAGAATTCGCCAACTGCAGATTCAATAGCTGAAGACCTCCAAACTCCATGCGGCCTTCAGAGTAACACAACAACAGTACATAGAGATCTTCATGGAGTGGGTTTCCATGGCCAAGAAGCTGCATCCAAACCTTACATCAGCAAGTGCAATGCAAAGCGTCAGATGCAGTGGTGTAAAGCACGCTACCACTGGACTCTAGAGCAGTGGAGACATGTTCTCTGTAGTGACGAATCACACTTCTCTATCTGGCAATCCGATGGGCGTGTCTGGGTTTTGTGGTTGCCAGGAGAACGGTACTTGCCTGACTGCATTGTGCCAAGTGTAAAGTTTGGTGGAGGGGGGATTATGGTGTGGGGTTGTTTTTCAGGGGTTGGGCTTGGCCCCTTAGTTCCATTGAAGGGAACTCATAAGGCGTCAGCATACCAAGACATTTTGGACCATTTCATGCTTCAAACTTTGTGGGAACAGTTTGGGAATGCCCCCTCCTGTTCCAACATGACTGGCCTGCAGAGTCCTGACCTCAAACTGATAGAACACCTTTGGGATGAATTAGAGCAGAGACTGTGAGCCAGGCCTTCTCATCCAACATCAGTGCCTGACCTCACAAATACGGTCAAACATTCCCATAGACACACTCCTAAACCTTGTGGACAGCCTTCCCAGAAGAGGTGAAGCTGTTATAGCTGCAAAGGGTGGGCCACCTCAATATTCAACCCTACAGACTAAGACTGGGATGCCATTAAAGTTAATGTGCTTGTAAAGGTAGGCGTCCCAATACTTTTGGCAATATAGTGTATATCCTTTTCAGCTTCTGTGGCACCTGTATGCTGTACAGTGTGCAGTACAAAGAGCTTCTTCTGTATGAGCTCTAACTACTGCACAATGCCATCAGTCAATAAGACACCATTACAATGATAGTTAAATAATAAGCTAAAAGTGTCCAGTCTACAGCCCAGTCTTGAAAGAGGAACATGTGTTGCTTGTCAGGAAATGATTTGTCTCTTGGTAGTGTATAAATTAAAACATGTTGGTTAACCACAAAGTAGCAGGTCTTGTGCAGTATTCGATTTTTCCTATTCAAAATGGTAAACGAGAGTAACTTCTAGAAATCATTTTAGAAATCCCTTTAAACATTATGCTTTTCATTGATCTGTAGCTATAACCACAAAGGAGGGTCCATCCTATTTTCTTACAGCTGTAATCGTGCTTCAGTGTCTAATAACTTCAGGTCCTTTGCTGTCATCTTCTTTTGACAGATAAATCAATTTAGTAACTGCCACCCCCCCACCTTTTCTACATTTAGATGACGGAGTTAGGTAGTGAATCACATCAGGCTTCAAATAAGAATTGTCATTCCTCTTGTCGATGTGAAGGATGACCTGATTGATTATTTGGGAAGCACAGTTCTGCTGACAATTGTTTGACAGCACAGTCCAGCAGGAATTTGAAACTGCTGATGTCAATATACCAACAGTTTATTGCACAGATTGCTAACAGCAGCTCAGGGCCTTTAGGGTTAATTCACACAGTGTGTGGTCACAGACATTTTGCTACATTATAAACATCTGTCACTGCAAGGACACACAGAAAACAATTGTTTTATTTACACTGAAACACAACCTAGGGCTGCACTAAAATGCAAGCATGCTGCATTTTATCGCAGCAAACCGTACAGAATCAGATGGCACTGTACGGCAGCACAACACATTGAGTGAACTGTATATGTTTTGTACACTTCAGATAAAGTTTGTACAGAAAAAAAGGGAGCCATTTGATGCGCTGAATTGTGCACCACACTGCCCCCTACCACAGCCGGGAATGGGCAGCTGGTAGAGCGGTAGAGTGCTCTAGCAGTTGTTCGCTATAGTGTGAATTGGTTATCTTTTGAACTCGCACTGAGAATATTCAGCAGTTCCACTGGAAAATGTAAAAAAAAATACATTTACTCTGTGTATGCACATTTGTTTATACAGCGGATATAAAAAATCTACACACATCTGTAAAAATGGCAGATTTTTGAGATGTAAAAGATCAGACCAAGATAAAGCACTTCAGAAGCTTTTGCACCTTTAATGTGACTTATAATCTGTGCAATTCAATAAAAACAAACTGGAATCTTTAAAGGGGGGAACAATAAAACACTTACAATAATGTGGTTTCATAAATATGTTTACCCTTAACCACTTGCCCGCCAGAGGATTTACCCCCCTTCCTGACCAGGCCATTTTTTGCGATACAGCGTTGCGTTATTTTGACTGACAATTGCGTGGTCATACAACGCTGCACCCAAATGAAATCCTGTTATTTCCCCCGGACAAAGCCACGTGACCCTGTGGCGCAACGCATTGGGGAGGGGCTGTGACGTCACCCAGTATCAACAGAGTATACACAGTGGGAGAGGATGCTCAGAGGAGGGCTCACCACATTTGCATACAGCTATGTTATACATACCAATGCTTTGTACAAGTTAATTAAATGTGAGTGCATAGATTTACAAGCGCTCATTACCATTTTAAAAATAAAGGATAAGGCACTATAGATATTCTCTCTTTTATTATATACATCAAGGAGACAAGTTAGAGGATGGAGCCATGCAGAGCAGTATAAGAAAAGCCTAATACCCATTCAGCTACATCTGGCTTGGTAGTGGATATTCAGGAAAATCAAGTACAGCTTTACAAAGCACCTCTTTCTGAAGCACTTACAGCCATTACCATCTCAATTCATACATTGTAGTGTTTTGCCTAATCCTAGGCTGAAAAGGAGGTGAGCAAACAAAAGTATCATTACCCAAGGAAGGATTTGCAAAGCAGTGGATTTACAAAGCAGTGTGCAGGAGCTGACAAGGGAGAGATCTGTGTTGTTTATACACAGGTATTTCCCCTGTCGGTAATTCATGACGATCACCGGTTGCCGGTGAGTAATCACTGTCAGAGACCCTGTGATTGACAGCCGTGTGCTCCCCCTACCCAGAAATGTTTAATCATGTACATATACATGATTTTGCGCACCCCTGCCACCCTGTAGCAGTATTTCTGCTATAGGGTGGAGGAGAAGTGGTTAAATTAATACTTTGTTGAAGCACCTTTTGATTTTATGACAGCATTCAGTTTGTGCTGCCACCACCATGCTTCACTGTGGGTATGATGTTTTGTGCAGTGTTGGTTTTGTACCAAGGTTACTTTTTGTAATTATTATTATTATTATTACTACGAGTTTATATAGCGCCAAAGGGTTTGCTCAGCGCTGTACAATAGGGGGGACAATACATGGCACAGTACAACAACAACAAACAACGTACGAGGGGTAAGAGGGCCCTACTCTTACGAGCTTAAATTATGGCTAGAAAGTTCAGTCTTGGTGTCATCAATGTCAGATAAATCCTAGAATAGCTGAACTTTACATGGCCTTAACCACTTCCCGACCGGACGTTGTATATAAACGGCCGGACGGTGGCAGTGCAGGGTCGGGTGGACGTTTATAAATGGCCTCCCTGCACCCTGCTTGTGTGCGCTCCCTGGGAGTGCGCAGCACCGCGATCCGGTGCCCGCTGTGTCCTCCGGACACAGTGAAACACCTATCGTCGGACGGGACCTCTGTACGAGGTCCCGATCATGTAATCACTGATTGGCCAATCAGTGATCACATACAAAGTAGTAAGCAAGATGTCACTTGTGACATCATTGCTTACTATGTGTGAAATCTGTGAATGATCACAGAGGTCACATGGTACCAGGCTATTCACAACAGCCTTGTACCATGTGACAAGCTGTGACCAATCACAGCTCACTCAGTACTTCTCAATGAGTGCAAGAATGCAGACAGAGAGAAAGAGAAATGATTGCTTTTACATCCTATATGGGTGTAAAAGCAATCAGTGTAAAAAGAAAATTAAAATCTTCATCACCCCCCACAAGTAGTACAGTGTCACCATGGTGACACTGTACTGCTAGGGTGACGGTATGTAAAAAAAAAATAATAATATAAAAAAGTAAAATAAAAATTAAAAAAAAAATGTTTAAAAATTATAATTTTTGGTTATAAACTAATTTGGATTGGTTTTTTTTACTAAAAAGATAACGGAATAAATTTTGGCTAAGATTTATGATGAAATATTATTTATTTGCAAAATTTTCTAAAAAAACACTTTTTTAAAAAATTTTTGGACGTTTCATTTACATAGCAAAAAAAATACAAATCCCAGCGGTGAATAAATACCACCAAAATAAAGCTTTATCTGTCTCAAAAAATGGTAAAAAATTCATTTGGGTACAGTTTTGCATGACCGCGCAATTGTCATTCAAAGTGTGAAAGTGCTGAAAGCTGAAAATTGCCCTGGGCAGGAAGGGGGTAAAAGTGTCCGGTCTGGAAGTGGTTAATCAGTCACTTTAATTGATGGCAGGTGTGTGCTACTATTTAAGGCTTACCATACATTATACATTTTTCTTACAGTTTCCTTTTAGATTTACTTTCAACTATATATCAAGGGCCTGCCTGATTTCACACAAGTTGAAGGTTTGACCTCATATTGTATGGTTTTGGTAAATCCAAAGGAAAATTGTACAAGAAAATTATTTAATGTATGGCCAGCCTAAGGCCCCTTTCACACAGGGAGGACTGCAGCTGCAATCCGCTTCTTTGGCAGGGGGTCTGTCTGCTGAACCCTGCTGAGCAGGCAGAAGACAGGTCTGTGTCCACTCCGCTTATGCAGAGCAGACATGGACACAGACCACTCTCCCCTATGGGCAGTGGGATGATTGATTACACCCTACTGCCATCCGATCCACTAGAGGGAAGGGGAACAGATCCCCATCCGTCTTTTTGGTGGATCGGATTGGTTATAAGCAGGTGTTAATGGACACGTGTGTTTACACCAGCTGCTCCATAGAGGAGAATGGAGGTTCCAATCGGGACCGCCTGAAAAATGGACAGGCAGACCCGATCAGAACATCTGTGTGAAAAAAGCCTAACCGTTTGAATGTGATTAGTTAATTCTGAACACAGCCATATCCCTAATTATAAGAGAGTGTGTACAGTTATGTAGCCAAAAAAATTTAGTTTTTTATCACCACTAAACAATTTGTCTTTTTTAACTGTACAGATTGTACATTACGTTAAAAGGTGGAAAAAAAATTAAGTAATTTATCTAGGTCTGAAATTTGTACATCCCAAAAACCTGGCATTTTTACATGGGTGTGTAGACCTTTTATATTTGGTGTGTGTATATCTGTATGTATGTATGTGTGTGTGTGTTAATGGCATCCCAGTCTTAGTCCGTAGGGTTCAATATGGAGTTGGCCCACCCTTTGCAGCAATAACAGCTTCACCTCTTCTGGGAAGACTGTCCACATGGTTTAAGAGTATATATATGGGAATGTTTGACCATTCTTCCAGAAGTGCATTTGTGAGGTCAGGCACTGATGTTGGATGAGAAGGCCTGGCTCGCAGTCTCCGCTCTAATTCATCCCAAAGGTGTTCTATTGGTTTGAGGTCAGGACTCTGTGCAGGCCAGTCAAGTTCCTCTGCCCCAAACTCGTTCATCCATGTCTATGGATCTTGCTTTGTGCACTGCTATGTAGTCATGTTGGCATAGGTAGAGGTCATCCCCAAACTGTTCCCACAAAGTTGGGAGCATGAAAATGTTTTGGTATGCTGTCACTTTAAGGGTTCTCTTCACTGGAACTAAGGGGCCAAGCCGATCCCTGAAAAAAAACCTTACACCATAATCCCCCCTCCACCAAAGTTTACACTTGGCACAATACAGTCAGGCAAATACTGTTCTCCTGGCAGCCCAGACACATCCATTGGATTGCCAGACAAAGAAGCGTAATTCGTCACTCCAGAGAACATGTCTCCACTGGTCTAGTGTCCAGTGGCAGCTTGTTTTACGCCACTGCTTCCGTCGCTTTGTATTGCACTTGTTGATGTAAGGCTTGGATGCAGCTGCTCGGCCATGGAAACCCATTCCATGAAGCTCTCTATGCATTGTGCTAATCTGAAGGCCACACATAGTTTGGAGGTCTTTAGCTGTTGACTCTGCAGACAGTTGGCGACTTCTGTGCAAAGTATGCTTCAGCATGCTCTGACCCCGCTCTGTCATTTTATGTGGCCTTGTTGCTGTTGTTCCCAGTTGCTTCCACTTTGTTATAATACCACTAACAGTTGAGCGTGGAATATTTAGTAGCAAAGAAATTTGACAGATGGACTTATTGCACAGGTAGCAACTATCACGATACCACGCTTGAATTCACTGAGCACCTGAGAGCGACCCATTCTTTCACAAATGTTTGTAGAAGGAGTCTGCATTCCTAGGTGCTTGATTTTATAGACCTGTGGCATGGAGGTGTTTGGAACACCTGAATTCAATGATTTGGAGGGGTGTCCCAGTACTTTTGGCAATATAATGTATATATAAATCTGTTAGGACTGAGTTATTGATGTATGTACAGTATGTCACCCATGTTTCTCCCCTATAAGTATTTTTTCCCCCAGAATCTTAAAAGTCCTGTTCTCAGTCTTTAAGCCAGGAGGCTTACTGTAGGTTTAGGTGGGATAAAATCTCCATTCCTAGTTCCACATCTTAACTGTTATCCAGACCTCAATATTAGTCTCAGGTGTCCACAGACCTTTGTATGTGTGAGCTGACTGATGCTCTATTTCTCTGTGATATTTTGAATCATTGGTCCAGAGCACCTGCTGCCGTTTTTCTGAACCCCAGTTTCTGCATGGGAAATGTATAGGTTCACTTTAAGGACAATGATAGAGCCAAAGACTGGCTGCTCAAAAATTGTCTGACATTGTAATTGTTTGAAAGTACATTTGGTTTGTTCTTTTTTTTTTTTGACTAATGTTCCTCTCTAAAGTCTTGAGGAGAAATACTGTGCAGTATTACAAATGTTTTAATGTATCTTTCGGGAACTGTGCCAGAAAAACATTACAAAAGTTCCAGGCAATACCACTGAGTGAGGCAGTGCAAGCTGGCACTATCAGTCCTTTCCAAGGAACAGTATAACTCCTCTTTTTTTTCTGAAAATGTATACCTCTATATGGAGGTTTTGTTGGTTGTCCAGTCATTATCTGTATTGTCATTTTCATGTAATTGTGGCTTGCCTTTCCACAGATGAGTGATGTAGAAGCTGGAGGAGCCACAGTGTTTCCAGACTTTGGAGCAGCAGTCTGGCCTAGGAAGGTGAGTTTATTTTTTATTGCCATAGTTGTCCATTGGATGGTTTTGAGAAACGCCACCCCTATATTCTCACTTTATCAGTTACTTATGTAAGGAAGGAGAATGATTGTTGCTTTAAGTTAGAACTAAAGGCATTTTTAAAAATTTTAGATAAAGTAAAGGAGGGGTTTAAAACTCCTGTCAGTTGTAGAGGGGTTTATAACTCCTGTCAGTTGTGGATGGGTTTATAACTCCTGCCAGTTGTAGAAGGGTTTATACAGTGAGGAACAGAAATATTTGAACACCCTGCTATTTTGCAAGTTCTCCCACTTAGAAATCATGGAGGGGTCTGAAATTCACATTGTAGGTACATTCCCACTCTGAGAGACAGAATTTAAAAAAAAATTCAGGAAATCACATTGTATGATTTTTAAAGAATTTATTTGTCTTGCACTGCTGAACATAAGTATTTGAACACCTGAGAAAATCAGTGTTAATATTTGGTACAGAAGCCTTTGTTTGTAATTACAGAGGTCAAACGTTTCCTATAGTTCTTGACCAGGTTTGCACACACTGCAACAGGGATTTTGGCCCACTCCTCCACACAGATCTCCTCTAGATCTGTCAGGTTTCGGGGCTGTCGCTGAGCAACACGGGGTTTCAGCTCCCTCCAAAGATGTTCTATTGGATTTAGGTCTGGAGACTGGCTAGGCCACTCCAGAACCTTGATATGCTTCTTACGGAGCCACTCCTTGGTTATCCTGGCTGTGTGCTTCGGGTCGTTGTCATGTTGGAAGACCCAGCCATGACCCATCTTCAATGCTCTGACTGAGGGAAGGAGGTTGTTGCTCAAAATCTCACAATAAATGGCCCCATTCATCCTCTCCTTAATACAGTGCAGTCGTCCTGTCCCCTTCACAGAAAGGCACCCACAAAGCATGATGTTACCACCCCCATGCTTCACAGTAGGGATGGTGTCCTTGGGATGCAACTCATCCTTCTTTTTCCTTCAAACACGACGAGTGAAATTTAGACCAAAAAGTTCTACTTTGGTCTCATCTGACCACATGACTTTCTCCCATGCCTCCTCTGGATCATCCAGATGGTCATTGGCAAACTTCAGACCAGCCTGGACATGTGATGATTTGAGCAGGGGAACCTTCCGTGCAATGCATGATTTGAAACCATGACGGCTTAGTGTTCTACCGACAGTGACCTTTGAAACTGTGGTCCCAGCTCTCTTCATGTCATTGACCAGCTCCTCCCTTGTAGTTCTGGGCTGATTCCTCACCTTTCTTATCATCAGTGATACCCCACGAGGTGAGATCTTGCATGGAGCCCCAGTCCGAGGGAGACTGACAGTCGTCTTTAACCTCTTCCATTTTCTAACAATTGCTCCAACAGTTGATCTATTTTCACCAAGCTGCTTGGAAATTGCCGCGTAGCCCTTTCCAGCTTTGTGGAGGTCCACAATTTTGTCTCTGGTGTCTTTTGACAGCTCTTTGGTCTTGCCCATGGTAGTAGTTGGCGTCTGACTGACTGTGGGGTGGACAGGTGTCTTTAAAGAGCTCAGACAGGTGCTACTAAGTTAGATTAATGAGTGGAGTAGAGGTGGACTTTTTAAAGGCACAGTAACAGGTCTTTGAGAGCCAGAATTCTTGCTGTTTCGTAGGTGTTCAAATACTTATGTTCAGCAGTGCAAGACAAATAAATTCTTTAAAAATCATACAATGTGATTTCCTGATTTTTTTTTTTTATTCTGTCTCTCAGAGTGGAAATGCACCTACAATGTGAATTTCAGATCCCTCCATGATTTCTAAGTGGGAGAACTTGCAAAATCACAGGGTGTTCAAATACTTCTGTTCCTCACTGTAACTCCTGTCAGTTGTAGAGGGGTTTATAACTCCTGCCAGTTGTAGAGGGGTTTATAACTCCTGCCAGTTGTAGAGGGGTTTATACCTCCTGTCAGTTGTAGAGGGGTTTTTATTATTATTATACAGGATTTATATAGTGCCAACAGTTTGCTCAGCGCTTAGATATCTCCTGTCAGATATCTCTGCAGAAATATTTAAAATAATTCTAGAAGACAGGCTGTAATTGTTTTCAGGCAGTACATTAGAAGTATGGAGGCAAGAAGTTTGGGTGGCAACCTGACAGCTAGCCTTTTCAGGAGAGCTCATCAATAACCGCCTGCATGTTTCTCTATTTGTTTACTTCATTAGGTTATACAGTTTTATTATGTTATGCATTTTTTTGCCAATGGTAAATTAATGTGTGTTTTGTATATCTCTAAAGATGCAGAAATAAGTTTTTGTTTCTAGGTAGCAGTAGATAAATGTGCTAATTGCACTGCCATGAAAGTGTATGTAAACCCTAACAATGAACTTGTCGTAATTGCTCCCATTTTGTTCTGTTCAATAAACATTTGTTACATTTGTTCAAGCAGTGCAAAAAAAGATTGCTAGAAGCCTTGCATCATGATAACTTCCTCTGCTCTCTGCCCCTCTCTATCTTATGGAGAAGAGGAGAGTGGGAGTTGTTTTGTCTTGACACACTTTCTGATCTTGGTTGACACTGCTTCTCTTCTATGGATACAGGATAGTGATTGAGTGTTGTCACCCTTGGACAGGAAGTGTTACTGACAGGATTGCAGGTGAAAATAAGGGTATAAATGATTGAAAAGAAAACTAATGCAGCCAGCACATCTAAGGACTGGCACGCTGCAATATGTAAATTTTTTTGTTCTTGAGTTACAGTAAATATATTGTGCCCTGGTTAGTGGTATGCGAAGTAACAAGATTCTTTGGCTTTATTTCCTTTTATTCTGCATACACAAATCATATATCTAGTGTTAAAGTGAGCACATTTTTGCACCAAGGTAAAGGCCAGTTTACCCCTTTTCACCCAGACCTGGTGTGAAGGATTGGCAATCATGTGGCCTCTGTGATAGGCTGCCTGTATTTGACAGCTCTGTGCTGAGAGCTCACTCACTGCACATATGTGCATTGTGTGGGCATTAAAGCCCACCCTTTTGCCGCAGCACATACTGTATGTGTTACACATGCAGCAACAGGAAAATGGCACCCTGCTGCACACAGGGTCAGTAGACTGGAAAGCTAAGATAGTAAAAGATGATGATTAAGCCCCATATAGGAAAAGTTTGTTGGGAGGGTTCTTTTATGGATGGAGAACCAAGCTGAAGCCAATTCTCATCACCTTTTACTATCTTAACTTTTCAGTCTGCTTGATATTGTGTGCAGCTGGGCACCATTTTCCTGTAGTCTAAGCTGAGCCTGACAAGTCTTACATCCCTGATAAGCCTTACATCCCCACCAGCAGCAACATAGCATGTCATAAATGTTTACTGCAGCTTACCACCAGTCCTTAGATGAGGTGCCTCCACTTTTTTTTCTGGGGACGGGGGGTGATGCTGTTGTGCTGCTCTTTTATACATTGGTGGCTACACTCACTCCTCCACTGTATCTGTGAAACGAGCCATGTTGTCACTAGCCCGCTCCCATAATTTTGACTAAAAAACTGTCTTCCTCTTTTCATTTCTATTATATGAGAAGAGGGCAATTGCTAATTTACATAATATACCTGAGGAGGCAGATGAGAATATTTGCTGTTTCTCTCCAGTTCATAGAATGTAACAAGTAAACTGTATTTACAAGATATGAGCAGAAAGCTTGAGAGAAAGTCTAACCCTAGGTTCACACCTAAGCGTAATCTGCAGCTTTTTGCATTTTGCAGAAAAGCACTACAGTCCATTTAACATGATTTCCTATGGGACATGTCCACATCTCCGCATTTCCACCCGGTGTATTTTTTGGAAAGGGCCAGGGACTTTTTTGATTGCAAAAAGTAGTTTTTTTGGTTCTATAAACTTAAATGGAAATGCTACAGATGTGTTTTTGATGCATTTTGCATTTTAAATCTGCCTAGCAGCAAGAAGAATAAAAAATAAAAAAAACTTTTGATGCATTTGCATTTTAAATCTGCCTAGCAACAAGAAAAATAAAAAACGCATTAAAAATGTAAAAAACGCAGGTGCAAAACGTAATGCAGAAAGAGCTCATGTGCAACCTCCATAGGTCTGAACCTAGCCTTAAGGAGCCAGACATTGCATCTGCAAACCAATGATCATGGGTGCAGGAGAAAATAATAATAAATGTGCATTTTTATTTTTTTAAAGTTACCAGATTCTATACAACACTGATCCCTTTTGTGCATTTTTTTTTCCTTCAATGAACAAAATTGAGTACATTAAAAGCAGGTTTTCCTTTTTATTATATATATATATATAAGCATTTCCTGTGTAGTATTCAAAATAAAGCTGGTATGGAGGGGACTGGTAGAGGTAGATGTTATAATTTGCTCTTTCAGCTATGTTCTTTAGTGTATTGTTGATGGACTAGTATAGTTCTGTGACCACCATATTACCTTTTACTAGTAGGTTAGTATGTAAAAGAGCTATAATGTCAGTTTTCTCCATGAAGAGACTGGTAGGGATACCTTTATTCATCCTTGATTGCAACAGGAACTGCTAATGCCTCAGTAATGCAGCATAATCAGGCCTCTCAGATGCCTTTTAACAAGTTGGAAAATTCTGGCCAAAATGATTCCTTCTGATGTGAGAAGCAATCATGATCAGCCCAAGTTGAACTCTAAATGAGCTGAAGTTTCACATTGGGCAGTATGATTGGGGCAGGATTGGATACTTTATGGGGAGCCTCATTAGGATATAATATTATGATTGCCATTTGGCACCTCAGAACATCACACCCTGTCACCAAACTGAAAAATCGAATTCGTTTGGAATGGCCTTATACAAAGAGAGTTGTAGAAGAATCCAGCTAAACTTTTTTCTATTTTAAGTGTAAAACTATTTTTATGTTGTCTGTGTCCAGTTTGCAGTGGTTTATCCTCTGTACTAGGAAAAGTTGGCACTATTACAGAAGTGCCTTTGACAGCGGTCATGAAATGGAAAACAAACATATTTTCTACTGGAGTGTATACAGGTGAAACGCAAAAAATTAGAATATCGTGCAAAAGTTCATTTATTTCAGTAATGCAACTTAAAAGGTGAAACTGATATATGAGATAGACTCATTACATGCAAAGCAAGATATTTCAAGCCGTGATTTGTCATAATGGTGATGATTATGGCTTACAGCTCATGAAAACCCCAAATCCACAATCTCAGAAAATTAGAATATTGTGAAAAGGTGCAATATTCTCGGCTCAAAGTGTCCCACTCTAATCAGCTAATTAAGCCATAACACCTGCAAAGGGTTCCTGAGCCTTTAAATGGTCTCTCAGTCTGGTTCAGTAGGAATCACAATCATGGGAAAGACTGCTGACCTGACAGTTGTGCAGAAAACATTGACACCCTCCATAAGGAGGGAAAGCCTCAAAAGGTAATTGCAAAAGAAGTTGTTCCCAAAGTGCTGTATCAAAGCACATTAATAGAAAATTATGTGGAAGGGAAAAGTGTGGAAGAAAAAGGTGCACAAGCAGCAGGGATGACCGCAGCCTGGAGAGGATTGTCAGGAAAAGGCCATTCAAAAGTGTTGGGGACTTTCACAAGGAGTGGACTGAGGTTGGAGTCAGTGCATCAAGAGCCACCACACACAGACGGATCCTGGACATGTGCTTCAAATGTCGTATTCCTCTTGTCAAGCCGCTCCTGAACAACAAACAACGTCAGAAGCGTCTTACCTGGGCTAAAGAAAAACAGACCTGGTCTGTTGCTCAGTGGTCCAAAGTCCTCTTTTCTGATGAGAGCAACTTTTGCATCTCATTTGGAAACCAAGTACCCAGAGTATGGAGGAAGAATGGAGAGGCACACACTGCAAGATGCTTGAAGTCCAGTGTGAAGTTTCCACAGTCTGTGTTGATTTGGGGAGCCATGTCATCTGCTGGTGTTGGTCCACTGTGCTTCATTAAGTCCAGGGTCAACGCAGCTGTCTACCAGGAGATTTTGGAGCACTTCATGCTTCCTTCCGCAGTCAAGCTTTATGGGGATGCTGACTTCATTTTCCAGCAGGACTTGGCACCTGCCCACACTGCCAAAAGCACCAAAACCTGGTTCAATGACCGTGGGATTACTGTGCTTGATTGGCCAGCAAACTCGCCTGACCTGAACCCCATAGAAAATCTATGGGGCATTGCCAAGAGAAAGATGAGAGAAATGAGAACGAACAATGCAGAAGAGCTGAAGGCCGCTATTGAAGCATCCTGGTCTTCCATAACACCGCAGCAGTGCCACAGGCTTATAGCTTCCATGCCACGCCACATTGAGGCAGTAATTGCTGCAAAAGGGGCCCAAACCAAGTACTGAGTACATATGCATGCTTATATTTTTCAGAGGTCCCATATTGTTCTATGTACAATCCTTGTTTTATTGATTGCATGTAATATTCTAATTTTCTGAGATTGTGGATTTGGGGTTTTCATGAGCTGTAAGCCATAATCATCACAATTATGACAAATCACGGCTTGAACTATCTTGCTTTGCATGTAATGAGTTTATCTCATATATTAGTTTCACCTTTTAAGTTGCATTACTGAAATAAATTAACTTTTGCACGATATTCTAATTTTTCGATTTTCACCTGTAGAGTGTGGCTTCTCTCTTTGGGGAAATTGTGACCAAGGACTTAAATTTCCCTCATCGTAAATACCCAGAAAAGTAACAATTCATTGGAAAAAAAAAATGCCTACTTTCACTACTCCTTTACAGCACACTAGTTTTTATTTATTGTTTGTACTGTTCCAGTTTTAGTGATTTAGACTTTATTTATCAAAGAATTTACAAATCCTCCATATAGTTAAAATAATTGTAATAGATATTTTCTATTGAATATGTTCTTGTTGATGTTTTAGGGGTCTGCTGTGTTCTGGTATAATCTTTTCAGAAGTGGAGAAGGGGATTACAGAACTCGACATGCAGCTTGTCCAGTATTAGTAGGAAGTAAATGGGGTATGTTTTCTTTCTTCACATATTTTTTTGCATACGTTTTATCATTAGACAACAAAAATGTAGGACATCTGGTTACAAGCCTCCCTCCTTATAAATGATAGACCATCAATGTAATCTCTCAAGTAATGACACAGTGCTGGTGTAGACCTGATAGACCTTCACACACCAGGTGGATGTCATCCAGGAACTCAGAACATGGTTGATGCATTTCGAGGAAGCTTCATCTCTTCACAGCCAGAAGAATTGAATTCTTCCATATCCTTAAATCCCCCATTGCTCTTACTCAATGAGCCAAAGTGCCCCACCCCACTCTCAAGATGCGGGGTGTGCTAATCACTCTATGGCATATGCACATTTGCAATACATGTGACCCATAAGGGTAATAGCCCCAAAGACAAAGGGTAGATACATCCCACTCAGTACAAAAAAAAATCAGACATATTCACCAGAAGGTATTAAAGGCTGATCAGAGGCTTTACATGGACCCATTGCCCAAAACTGATGTTGAAAATACACATATTAAAAAGAAATACTTACTGATGGTACCGTATGCAAGCTGCTGGCTGATCCCTGGAACAAACAGAGAAAAGGTGGGGCTACACAATAAAATATCCCACCTCCACTAACACCATGGAACGCACTCTGCTGCCCAACAGGAAGTGTAATACCTCTAGTATTTTGGACTACCCCAGTTGTTTTGAGAGGAGCAAGGCCATAGCATCTGGTTAGGAGAGCAGACTTTGTTCCCCCACACCTTTGCACAGGACTATTTGACATTTTGTAACTTTCTTTTACAAGTCCCACATTTTTGAAGCACTGCTCTGTGTTTGTAAATTTGATTTGGCCTCCTTTTGCTTTGGGACTCTTAATAAATGTGAAGAAAAGTGTCGGGGAAATGTGAAACTCATCACATGACTTGATTAAGATCATGTGATGGGTTTTTCTTTTCAGTATTATGTAGAGAACACATTCAGGAGAATTCACTATAAAGTTCTAGCCACACTTGTCTGGTGGTATATTCCTTTAAAATGATCTGTGCCAGATGAAAAATAAACCCTGCTGCCTGTTTTGTTAGCTTTACCAATGCGTGCAGTCAATTAAAGTAGTTCCTAATATTGCCACTTTGTAAAAGTGGCGATGTTACTGCACCAAATTCAAAAATTATTATCTCTAGGTTGTAGATAAAAAAAAAACTGAAGATAATTAAGTCCAACTCACAGTTTGTGTATATAGATAGGCAGTGTGCCTGTCTCTGTACACTGTATAGAACTATTTTTACTGAAAGAGTAGTTGATGCTTGGAGTAAACTTTCAGCAGAGGTAGTGAGCCAGTCAACAGTAAATAGCTTCAAACATGCTTGGGACAAGCATAGATCTATACTCAGACAAAATAGTTAACATTAAAAACAACCCCCCCCCCAAAAAAAAAAAAAAACTGGCAGGCTCGATGGACCACTCATCTTTTTCTGCTGTCACTTTTCTATGTTTCTATAGCATGTGCCATAATTGCCACCTCTACCTCCTCACTCCTCCTCACTGGGTATAAAGGAAGTTTTCAGCTTCACACCCAACAGCCTCCTAGCAACCAGTGATGCCAAGAGTGGGCGAAGCCTGATAGGAAACCTAAGATACTATTTCCCCATAAAGTTTACACACTCATTGTGATTGACAGCAGCCAGCGGATGGATTTTATAGCCAATAGCAGTCTGTCGGTTGGCTATGGATCCGCCCATTGCCCACTGTCAATCACATGGGGTGCACATCCAGCTTTAAAGATCCTTAGCTGCTAGGCTGTCTGTGTCAGCTGCTCTGAGGACAAAGTGTCAGTATGGGCACTGGTCTCAGCGTGCCTCTGCATGCACCAGATTAATGTACTGGTTTATAACAGGTACACAATCCTGACATTTGTCATGCAAAGGCACATTGGAGTTCTAAAGAGTGCCTTAGACACTTTTTTTCCAATGATGTCCTTAGAGTGCAAACTAAAAGTCTTTATACACTCACCAGGTAAATTTATTAGGTACACCTTGCTAGTGCCAAGAAAATATCCCCCACACCACCACCACCAGCCTGAGCCATTGAGCCATTGATACAAGGCAGGATGGGTCCATGCTTTCATGTTGCACATTCAAAGTCATTTAAATCCCCTTTCTTCCCCCTTCTGATTCTCAGTTTAAACTTCAGCAAGTCATCTTCACCACATCTAGATGCCTAAATGCATTGAGTTGCTGCCATGTGATTGGCTAATTAGCAATTTGTGTTACCAAGGAATTGAACAGGTGTACCTAATAAAGTGGGTGGTGAGTGTAAATAGGCCCATAGCTAGACAGCTGGCGCAGCCCATCTTATGCAGGCCATAGACGGGGAGAAAAACGGCAGATTTTTCTTTTAAAAAACGAAAAATCGGTCGTTCAAGCGGCCGACGTTACCATCAATGGTAAAAAAAATCGGCCGATTTTCATCCCGTCTACAGCCGGGCAAAAAGTGTCCCTGCAGAGAGCTCCGCTATTTCTGACAGTTCTTTGACAGTTTCTTGACATTTACAGCGGTTGCAACATTGTATCTATTTGTATCCATTTAGGATACAGATGTTTTTATTCGGAAACAAATAGATACAATGTTGCAACCGCTGTAAATGTCAAGGAACTGTCAAAGAACTGTCAGAAATAGCGGAGCTCTCTGCAGGGACACTTTTTGCTGGACTGGAATTCCTCTTAATTTTCATCCTACTTCTTCTTTTTCTTCTTTTTCATCCTCATCCTCTTCTTCTTCTTCTTCTTCATCCTCATCCCCTTCTTCTTCATCCTCATCCTCTTCCTCTTCTTCATCCTCTTCCTCTTCTTCATCCTCTTCCTCTTCTTCATCCTTTTCCTCTTCCTCTTCTTCATCCTCTTCTTCATCCTCATCCTCTTCTTCATCCTCATCCTCATCCTCTTCTTCATCCTCATCCTCTTCTTCATCCTCATCTTCTTCATCCTCATCCTCATCTTCTTCTTCATCCTCTTCTTCTTCTTCATCCTCGTCTTCTTCTTCATCATCATCCTCTTCTTCTTCATCATCCTCTTCTTCTTCTTCATCCTCAGACTCTTCTTCTTCTTCATCCTCAGACTCTTCTTCTTCTTCTTCATCCTCAGACTCTTCTTCTTCATCCTCATCCTCATCTTCTTCTCCATCCTCATCTTCTTCTCCATCCTCATCATTATCCTCTTCTTCTTCTTCATCCTCATCTTCTTCATCCTCATCTTCTTCATCCTCATCCTCTTCTTCTTCATCATCCTCATCCTCTTCTTCTTTACCCTCTTCTTCATCCTCTTCTTCTTCCTCTTCTTCTTTTTTTTTTTTTTTGTCTTCCTCTTGCAGGTCACTGCTCATGCGCAGATTTTTTATCGGTAAAAAATCGGCCGATTTGCCCATCATTGCCGCGAAAATCGGCCGATTTTTTTTCCAACTTTACCGAAAAAAAGAATCTGCCAAAATACCGAAAAACGGCCGACCAAATAGCCCACTAACGATCCGAAAATCGGCCGATTTTATTTTCGGCCGAAAAATCGGCCGATTTTCGACCCATCTATGGCCTGCATTACTGGATGTAGCCTCTGTTCACCTGAAAAATTTTCAGCAGACTTCTTTGACAAAAGTCAATCAGACTGCCGAGTTTTGTTGAACAGAACACCCCACTGAGCAGATTTTGTCCAGTTTGGTTTGCTTATGAGCCAAACTAATTTTGTACAGTGTATGTACAATTTAACAGTTTAAGGTCTCTACTATAACTCTGCTGTCTCAAAAGGCTGAACATAAGACAAACCAAACCTCTAGATACACTGTTGATGTAAATGTACAGTACATAATCTGTTTTACTTATCAAAGGATTTGTAGTTGATCTGCCAATTGGCCTAAAGGGAAAATTGCTAGAAGATGTAGAAAGGCATTGGACTTTTGGAAGATGACACAGAAACACTAAGCATAGTGATTTTTAACAACTACTAAGTAATGGTTGTTATGCATATACGGTTTGCATATTTTAAAATTTTTGTAATAAATTGCTATTGGACTTTGCCTGTTTTCGCTATGACATACTTTTAAAGTTGCGGTTCTCTATACCCTTTTCTCACTGTGTCTTTGCTGGGTTGATTGGTTCAGTAATGTTACCCATAGAAGACATATTGTGTTATATATGGACCCACCCTCTGGTTTTCTCATTCAGAGAATGCTTTTCATTTTTGGAGGTGGAGAGGCGAGACAGTGACGTCATGCTCTTCATCTTGTCAATTAAGAGAATGCTTTGCATTTATTTAGAAAATGGAATGTATTCTCTGGATGACACCCATACTGAGCAGCTGACTTCTGTGTTCAGAATGCATAATGCCGACCGCTCAGCACAGGACCTGGAAACAATTAGAGGTCACTAAAGTCACGGTGTCTACTTCTGTGATTTCCAGGTTCCAGGGGCATTGGCCAGGTATGATATATGCATAGTTACATTGGTCCAAGATTACTTTTAATATTGTCATTTTTTTTCTTCCTTTCAGTTTCAAATAAATGGTTCCATGAAAGAGGACAAGAATTCCTAAGGCCTTGCGGATTAACAGAAGTTGACTGATCTGCAGTTATTGTGTTGGTGCCAATTTTTTTTAATGTGCTTTCTAGGTTTGTTGTTCTTTTGTTTTGTTTTTTTATCTTTTACTATTGGCTTTAATTCACTCCTGGTATCCAGTGTAGTGAAGCTAAGAAAACTTGCAAAAACAAAAAAGAATTCTTGGAAATTACATCTGTGAACCTTAGCCAAAGAATATGAGAGAGATTTAATAAACTGGAGTGTGCAAAATCTGGTGCAGCTGTGCATGGCAGCCAGTCAGCTTTCAGGTTTTATTGTCAAAGCTTAATTGAACAAGCTGGAGATAAAAGCTGATTGACTGCTCCAGTTGAGTTGAGTGCTCCAGTTTTAATAAATTGTTGAGTGCTCCAATTTTAGTAAATGTCCCCCGATATATAAATAAATAAAACAGAACAGTAGATAAGTAGAATTCATTAAATAAAATTTATGTGTGCAATACATCCTAATCATTATATTCTGAAGAATTATTAGCAGCAAACTGAAATCAAATGCTAATTCTGTCATGATTTTCCAGGATGTGGCCTACTAGGTTTTCAAAGATAACAAAAAGTACCACCATGCTCTACTCACTACTAGGTAACAGCATATGGGGGAACGACAAGTGCCTCCATGCTCTACCAACTACTAGGCAGCAGCATATGGCGGACTTGTAGTTTTGCTGCTATTACAGGGTCACACTTTCAATATATCTGGTCAATGTGATTTGTTCCACTTCTTTTTCCTTCTACTGGTGCTTTATTTTTTCATGGTGAGCAGGGGTTAAACATGGTGCTAATAATTTTAGTTCTACAGTATTTTAATTCTTATACATATAACAAGTCACCATCTGATACTGATCTAAAGGCAACCAGAGGCTTTATACTGTTACATTTACGGTTCATTATTCCAAGAAGGCAATGTGAGATTAAAAACTGGATACACAGGTGTAAATATGTCTAGTATATATAATGTTCCACAAACTCCTGGTGTAGCCTTTGGAGGTTTATTGGTATGTATCTGTATTTATATCAGCTGGTCTGCACTTTTGTCCCCAACTGCATGTGTGTAATGGCAACCTACTGATTAAACGAAGGCATTAAATGGGGGTTTCCACTTACTTTGCAGTAGCCAGCAAAGACCTGACTTTTTATCTTTTCAGTGTGATCTCTGAGGGCCTGCAAGCCACAGAGCAGAGCATTCTGCATATTTGTTTAAAGATGATGCCAAGCCACTGCCCCTCAAAAGAAAAATAAAAGAGCCACAATAAAGGAATGCAATGAAGTTTCACTTCTGCTGCAGTACCTATAATCTGATAAGAAAAATCCTGACCCATCAAAGATGCTGGGGAGTAAAAGAGTTCAGTCATTCACCCAAGGGTGCCAGGTAAAAGGAAACACAGTGGGGTTGATATACTTAAACTGGAGAGTGCAATATCTGGTGCAAATCTGCATAGAAACAAATCCGCTCCCAGTTTTTTGTTTTTTTGGTTTTTTTTAATTGAACAAGCTGAAGTTAGAAGCTGATTGGCACTCTCCAGTTTTAGCAAATCAACCCTGGTGTGTGCAGTTGTGTGCCCCCTCCTCCCTATTCAGGCCAATGTGTCCACTTAGAATATGCTGATATACTGCCAAACAGATGAACAGGGAGACCCCTTTTCCTCCCCGTTGCTGCCCAATAGTTCTGTGACAGTAGAAAACTCAGTTATTGTCTATTGTAGCAGCAATTTTTATTGCCTCAAAAAGGACTCCTCTTGCTATGGTGATAACAAAGACTCGTTCTAACATTATGGATGTACAAGTTTTGTTGTACATCTCATTGTCAATCAATTGTTCTGTAGAGCTGCACAATTCTATTTTGTGATAAAAATAATAAAATCTTACAAACACTGATACTGTTGATACTTGTATTTCCATTTCTTACAACTACCACATTTGCATGTATTGTTGCAGGAGTCATAAAGGATATTACTTGAAGAACATCTCCAGTCTAATATTTTTGGTGAATATCGAGGACATTGAAAATGTCCAGAAAATACTTAGACACAAAAACAGTGTTTTTACATTTTATTCAAGGCATTTCTAAGCACTTTGATGGCCTACCTTTTGTGGTGCATTGCAGGTGGAGGAATAAACTATTTTTTCCTTTCTAGTCAGAACTAAACAAAGTTAATGCAACTCAACTTCCTGTGGACTTGTATTCATCTCTTATGTACAGTACATATGTGGGGAATACATGCAGGTGGGGTTCACCATAGAGTTTAATAAAGCGGTTCCACTCCCCTGTAGGGTATCAGCTCACTTTTCTGATAATGTACTGTAATTTATATTTTTTCATTTTCATTTGTTAGTACTTAAAGTGGTTGTAAATTTCAGACATGAAATATGAACATAGCATATCCCACTATTGTGTATAAGTGTCTCAATCCAGAGCACATTCCTGTCTGCTGCCTCATTCCTCTATCTGTATTATTATTATATATGATTTATATAGCACCACAAGTGTGCACAGCAATTTACAACACGAGGGCAGACAGTACAGTTACAGTACAGGAGGAATCCTAGGGCCCTGTTCGTTAGAGCTTACAATATAAAAGGGAGGGTAGATAGAGTTGCTAGGTGGAGGCAGGATAGGCTTCTCTAAAGAGAATGGTTTACAGGGATTGCTTAAAGGTGGACAGAATGGGAGATAGGTGGACAGATTGTGGTAGGGAGTTTCTTAGGATGGGAAAGGCTTGGGAGAAGTCCTGGAGGAGAGCATGGGAGGAGGCAACAAGGGAGATAGAGAGCGGGAGGTCTTGGGAGGAACAAAGAGAAGAATTTGGTATTTTGAGACTAGGTTAGTGATGTAGCTGGGGGTCAAGTTGTGGATGGCTTTGTAAGTTATTGTTGTATTTTTAATTTAACTCGTTAGGTGAGTGGTAGTCAATGGAAGGATTGGCAAAGAGGGGTAGCAGATACTGAACAGTTGGTAAAGTGGCAGTAGCATTCATTATGGACTGAAGGGGGCATAGCCTATGTAAAGCTAAGCCAATGAGGAGGGAGTTGCAGTAGTCTAGGCCAGAGATAATCAGGGGTGTAAATTAGGAGTTTTGTGGTGTCATCTGGTGTCAGTGGTTAGTGAAGGATATATTTTGGAGATGTTACGGAATCTGAGGTGGCAAGCTTTGGGCAGTGGTTCAGAGTCCAGGATTAAACCTAGCACCCTGGCATGTCATTGATTTTGACACAGAAGTCAGGGGAAGGGGCACATGGGGGAGGAAATATTATGAGCTTGGTTTTGGATAGATTGAGCTTCAGGAAGTGGTGTGACATCCAAACTGATATGTCGGTCAGTAAATTAGTGATGCGTGTGGAGATTGATGTTGTAAGCTGAAGGGTAGAGTGATAGAGTGGAAGTCGTCAGCATAGAAATTACATTGGAAGCCATGGGAGGCTATCAGCTGACTGAGGGAGAAGGTGTAGAGTGAGAATAGGATAGGTCCAAAAACAGAACCTTGGGGGACCCTGACAATAAAAGGAAGAGGAGAGGTGGAAGTAGAATTGTAAGTGACATTGAAGGTGTGGTGGGATAGTTAGGGTGAAAACCAATGAAGAGCACAGTCACAGAGATCAAAGGAGTAAGTTTTTTTGAGGAGGAGGGGGTGGTCAACCATATCAAATGCAGCTCAAAGGTCCAGAGGTAGGAGTACAGAATAGTGTCCATTGTTTTTGTTGTTGTTAGTAACTCGTTTGAAGTAAAAGGGAAGTGTAGGAGATGGGGCGTAAGGTTTTTAAGATTGGTGGGGTCCAAGGAAGGCTTTTTAAGTATGGGGCTGACAAGTGCGTGTTTTAGACAGTTGGTGCTTAGGCGGGCGTTAGAAAAAACTTTAGCAACTTTGTCTATAGTAGCGTGGTTGGTTAGGAGAAGTGTTGCGTGTACTTGTGGACATGGTATGTTAAGTGGGAGAGATACTGTATCTGTACAGTGGAGATTTTATCATGAATTGTATCTTATTTTTTAAGTGATTTGAGTTCTCTTGGGTAGTGAGTGATTTTGCGGTTGGGGTCAGTGGAGGACGAAGTAGAGAGTAGAAGGTAGAGTTAAT
Organism: Staurois parvus; assembly: GCF_062004578.1. Taxonomy (NCBI): domain Eukaryota; kingdom Metazoa; phylum Chordata; class Amphibia; order Anura; family Ranidae; genus Staurois; species Staurois parvus. Next base: position 1,330,890 of record NW_028318444.1, on the reverse strand, counting down.
AGGAACTGGATGATAAAGATTGTTAACCCTTTGGCACCGACCACCTCCCAGCCCTTTAGGATCTAAAAGCCTTCGGGTCATGTGACTGCTGTGATTGGCTGTCATAGCGGTCACATGATAGGAAAGCTCCCGATCTCAAGTATGCATCAAGAGCTTACCAGTCACTGCTGGTTACCGTGCTGGGAGCATGCAGGAAGCGCGGTTTGTAGTTTTAACAGGGCAGCATATGTACAGCCACTTGGCATTAAGGCCCACCTGCTGAGCAGCCGCATATATGCATGCCGCTGGCGTCAAGAGGTTAAAGAGAGTGATAAAATAGGTTTGCTTGGCAATGTAGAAGCAAGAATTGTATTTTTGAAGTGCAGATTGATATTGGTTTATATTGGTTGAAGTTTTATGAGTCTTAGTCTTGCGCTGCAGATTCTCAAGAGCGTGGCTATGTTTTTGAGTCTCCTGGTGTCATTTGTTTGCCAGGGTTGGAGGGGTCGGGGACTGATTCTGTGTGTATTGAGGGGTGGAGAGCATGTCCAGGGCTGAGGATAGGGGTCTATTTTAGACAGAAGTTGCTGAATTGGGGCAGAACAGGGGTGAGATTTTGACATAGAGGCAACCCTCGAAATTTCTACAAATAAGGTGGGGGCGAGCAGTGCCAGGACTAGGGGTGTGTGGGAGTGGGGGTGGTGATAAGCAGCAATCTTCTGTATGGCTTTCAGTGAAGCAGCTGAAAGCTGCGGAAGGGACAGGAGGAGATGCGGCTTCTAGCTACTTTATTGAAAGCCATACAGGAGATCGCTGCTTGTCACTGCCCCCACCGCTGCACCGATCATCCCCAAACGTTCCGTTTTATTTCTGGCCCCTTCCCCGTTGTGTACTCCTCAATGCCCAGACCCTCTCCCCATCCTCCGCACCAATAGGAGAAAAGGGGAGAGAGGCTGGATCTGCTCTGCCTCGCCCACACTCCAGTCAGTGCAGCTTCAGAGTATGTGTGGGTGGGAAATTGAACACAGAGCAGCCGGCAGCTCTTATGCATCTGACTGAGCATGTGAATCTGACCTCCCTTCCTTCCACCCACTCCTCCCTCCCTTCCTTCCTTCCACCCACCTCTCCCTCCCTTCCTTCCTTCCACCCACCTCTTCCTCCCTTCCTTCTTTCCACCCCCCTCTCCCTCCCTTCCTTCCTTCCACACCTCCCTTCCTTCCTTACTTCCACCCCTCCCTTCTTTCTTCTTTTCCTTCCACCCACTCCTCCCTCCCTTCTCTCCCCTCTCTCCTCTCTCCCCCCATCTCTCCTCTCCCCCCCCTCTCTCCCTTCCTTCCAACACCTCCCTCCCTTCCTTCCCACCCCTTCCTTCCACCCACCCCACCTTCCAGCCCTTCTTTCCTTTCACCCACTCCTCCCTTCCTTCCTCCCACCCCTCCATTCCTTCCACCCACCCCTCCCTTCCTTTCTTCCACCCCTCCCTCCCTTCCTGCCTGCCTGCCATTGCAGTTCTTCCTTGCTTCCTTCCCTTCCTTCATTCTGCATAAAACATTTAACATTGCTATTTAATGAGAGAATTTATGGGTGCGTGTTTAGGGGTGGGGCCGGGTAGGGGTTTGGTGGGGCAACTGGTGGCGAGTAACTCTTAAGTCCTGGCTAGTAGCTCAGAACTTGAAATTTTGATCCCTGATAGAGTTGGTCAGTAGCAGAATAGTGAAGAGAAGGGTTAAAGTGGCAAAGGTTTATATGGGTAATTGTTAGGCGGTTGTAGGGATTTTTATTAATTTGAAATTCACTTAAAACATATTTTTTTCAGTTATTTGGAATTATGTACACTTATATCAATTCCGCGTAGAGTATGTTAATTTTGTGGTAGTATTAGGTTCAGTAACTTTATTTGAAAAAGTGCCTAGCTATATTGATATATTGAGGTACAATTTTGTATTGGTGGTTTAAAAGAGGTGTGAACTGCATTTTAATAAAGAGATGTAGAGAGGGCAAAGCAAGGGTTCTTTCACATATTTTAATTTCAATAGGTTTTTATTGAAGATGTTCAAAATATCCAGCACAAAAAAGGAGAAGCAATATGTGATACATGTCACACAATACCATGGGTACAGAAACTCATAGCATGGAAAGAGACAAAAAGACCCCCAGAAAAAGGTAACTGCAAAGGCATAGTACACAAATGCGACATAAAAACCACTACAAGTCAAGAGTGGCAAATATGAAGAACAGTAATCTTAAAGCAGAGAGGGGGGATAAGTCCCATCCTCTCTTCATAGGGAATCGGCCAAGTTGACGTTTTAGTTAAAAACTTCCAATGTAGAGTAAGATAGTATCATATCAGCAGGTAGAGAGAAGAATAGAGAGAAAGAACATGGATCTCACCCATCCTGCACCACGCACACCAGTCATGAATGTGATACCTGTAAATAGCGAAGCCATGGTCCCAAACGTGTACTGTTTGTCCAGAAGCAGACCCACCATTTTCTCAATCAACTTAGCTCATGTGAGTTTCATCTTCATGACAGCTATGTGTACCACCAAGAACTTCCAGGCAGTTGCTGGATGGCAATTTTAGCAGCCAGGAACATATAGAAGATTAGGGTTTGCATATGCTTGGAGGCATCAAGGACAGGCTCATTCAAAAGTGCGACCTGTGCCTTCTTGAGTATGTTTACCATGGTAAACAAGTAAATTAAATGTGCACCCTTATCCAAACCCTCCATACCTTGGGACGGGTCCATCATGTGTGAAACATGAGCCCTCCTGGCCACAGCCTCTAAAGCATCCCGTTCTTTCACATATTTATTAGTTTGATGGAGAGATGGTGGAAGAAAGGACGAGAGTGAAACAAATAAAGTGGTGAAGAGGAAAAGATTGTTGGAGAGGTTGCACGGAGTACATAAGCAGGAGAATACAAGGTCAAGGGCATTGCCATTAAAGTGAGTAGAAGCCTGTATCCATTGCTTCAGGTCAAAAAAGGATGTTCGACTGAGCTGTTTAGAAGTAGCAGGAGTGTTAGTATTAAGAGGGATGTTGAAGTCACCAAGAACGATTGTGGAAATTTCAGAAGAGAGAAAGTAAAGTAGCCTAGCACAGAAGTAATCAGGGAAAGTTGATACCGGTCCAGGGCTGTCGGTAGATCACAGCATTTCCTAAAGAAATTGGAGAAATACATACAGTTGTGTTCAGAATAATAGCAGTGTGTTGAAAAAAGTGAATAAAGCTCATAATCCTTCTAATAGCTTTTATTTCCATACACACAAATGCATTGGGAACACTACACATTCTATTCCAAATCAAAACATGAAGAAAAATATATCAAATTTGTGTTGCTTCTCTAAAAAAAATTTAAGAAAAGTGAATATTAGACTGTTCAAAAAAATAGCAGTGTTTGTATTCTTTACAAACTCAAACATTCACTATATAAACTGAAAAATGTTTGAAGATGTTGCTTTCCTTTGAATCACTTAATTAATATTTAGTTGTATAAGCACTGTTTCTGAGAACTGCTGTACATCTGTGTTGCATGGAGTCAACCAACGTCTGGCACCTGTGAACAGGTATTCCAGCCCAGGATGATTGGACTACATTCCACAGTTCTTCTCTATTTCTTGGTTTTGCCTTAGAAACTGCATTTTTGATGTCACTCCACAAGTTTTCTATTGGATTAAGATCCGGGGATTGGGCTGGCCACTCCATAACGTCAATCTTGTTGGTCTGGAACCAAGATGTTGCACATTTACTGTTTGGTGTCGTTGTCTTGTTGGAACACCCATTTCAAGGGCATTTCCTCTTCAGCATAAGGCAGCATGACCTCTTCAAGTATTCTGATGTATTCAAACTGATCCAGGATCCCTGGTATGCGATAAATAGGCCCAACACCGTAGTATGAGAAACATCCCCATATCATGATGCTTGCGCAACCATACTTCACTGTCTTCACAGTGTACTGTGGCTTGAATTCAGTGTTTGGGGGTCGTCTGACAAACAGTCTCCAGGCACTAGACCCAAAAAGAACAATCTTTCATCAGTCAACAAAATGTTGCGCCATTTCTCTTTAGGCCAGTCTCTTGTGTGCTCTTTGGCAAATTGTAACCTCTTCAGCACATGTCTTTTTTTCAACAGTGGGACTTTGTGGGGGCTTCTTGCAGACAGCTTGGCTTCACATAGGTCTCTTCTAATTGCAATAGTACTCACAGGTAACTTTAGACCTGCTTTGATTTTCCTGGAGCTGATTGTTGGCTGAGTCCTTGCCATTTTGGCCATTCTTCTATCCATTCGAATGGTAGTGTTTCGCTTTCTTCCACATCTTTCAGGTTTTGGTTGCCATTTTAAAGCATTTGTGATCATTTTAGCTGAGCAGCCTATCATTTTCTGCACTTCTTTATATGTTTTCCCCTCTCCAATCAACTTTTTAATCAGGATACGCTGTTCTTCTGAACAATGTCTGGAACGACCCATTTTCCTCAGAATTTCATTGAGAAATGTACTGTAACCAGCATGTACAACATTTGCTGCCTTCCTTCCTTAAATAAGGGCAATAATTGCCACCTGTTTTTCAAAGAATGAATGACCTCACTAATAGAACTCCACACTGCTATTATTTTGAACATGCCCCTTTCAATTAGTGATTCAATTACACAGAATCAGCAGCATGCATGTCATGACTGTTGGGTCTGTTGGATTTCTATTACTCTTCTACACCTGCTAGTAAATTATTTGCCATGTAGAAATATAATTTCTACAAAAAACAGTGATTGATCAGGTAGTGATGTCTGACTGCTATTATTTTGAACACAACTGTATGTGTACAGTGAGCTTCAAATGATGAGAGGGGGGAGACTAAAGAACCTGAAAGGTAATCTGTGGGGATAGGAGGATTCTCACTCCACCTCCCTTTCATCTATTGGGTCTGAGGGAGTGAGTCCAGAGAAGACCACCATGGCAGAGGGGGGGCAGGAGAAGCAGTGTCGGATTCATGAAGCCAGGTTTCAGTCAGCATGAGGAGAGGGCTGTCGATAACAGCATTTCCTATTTATCCGGTGACCAGCTGTGATTGGACACATGGTAAAAGCGGCTGTGACTGTCCTGTTCCTCTGTCATGGGATCAGCTGTGTCCAAAGGACACAGAAATCACAGATTGCATGCAGTGTGCGCTCCAGGGGGCGCAAGGGGGGTGTGGTTCTGGGAGGACATCCATGGGCACCCTCCCAGAACTAGCCAACTGCGCTGTAGCAGTCTTTTGGCTATAGCACTGTTGGGAACTGGTTAAGCCAGACATTATTTCCCCCATAGTGTATGTGTAGAGAATAGTTAAACCCCTTTTCAGGTTTTCTTTTTGCCACCCGTGTCCCATTTGGGAGTCTTTCATTTATTTTCTGTAGTGTAGACATAACAGGAAATGGAGTGGAAACATAAGTGAAAGACATCCCTTCTTAGACACACATGGAAGGATGGAACACAGCCCCCTTCGCACAGCACACAGGAACAATGATGAGACAATCACAGGCTGCGTGCTGAAGATCCCTCCCCATCATCTTTTTTTCTCTTAGTGTCAGGAAAACCTGTCAGAAGTGACTCATGCACTTTAGCTTACTTGCCGTTACTGAAACCTGGCTTCATGAATCCGACACTGCTTCTCCTGCCCCCCTCTGCCTCTGGCGATCTCCGGCACATGCGCAGATACGTCGAGGGGGACAGATCCTCATAGGAGACAGATTTTCATGCTACACCGGTCTTCAGGGCGGACTGTGAGAGGAGCCTATCAGGAGCCTAGCTCCGCGGGCCGGATTAAAAGGTCCGCCGGGCCGTAGTTTGCCCATTGCCGGCATAGAACATAGTCAGTAGATCCATGGATGGTATCAGTAGTTTTCATATTTTATTTTATTTTTGTATTATTGTCTACAATGTTTTTATTTTTTTTCCAAAATTGTATTTTTTATAATTTTTTTAAATTATTTTTAGCAGCCCTGTTTGGGGGGCTTTGGTGAATTATCAGGGGACTAAACCCTGGTGTCTCACTTTTTAGACAGAGAAAGATTACACACAGTTAACAGATAACATTGTGTTTGCTTTCAGTTCATCTTACAGGAAGTGACAAGTGACAAGTTTTGGCCACATCAAATGGATTTTTTTTACCTACTGAAAAATTTCTAAGCATAAAAAAGACAAGAAAAACAAATGCAGCCACTACCTCTAAGGACTCATAAGCTGTATATACTTTTTTATTCTTGGGTTTAGGTAAGCTTTAAGTAGCACACACTTTTCATAGTGACAAAAGTAATGGGTGTTTAAATTGTCTGAACACTGTAAATTCTACCTGCACAGATCTTCGGACAGAATACAGGTACTCATACCGCGCTGTACTTTCATGGCCACTGTCTCACTACGAGGGGCCCCTGAGCTGGAGCTGTAAGAGAGGTTTACCTTTTTCTACCTTCATAACAGGCTCTACCACCAGGAATGTGACAGGTCTGCAGCCCTGTGGTCTTTGAGCTGCTTTAAATGTACTATCTTCATAGCGGGGTGTACTGTATTATACATCATATCATTATTACTTAATTATTGTATCTTACCCACTTGCCTACAGGGCACTTTTACCCTCTTCCTGCTCAGACCAATTTTCAGCTTTCAGCGCTCTCATACTTTGAATGACAATTGTGCGGTCATGCAACGCTGTACCCAAACTAAGTTTTTAGCATTTTTTGAGACAGAGCTTTCTTTTGGTGGTATTTAATCACCACTGGGGTTTTTATTTTTTTGCTAAATGAAATAAAACAGACCCAAAATAAAAAAAAAAAAAAAAGTTTTCTTAGTTTCTGTTATAAAGTTTTGCAAATAAGTAACTTTTCTCCTTCACTGATAGGCAGCACTGATGGGCAATGTTGAGCAGCACTGATGGGCACTGTTAGGCGGCACTGATTCAACTGATGGGCACTGTTTGCCAGCACAGATGGGCACTATTGGCTGCACTGATGGGGCTACACTGATCACCAGGACATGGATGTTCAGTGCCCTGATGATCAGTGATGTTCCCCTGCAAAATGCAGCTTAGCGGCTCTCCTGTCCTCACGTGCAGTCAGCATGAGGAGAGGGCTGTCGATAACAGCATTTCCTATTTATCCGGTGACCAGCTGTGATTGGACACATGGTAAAAGCGGCTGTGACTGTCCTGTTCCTCTGTCATGGGATCAGCTGTGTCCAAAGGACACAGAAATCACAGATTGCATGCAGTGTGCGCTCCAGGGGGCGCAAGGGGGGTGTGGTTCTGGGAGGACGTCCATGGGCACCCTCCCAGAACTAGCCAACTGCGCTGTAGCAGTCTTTTGGCTATAGCACTGTTAATGCCTGAAACTGGCACATGTGCAGATACGTCGAGGGGAACAGATCCTCATGGGAGACAGATTTTCATGCTACACCGGAATGGCGCGGGAACACGGCGAGAGGAACGCGCGGAGCAAAGGTAAGTGAATTGACACAGGGGGGACTTGGGGACTTAATATGGGGAATGAATTACTATAGGGGGGATGAATTACTATATGGGGGATGAATTACTATATGGGGGATGAATTACTATATGGGGGATTAATTACTATATGGGGGATTAATTACTATGCTTACTATGGGGGAATATTACTATACTTACTATGGATGACACATACACATCATTCATCTACTCTTGGTCCGGCCCCCGGGTCCAATATATGAACCCATTGTGGCCCTCAAGTCAAAAAGTTTGCCCACCCCTGTTCTATGCTGTACTGACACCTTCCACTGTCCTACTGACACTGGGAACATATGAAGGTCCGGAAGCACAGTGTAAAATCCAATCTGCTTTATTAATGTTCCATCAAAACATAGGGGGAGTTCAAAATACCAACTGGTTATGCTACAGAGTGTGCAGCTGTCATCTGGGCATCGGTGACTATTTTTCCTGCAATTTTATTATTTCATTCTGGTAGTAGCACCAGACTTGTTTATTTTATATGGCCCTACTGACACTGTTCACCTTTGAGGTAATTTATGCCTTTTCACATAACCATGTAAGCCTTTTCTTAAGTATGTAATTAGAATTTCCCCCTCCTCAGTTTTTTTTTGGGGGGGCTGGAATTTTTCCTTGAACCCTGATGTAACCAGGAGATTCCCCAGAGACTTGTAGCCTATGGCCTCCTAAACCTGATTTCTTTCCTCCAGTGCCTGACACCTACCATGCTCCCATAGCGCTGTGCCCACATCCTTTCAGGGTCTTTTTTGTGCACATGTCAGGGTCCCTTCCTGACACCCTTCCTCAGCACAACATTCTTGTCTATACCTGATCCATACCACAAAAAAAAAAAAAAAAAAAGCAAAAAAAAAAGTGTCAGCACTACTCAGTTACCTCTCATGAGCCTTATCTCTCACACCATTTGTCCTTTGAGACAGGCCAGCAGTAGTTTTTTGGTCTTGGGTTCCTGGTAACACAACCTAGAGCCCCTGCTACTCCATCTTGTCATAACATGTCCTAACTGGCCCTAGCCCTCAGACTCTGTATTTGACACACACTTCCCTGCTTTTACAATGGCTGCAAATTGCCTACTCACCCCATTGCAGCTAGGGTGACCATCCTGCCTTCCCTACCGTATGTCTTGGGCTGGGTACCAGGCAACTTCATTACCAATTTTGTTTTGAAAAATCCCATCTGTTCCCAGGGTTCTGATCTGATCCCTTGTGAAAAAGTCGGAAGTGACGAAACGCGTCAGTGTCGTGACGTCGGACGCTGAGCCGGAAGGATCAGGGCGGCCATTTTGGAATTTCTCACAACAGTGAACGGACTAGAGCGAGGATGGACGGTATATTTTAAGATGTAAGTGTTGAAATAAAAGTGTGAATTACTTTTTACTCCACTGAGTCTGCTCCTATTTTCCGGTGAGGAACGGGGATCCCGGTACCTATGACCTGTGGCTATATGGAAAAGAGATCCCGAGAGGAAGAGGCACCTACTAGGAATGTTATCTTTGTGGCATAAAGGAATCCTATATGATTTGATTTAACAGCAAGAGGATTGCATTTTATCCCCTAACAGAGTGTGGCACTGTATTTGGCACTACTGTCACGGATCATTGTCTCACGGATCACGCTGTGTGTTTTGTGATATTTTTCACTGTTGCAGTGTTGCCTCACTGGACCACTAGTGTTATGGTGTATTCACTTTAATTCTGTATTCATTATTTATATCACGAGTGTGATTGCATGGTATCACTCGCAGTAATTTTGTATTTAGGATAATGCACTATATTTTACTTTTGTTTTTTTGAGGGTCTTATGGATTGAACGGGAAGATTTGGACACATTTGGAATATTGTTATTTTTTATTTTTTTGGTGACTTTGGACTATGGACTATGGTTTGGACATTATATGAGTAGTATAAGATTGTGGGAGAGGGTATTTTGAGATTTTTGAAAAGGTTTATGTTGTTCCCAGGGTTCCTTGGGTTCTTATCTTTCCTCACCACTTGTGGTCTATAGGAGTTGTGGCACTTGTCTGCCTTGCTCAGCTTTCTTCCTTTGCCTATGGCTGTTAGACAGCCCTACCAGGGGAATTTCCAAATATCCCAACTCTCCAAATAGTCCATATGTTGGCATATCAAATCTTTTTAGTAAAAATCAAAATACGAAAGGAAACAGCTACAAATCATCCAGACATACATAAATGAATGGATGAACAAAACAAGATACCAGTACTGTGACTTGCCACTCCTAGTATAAGTTCATTTAAAAAGTGTTTAAAGAGCACTAAATATTCATCCTAACATAAGAAAAAATATGAATGAAGACTAATTGTAAAGATCCATGCACACTGGGTGTTTTAATAATGCTGGCAACGTTAGCCGTGTAGTCATGTTAAAAACGTGAGTTTTTCAGCATTTTTGCATTCGCATTTAACGCCGATTTGCCACTTTTTTTGCATTTGTGTTTCTTAGCTTTTTTTTGCTCAAAAAATTACAAAAACTCCAGTTTGCCACAATTGACCTTGGTTTCCCACGCTTTGCCACATTTTCAGCGTTCGAGCGTTTTTACAGCTAAAAAACGCTTCTAGAAACCTACTAGTCCTGGGTTTTTTGCCAGCTAAAAAATGCCCCTGCCAAAAAACGCTGATTACAGTCTATGTGTGAATGGACACATAGGATAACATGCTGGGAGGTTACTAGCTGTAGAAAAAAATGCCAAAAGCCAAAAACAGCAGCTGTAAAAAGGTCCAGTGTGCATGAGGACTAAATGAATAAACAAAGCAGAATGTTAGCATTGTAACTAATCACTCCTGATATAAACATGTAGCAGGTACTGGAGGATTCCCTCCCTCTTGACTGTCTGAGACTAAAAAAGGAGTATATGAGGGTAACATGGACATTTATTGATACCACAAGGAAAGTTGCCTTTGAAGTGTAACCATGTGCCCAAACCACAGCTAGGGGAACAAAATAAACTAAGTGATAGCGTATTACCCAGAGTAGGGGCTCGTCTGGATACTATGTTTTCACCATCCTTTAAGATATTGGCATACCTATTAATGATACCTATCACCCAATCAAATTCAAGGCTATATGCTGTAGAAATATGGATCTATCAGACACACCCCTATCAGCTCTATTTGAATTATCGTAAATATCCATCCTGCTCTTATTCTTAGCAATAATTTAAGCTCTATTAGTCACTGAATGTGGATAACCCTTATTTAAGAATCTCCTATATAACTGGGAATCTTCTTGTTCAAATTTAGTGTCCTCACTACAAATCTGTTGTAGCTTCAGAGAGGATACGTGGGTTTCACTCAATTGCCCTGTAATTGTAAAATTAACCACATTATCGTTCAAGTATGTTAAAAAAGGTTCTAAATTACCCAAGCTCTTTTCGCACACAGAAAATAAATTAACACATTAATGTAGCGCAAATAAATGCCTATATATTATCTAAAGGGGTTACTGCCTACATATATATGGGGCCACTCACACAATCCCATAATGAGGTTGGCGAGTGAGCAGGAAAATTTAGCCCCCATTGTAGCCCACAGTGCTGGAGGTAATAAACTTCATAAAAAGAAAAAAAATCTGCGTCAGTAAATACTCTAAAACCTCAATAACGAACAAACATTCTAGGAAATACTTAGTATTCTGTTTTTAAAAATGCCACACCGCTCCTAAAGCCAGAGTATGCAGTATTCAAAAATAGAGGTTAGCAACATCACAGGTAATCCAATTCAAATTGTGTTCCCACACCACCTCATTCATGATGTACATGATGTTGTTTTATATCTTTTGAAAAATTGCCACTGTGGGATCTTTGGGTATAAATAATTCAGCCTCTTTAAGGTTAAAAGGTCCATGGTGAACCCCCATCATGACTAATGTCAAAACTTTTTATAGTCAGTGGTATGTCAAGTATGTGTCCGTATCTGATAAGTATTGCAATGTCTCATTTCTATAACCACAGTTAAGCCTCCTTTATCACAGTCCTCAATAATAATAGAACTGCAATTTTCCAAAGCTTTTAAAGCCACCCATTTCTTGGCAGATAAATTCTCATTCTTGATCAGGGAAGATAGAGAAACATTTTTGACAAGTTCAGTTTAATCTGGTTCTGTAAACTTTTGAAATGTATTCATTCTGCCTCCCCTAGAATTCACACAGTAGAACTCTGACCGTAGCTTCAAGGGACCCCACCACTCATCATCTGATCGCGATCAGACATCGAGGATGAATTTCCCTCTATCACTTGATCATCAAAATGATTGATGGCACAATAATCTCGAAGAGAAGGCTGGAAAGTGAAACCCATTTGATCCAGGTGCATATCCTCACAGAAATCTAAAGTGACACCAGAAAAGTTAACCCAGGGGCCCCATGTTTTCTCAAAAATGGCCATTTTATCATGCAAGATGGCCAAAAGGCATTAATTCGCCATGATCCATGAAAGGTCAAATGGGATTGTGGGGGACTTCCAAGAGCAGGAAATAGAGATTCTTGCTGCTACAAAAATAAATGCTATCTGTTTCTTTTTGGATCTCAGTACCCCCTCAGCTGGGCAGCCTAATACAGCCTGATGTGGGGATTTTTAAAGATTAATCTGAGTAAGGGAGTAAATAAGAGTGTAGGTACATATCCAAAATGTTTGTACTTTCCGACATGTCCATCATGAAAAACTGTACCCTCTTTGCCACATCCTTTAAAACGGGGGGAAGCCCCAGGGACAAACTATGTAATTCTCGTTGGGACCATGTACCACCGCAGAAAAACCTTATAATTGGCTTCAGTTAATCAGGTGTTGATTAGGGTCTCTGGTACTGTGTCATATTGTGCCAGTCTTCTGATTCAAATGTCTCCCTGAGATCGCATTCCCATTTTTCCATGTAGGGCAACTTGGTTAATGTAGAAGCAAGTACATTATAAATCTTATATATATATATGGCCCAAGTGTTTACCAAAGCTCTTACATAGGTATTTTTCATAGGTGTAACGGAGGTTATATCCAGCTTGTGTTTTAAAGTGATCAGGAAGTGAGCAATCTGAGTTTAATATCCGTAAAACTGGGCCTGCCATCTTTTCTTTGACTTCCTTAGAGGAAGGCCCTCCTTGGAGCTACTCCCTCTGCTTCCACCATTCTGCTAAGGTGGGGCTTTGGGACCTAAACATCACCTAGCATCTATACACCTGCTTTAAACTGAGCCATTGCCAAAATCTGTTTCATGTTTTTCCCAAGCCACTGGTTGCTAGTTGGCTGTCGAATCCCTGCTGTAACATGCTTGAGCAGTGAGGTGCTTCTGCTGTTAACTCTTCTTGTTTTTTTGTGTGGACATGTTACTGCTGTTTGCCTGTATTTTTGCCCACCCCTTGATTATTTAATGGGGATATCTTGTGGTCTAAGAATCTAGGTCCTGTACTGTACAATAAAAATAACAGGAATTTTAATGTACGTGTGAATTCTCGGGAACCATGGGAGTACAGTACAGGACACAGGTATCTCCCCTGTCTTCTCTGTGATCTCTTTATTGCTTGCTAACAAAACTTGAGGCCTCTGGGACTCTGCCGGTTAACTCTTCCACATCTCTGCAATTGGCTTAAAGTGGTTCTAAGGGCTCAATTCTGCCGGCACTTCTGCCCCCCCTTGCTTAGTGCCCCCAGAAAAAGCTGCTTGCTCTGGGGGCACTCATGCGTGCTCACTCCTGAGCTGGCTCTTTGTGTCTATGGGACACACAAAGCGTGACTCAGTCCCGCCCCCCCACTCCCTCCTCACTGGTCTCCAGCCAGTGAAGGGAGAGAGACCTTGGAGAGCTGCTGCTCTTGTGCACATTGCTGGATTGAGATCAGGCTCAGGTAAGTAATAGGTGGGCTGCTGGGGGAGCTGCACACCAAACATGTTTTTACTGTAATGCAGACAATGCATGAAGGTAAAAAACCTTCAGTCTTTAATTACTTAAAAAAAAGTCAACATGTAATAGTCCCTTTCAATTAACAAATATTATTTATAGTGATGGTGTTTCCATATCACATCACTTAAGAGTTACAATACAGATGTTCCATGATATCAAATCCTACACTGCATTTGCATATGCATGACTATCGGTAAATCTGTGGGAGTTTTTTTTTTTTTTCCTTAGCATTGAATTTTCTTTGCTTTACATATGAACCAACACCTTTACCATACTGTCAACATTCTAAGAAATATGACGTAGAGGTTTAATGGGAAGTGTTCCTGTGGTCAGTGGGACATTTTAACCTATATACAAGTGAGAAAATATACCAGAAAAAAAATTATTTTCAAAATACTTTAGAAACTTTTTTTCCAGCTATATTTAGCCTAATAAGGAATTCTTAAAAGTAGTGAGTGCAGTGCTAAGATTCACAGATGACAGAATTGTAAACATACAATTACACCAAGGTGAATATGGAATAGTGCAAACACATAAGAATGAATTTAAATTCACATTCCTCATATGGTAACCCATGGGTGATGATACTCGGAAAATGAAACTCTCCCAAACCAGCAGAATCTGGCTGAATCGACCTCAACGCTTGGGAAAGTGGTGCAAGTGAGGCGAACTGGTGGATGATTCATTCCTGGGAGTCTGATCACTATCTTTGGGTCCATAACTGTGTTATTTGACCCTTCCTTAGGGTGGCCACACTCTTACGGTAAGAGGCTGTGCGACTGGTTTGATGATGGAGGATTCCCTTATTCTGTGTCTCATTTTCCGAGCACCATCACCCATGAGTCACCATAAGAGGACTGTGAATGGACTAATTTAATTCATTCTTATGTGTTTGCACTATAGCATCCCTTCCTTGGTAAGGTTGTATGATTACAATCTTGTCACCTGTGAATATATGTGCTACACTCACTACATTTTAATGCTATGCAATTTGTTGCCTGCAAAATTGTGATAGCTGCTTTACTCTATAATCTAGTATTTTGTACTTTAGCGCAGGTATTATCTGCATTTTTTAATAAGGAATTCTGTTTTTTGATGTGTATAGAAAAACTGTGGAAAGGCAGGGGAATTTACTAAGAACGGAGCACGTGTGGATGGCAACCAATCAGCTTCTATCTTTCATTTTCAAAGCTTAACTGAACAAGTCAAAGTTGGGATGTTAGTAGGCACAGCTTCTCCAGTCTACTTCAAGTGGGGTTCCACCTATTTTTAGTAATTTGCCATATTATGAAGTCCCTGTGAAATGAAGCACAAGTTGGATATTTTTTTTATTTTATATACATACCTTTTTATCCTCTGCAAGCCTGCAGTTTCGGTCCCAACCGCCTAGGCGATGACATCATAAGGCGATTTGCAAGGTCTCCTGGGATGTCGTTTCCTGTATCCCAGGAGTCCTTTGGTTTCCTGTAATCGCGGGACTTGGAAACTGTAAATGACGTGAATGGGCGGTGTTTCACGCTATTTTACTGGAGTCCATGCTTATAGGAGGACATATCTGCAGTATTGAAGTGCAGTGCTGTACAGGTTGCCTGACGGGGGCGGGGGTGGGAACTTCATCCATCCCCACCATTGCTATGGCAACCTGTACTGCACACATCACGCTGAGAATGAGTGTTGCATGCTGGGATAGCCAGCAGCACGAATCCAGGAAATAAAGACCTGCGGGCTTCAGAATCCAACAGCCATCATGGCACCTGCCTGCTTCACAGATCCTGGTAAATATTAACAATTTTCAAAGTAATTACAATGATTTTAATATTGAATTATTCCAATTGTGAATGGTATTTGTAATATCTGCTGGATCTGTGGATCTGCTTTTAAAAAATTTTTTTTAGGGGGACTGGAACTCCGCTTTCAGTTTGAGTAAATTCTGTATGTTACATTTGGGGTTGGTAACCGAATGCACTGAGATTGGTAATGAAGGGTAACCATAGACTGGTATCTGCCTGTCCGTCACTGTTGTGACTGTTGTGCTCCTGGCACCTGCTGCAATCATCTTCCGGAATGATTAATATGGGCAGCAAATATACAGCAAGACATTTATCTAGGAAAAAAAGAAAGATTGGTCACAATGAGATTTTACAAAATCCCTTAGTGCAACAGCAATCACTTCTACACTCAATAGCACATTTGCACATCATGCTTGTTGCAATGATTGCCTACAATGTCTCTATTTCTTGCTTTTTATTGGGCTGTGCATATGGCCAACTTATTTTTGCTGTATCTAGTACTGTAAATGTATACAATTCTGACACTATCCTATTACTCATGGGCACAGTGTGTAGAACACCACAAAGGCAGGGATTCAATGCAAGTAACAAATACAATTGATACAGAGCTCAGTTATGTTTCTTTGTGATAAAACTAACAAACCTATTTGGTCACGTAGATAAATGTTTTACTTATTAGGCATGTTTCTTTTCTGGCCAATTAAACATACTGTAACCTTTGTTATCCAAAGTCCATAGGTAGGATCACTACAACATATGGTTACTTCAAACACATTCCTACGTCAGACACTATTAACCATTGCATTTTAGTAGGCTAAAGCATCTTCCAGGTCAGGCTATAATCATATAAAGATATCCTTCATCACTTACATTTATGAGATATCAGATACATTTGATCCCTCTTTTTAATGATTTTGTAAAGAGGTAAATGCTGCAATTTTCATTTTTGCTCTTTCTTAAAAAATAATAATGTACGTGCATTGATTCTTACTGTAATGCAAATTTCTGTGTGAATTCTAGTGGGTGACACTTAAATTATCACATAGAACACAAATGTATATAGACAGTTGCAGCAATCAATGGTGTGTCTGCATGAAAGACTGAAAGAAGAATGACATAGAACTTGCTCTTTAAGTGGGTTGTGCGGTCACTGCCTTTATAAGGTTGCCTTGATGTTTATTTTCCATTTTACTGCAGTAGAAATACATTAATGTGCAGTCCAGGAATCATGCAATTCTGTATTTGTTTGGAAGATGTCTTCTCATAAGGACATATGATTAGTAGGTGCCTAGACTCTATACTGTGCATCCTTAGTTACTTGAAATATTTGTTTAAATCAGTGTAAAAAGTCAGTGCTACAAAATATCTAAACATGTCTATTCAAAAGATACACAGTACATAAATGAAAATACTAGGCAGACACATGCATTTTTCTGAGATAATGAATATTTTGGTTAATTTACTTTTGAAAACAGCAGTTTACTTTATTACTTTAGAACAAAGAAATACAAAACAATCATCCATACCTTTTTTATGAATCTCTCTCTCAAGAGTTAGTGTTACTGAACCCACAACAGTAAAATCAGTCTGTATATGCAGTAAAGCATGCTTGTTATACTCACTGTGGAACCTAAAAGGTTAATCCTCTGCATTGTGTAAAAAGGCTGTTTGATCCTTACTTCTCTGATCCTCCCCTTCTTCCAGTGTCCCCCTCTTATTTCCTGATAAGTCACTCTGTACATGCTCAGTTTGGTGTGTATTGCTAGAGAGGGGTTTTCTTTCTTGGTAGAGTGCATGTGATCAGCACAGGGCCAATCAGCACTGTCCAGACAGAGGTCAGGGGTTCTGCATTCTCCCAGAGCAAAATGAAAACTCCTCCTACATGCTTTAACATGTGCTCTGCTGAACACTGATAGAAGTCACAAGACTGTTCTGATGAGAAAAGGTATTTAGCAATTTATATTTACTGAAATAATTACATTTCTATGTTCTGTGTACTGTGGGAGACCAGATATAGTGAATGCAGGGTCCCGGGGTTAGTAACACTTTAAGCTAGCAAGAATATACCAAGAGGGCAGTTGAACCGAAATCAGTCAGTAGATCGACTTCTGTTTAACCACAGTAGCTACATATGGATTGAAATTCGTCCAGTCCCTGTTGAACCAGATGAGTTTTGATTCATGTATTGCCAGCTTTAGGGTACCTTTAATTAATTCCAACTCTCTTTTGGTACAGGTAGACAGGTACATGAATTTGACACATTCTTCACCACTTTTAGAATGCATAGGAGACACTTTTGCAAAATCTGTCTGCGTCATTATGAATTCTAGGGAGTTTGTCCTAAGGAACATACATCAAGATAAAAAGTAGAAGGAAGGAGAGTAAAGTAAAAAAAATGGGGCGAGAAGGAGTGGGGGGTGGAGGGGGTACATGGGTGAAGTTATAAGGAGAGTAGGGAGAGGGTTGAGGAGTAATCTGTATAACCCAGTCAGCCTCATACCTTTAATAAGTATTTTAAATAGGAATATCCCCAATTCTAGTTCTTTTCCTATTTGTTTGTTATTCTATACATCATGAGGTTGTGTGATACTCATTGCGAGGTGAGTGTAGGTAAGTAACATTTACATCAGAGGTGCCATTAACGTGCCATTTACGTCAGGTGATTTTGTGGGCTTTTAAAGGGTGCCGTGATAGCAAAAAAGGTTGAGAAAGAATGATTTAAACCCACAAGTGGGTTTTTCAATGTCTTTTCCTTTTTACCAGGTTTTGAAAATAAGAAAAGCAAATACTTACAGCTTTTATTCATTTAAAGCAGTAGTAAACACCACTTGGATACGTGTTCCTACAGGTAAGCTCATATCAAAGCCTACCTGTAGGTACAAGGAATATTTCCAAAACATGCACGGTTTAGGAGATATTCACTGTTTCTGCAGCTGGTGATGTTATTGGCACATGCGCTCTGAAGGGATGGCATACCTGTGCTGTCTCTTCAGAGCTCTGTGGCTCAGCAGTGTCTCCTCTCCGCATGAGCACATGTGACATCATTGCAGTTAGACCATTCAAATGCCTGGCACCCGGAAGGAAGACCGGGTGGAGATGGAAGCCCTGTCAGTGGTGAAATCATGCCGTTGGAGGGTTTCGTTTTAAGGTTAGTCTTTCATACTGTGCTAGTATGTGATGCATTCTAGCACATTATAATATTACCTTGCAGGAGGTTTTTTTTTTTTTTTTTTTTTATTTACTTCTGCTTTTACCACTTCCAGTCCAGACACTTTTACCCCCTTCCTGACCAGGGCAATTTTCAGCTTTCAGCGCTATCACTTCAGCGCTATCAATTGTCATTCAAAGCTATCACTTTGAATGACAATTGCGCGGTCATGCAACACTGTACCCATATGGATTTTTTACCATTTTTTTGAGACAGTTAAAACTTTATTTTGGTGGTATTTATTCACCATTGGGATTTTTTATTTTTTTGCTATGTAAATGAAAATGTCCAAAAATTTTGAAAAAAGTGTTTCTTATAAAATTTTGCAAATAAATAATATTTCATCATAAATATTGGCCAAAATGTATTCCGTTATCTTTTTAGTAAAAAGAAAAATAAGCCAAATTAGTTTATAACCAAAAATTAGAATTTTTAAAACTTTTTTTACATTTTTATTTTTTTTTTTTTTAGATTATTATTTTTTATTTTTTTTACATACTGTCACCCTAGCAGTACAGAGTCACCATGGTGACACTGTACTACTTTTGGGGGGTTATGAAGATTTTTTTTTTTTTTACACTGATTGCTTTTACACCCATATAGGATGTAAAAGCAATCATTTCTCTTTCTCTCTGTCTGCATTCTTGCAGCCATTGAGAACTACTGAGTGAGCTGTGATTGGTCACAGCTTGTCACATGGTACAAGGCTGTTGTGAATAGCCTTGTACCACGTGACCTCTGTGATCATTCACAGATTTCACAAGTAGTAAGCAATGATGTCACAAGTGACATCTTGGTTACTACTTTGTAAGTGATCACTGATTGGCCAATCAGTGATCACATGATCGGGACCTTGTACAGAGGTCCCGTCCGACGATCGGTGTTTCACTGTGTCCAGAGGACACAGCGGGCACCGGATCGCGGTTCTGCGCGCTCCCGGGGAGCGCGCACAAGCAGGGTGCGGGGAGGCCGTTTATAACTGGCCACCCGACCCTGCAGTGCCACCGTCCGGCCGTTTATATACAACGGCCGGTCGGGAAGTGGTTAAGGAAAGAGGAAAAGAAAATGTGCAGCAACTGCTTAAAAGTGTTAACACAGCAAACTCTGTACTCCTGTGCTTCAGGATGGACTCAGCTAGAGTTATGGTACCAACACAGATATCCTGGAAAATGCACCCCTTGCTGCCCTCGACGGACCGCGGTAGTCCAATGTCACTGGATACTATGAAAAACAAACAGAGGGCGCACCGGCCTAGTGCATTATCGTAAAAAATTTTATAGGAAGGATAAAAAGTAAGTATCGTACTCACAATAGGCAAACAGGTCAAAGGCACATCACAATAAACAGCGATGTCCAGTCCACATAGCATATAAGTCCAAAAAATGGAACCCTGGACTTTCAACAGGCTAACGCATTTCGAGGTCTCAACCTCTTCCTCACAGCTCCGAGGAAGAGGTTGAGACCTTGACACCGCTGTTTAGTGTGATGTGCCTTTGACCTGTTTGCCTATTGTGAGTACGATACTTACTTTTTATCCTTCCAATAAAATTTTTTACGATAATGCTCTAGGTCGGTGTGCCCTCTGTTTGTTTTTGTTTGCTTAAAAGTGTTAGCTGGAATTTGCAGGCATTGCCCTCTTCTCAGAAAACCTTCTGTCCAAAGGTGTCTCTGTTGCTCCAGAATGGAGACACCCTAAGACAGGTATTTGGAGGCTGTATCACCAGGTGAAAATAGAGGGGAAAAAGCCTAAAAATAGAAAATTCCTTTGCAAAGTGAACAGTGTATTTTCTCCAAAAGTATCCACTTTAAAGGACCTATTCTCACACAAAAATGAATAAATAAATACAATTATCTAAAGTGAAACAGTTCAACAATGTGAAATCACTCCTCCATATGTGTCTTAGGAACCAAAAATATAACTTCCACTACACTGTGACTTTCATTGGAAAGAAAATGTAGTCTCACTCCTTGTATGTACAGAAATCACTCACTGGAACAACTGTGACCTTTTATACTAAAAAGGGGCCTGTAGCACCTCTTAAAAAGGAATTCTGTTTTCCCCTCCAGATTATCAGCGTGATCCACTCCTAGCCAGCATCACAAACAAGAGGTGCAACAAAGTGTTATAACGTTTTTAAAACATGATCGGTAAAAGGACAGCTTCACCTTTTGGACAAAAATAATAAATGCATATTTTTTTTGAGCAAGAAGATGTTCTGACAGGAAGCTTCAATGAACTACCACAGCAATCCACAGCAGCATGGTAGTTAATTAAAAACTACAAGCTGACAGCCGCTAAGGCTGCCAGGACTTGCAGTTCATTCATTCATGGAGGTCCGTGAATGAATGACGCGGCCGTGCGGGGCTCCGCTGTTTTCAAATCTGACAGTATGGGGAAACTTATAAGTACTATCTGTCAGAAGAAAGGGGGGCGGGGGGACTCGGCTGCAGCTATGGGAACATGTTACGTGTTCTACCCTAAAAACGGGTGCCACATGTAACATGTTCCAAAGGTGAACTTATCCTTTAACCAATTCCCTTGTATTTCCTAACCACTTGTCACTGTCCTTGGCCACCGTGACCAGAAAAGAAACTAATGGAGCACACATTGTACTCTATTAGCTTCAGTAGAGGGCAGGTGAGAAATAAAGAAATCACTACCTGCTAAAACAAACGGTCACTACTCCATACTCTTACTACTAGACCTCTCTGCAGCCTTTGATACTGTTGACCATTCGCTCCTTTAATAAACTCCACTCCCTTGACCTGCTCTTTCCTGGTTCTCTTCCTATCATTCACAGCGCTCTATCAGTGTTACTTACAACTATGTCCCCTCTCCTGTTCTTTGACCCCTTCTCTTCTCTACCTAGACTTCCTCCGGCCATTTGATGTCCTCCTGTGGCTTTCAATACCATCTCTACACTGATGACACCCAGATCTATATCCCCACTCCTTCAGTCTCCTCTCGCATTATTACCCTACTAACTGACATATCAACATGGATGATGCACCACTAAACTAAATCTCTCTAAAACAAGCTGATAATATTCCCCTGCTTATGTCCTCCTCCATGACATTTCCATCAAGATGCAACTATCAGTCCCTGCCCTCACGCCACATTACTAGGTGTAATCCTAGACTCTGACTTGTCCTTTTGGCCCCAAATCAAATCGCTCCCAATGCTTGTAGACTTCACCTCTGTAACATCTAAAAATTGTGCTCCTTTTTAACTAATGAAACCACCAAGCTACTCATTCACTCCCTTGTTATCTCTCACCTTGACTATAGCAACTCCCATCTTGTAGGCCTACATCTCTGTAGGCTTATCCCCTCTTCAGTCTATCATGAATGCTGCTGCCAGATTTATCTACTGTACCTTAGCAACCACTCAATGTCTGCCACCCCTTTGTGCCAATCCCTCGACTGGCTCTTGATTGCTCAGCCAATTAAATTCAAAATATCAACAACATATAATCATATATGCGGTCTCTCGGACTTAACCTCCCTAGTGGTATGATTATGTCAATATTTCTGTGCTGAAAGCAGTACATTATTTTGCATGGAAATATGTAGTTTTTTTATTGTAGGCCTGTAATTTTTAGGAATAACTCACTGAAATCTGTCCGAACAAGAGACTAGTAAACATCCCGGGTATGTTAAAATTTGAAACACGAAATCATAAATTATAACAATAAATAATCATAAAAATAATAATATAATAATAATAAATTTAATTCAATAATATAATCAAACCAAAAACACTGACATTTTAAATATAGCGCCAAGTTCACACCTCATTGAGCAAAGTCGCAAAAATCGATTTCAGTGTCTGATGATGAATTTCCCCACGAATCATTATCACTCAATTCTGAAAGTGGTTCTGATTTACTATCGCTGTTCTCTAGCTGGTCTAAACCCGCTTTTGACCTAAAGGGACGCTTTTTGGACGCCATGGACTTTTCTGAGTTTCCAAGCAGAAAGAACAGTAAAAATGCAGGCAGGGCACAGGACAAAGCACTAGGGACAAAATGTATGTGAAATGGTTTTGATACAGTAATGTTTTACTATGTGATTTTAGTGTACTAGTGAATGTCACTTTTTAAAATTTTTAAATTTCCCGCTGGTTCCAGCCCCCCGTACTTCCCGACACCCACAGGGACCAGAACCCGGAAGACGGATGCCGGCATCGGCCGGAGGAGATGGCCGGGGACACTGCAGGGGACACATTGCGGGAGCTCAGGATAAGGTAAGTGATCGAGGGAATCCCAGAGCAACGCTGCAGGGTAATCCCGAGTGTAGCTCGGGGTTACCGCTTTTGGCACTGATATTTAACCCCGAGCTACACTCGGGAATACCGCCAGGGAGGTTAAGGCCCACCTGATGAGAGGCTGCATATACAGTATGCGTACGGCTGGTGGGAAGGAGTTAAAATGGGTATACACTAGTAGAATTTCATATGAAAATTCTCATTTGATTGTTGTTCAAAAGTAGTTCAGGATTTCATTTGCTCTTAACATTTGGCTTTTGAATAAATGGACTTTCCCGAATGAAAACCACATAGAAATTCCTACATTTGAGAAACATTTACCATTCTTCTCATTTGAATTTTCTTGTTACTTCAGTCAAAAACGAATGTCAATTTTACCCTACTAATGATTAGAAAAACAAACAACATTCTTATAATGTTTTACAGAGATTTCGCAAAGGAAAATGTCAAACAAATTGCTAAAAGTGTAAACCTAGTTCTAGATAAACTTGATTAACAAACTGAATCTGAACTCCATCTAACACTTTTTTAAACTGTTACAGCAGTTTTTCTTATTGGGATAAAGTTTTTACATAAGTGAATAAAAACTGACCATTGCAAGCACCCCTGCCAATATTAAATGGTTTGTCTCATCCTTGTAACTGCTGCCTTGTGTGCTTGGACAGCTTGGTCTGTTGAAGGAAGTTGAAAAATAACAGACTTTCTGGATGGATAACCAGGTGAAAATAAAGGAAAAAAGTGTAAAAAAAACACTAAGTCTGCTTTCACATTGATCCAGTTTTCTTCAATTTTTTGTGTTTAAAAATAAAAAAAAAATGCATGACTATTAACCACTTCAATACCGGGCACTTTTACCCCCTTCCTGCCCAGGCCAATTTTCAGCCTTCAGTGTTGTCACACTGTGAATGACAATTGTGCTATCATGCCACACTGTACCCATAAAAAATTTGTATATTTTTTTTTACACAATTAGAGCTTTCTTTTGATGGTATTTAACAGGTTCCCTCCCGGCCTATAGCCAGATGGCGGCCTGCAAAACCCCTCGCCCTTCCGGGTGGACACCATATGGCGTCCTTTCGGGCTTTTCGCAGTTTGCATGCCCGCAGAGCCGCACAGCGGCACAATCTGTCACCAGCCGTGTACCTCGGAAACAGCTGATGACAGATCTGGGTACCGGTCCTGTTGCCGGTACCATGTGACCTGCTGTGACCAATCAGAGCAGGTCACATGACAGTTGTATACAATGGATGGCTTCCTTTTATGCCATCCATTGTATACTAATGTGTCTAGCTGTGAATGGTCACAGCGATCACATGCACAAGCTGGGCCAATCACAGCCCAGCTGTGCCATGTGATTAGCCGTGGCCAAATCACAGCTAGGCACAAAAAAAACCCCTGAAGGAATCGATGTCATTCAGGTAAATGCTTGCTTATAGCAAAGTATTTCTATTATAATTTTTTTTTTCATACTGTCACCAGTCAGTGTCCCTGATCACCACCATGCCAGTTATATGATGACGCTGTACTGCACTGGTGACAGTATGTAAAAAAAAAATTGTGAAAATAATTATATTCATTTTCCAAAAAATTACAACTTCAAAAAACTCGCCATGCCTCTTATGAAGTATGTCAGACTGTCTACTTTGCAAAAAGGGGTCATTTGGAGGATATCTGTACTGCTCTGACATTCTTGGACCTCAAGAAATTAGATTGGCCGTCAGTACTTCAGGATTGATCAATATTCAGATCTATACCATAGTTTGTGAACTCTATAACTTTCCTACAAACTAAAAAATACATCCTAATTTGGGTTATTTTCACCAAAGACATGTAGCAGAATACATCTCGGCCTAAATTTATGAAGAACAATTACTTATTTGCAAACGTTTATAACAGAAACAAAGAAAAATGTGTTTTTTTTTCTCCTAAATTTTTGGTCTTTTTTTGTTAATTTAGCAAAAAATTAAAACCCCAGTGTTGATTAAATACCACCAAAAGAAAGCTCTAGTTGTGTGAAGAAAATGATAAAATTTTAGTTTGGGTACAATGTTGTATGACCGCGCAATTGGCATTCAAAGTGTGAGAGATCTGAAACCTGAAAAATGGCCTGGGCAGGAAGGGGGTAAAAGTGCCCTGTAAGGAAGCGGTTAATCACCACTGAGTTTTTTATTTTTTGCTTAATAAAAAAAACCTGAAACTTTTGAAAAAAAAAAAACACACATTTTTCTTTCGTTTCTGTTATAAAAGTTTGAAAATAAATACAATTTCTGCACAAATTTAGGTGAAAATGTATTCTGCTACATGTCTTTGGTGAAAATACCCCAAATTAGTGTGTATTATTTAGTCTGTAGGAAAGTTATAGAGTCCACAAACCATGGTATATAAATCTAACAATTGATCAATCCTGATGTACTGACAGCCCATCTCATTTCTTGAGACCCGAAAATGCCAGGATAGTACAAATACCCCCCAAACTACCCATTTTTTGAAAATAGACAGTCCAAGATATTTAGTAAGAGGCATGGTGAGTTTTTTGGAAGTTGTAATTTTTTGTTACAATTTTTTGGAAAATGTAGAAATTTAAAAAAAATCTCAATTGTTTTTTTTTTACATATTGTCACCAATCCAGTACAGCATTATCATTTAACTGGTGTGGTGGTGATCAGGGACACTGACTGGCAACAGTATGTAAAAAAATAATAATAATAATAATAATAATTTAATTTTAGTTTTTTTAAAAATGTCTATTTTTTTTTATAACATTATTTTTCCTTTTTTTAACTATTTGTTTAACACGCTGTGACCAAAGCAATACAATGTTACCATAGTAACATTGAACTACTTGAAAAAGTGATCAGGATTTTTTAATTTTTTTTTTTTTTTTACACATTATGATTAGAGATGAGCGAATCGAAGTATCCGAAGTGGAATTCGAGTCGAATATCGGAAAAATTTCGATTCGTGCCGAATCCGAAAAACAGCCTAATTCGGACGCGCGAATCGAAATTTTTCCGAAAATGGCGGCTGACATGTGCGGCGACGGAGCGGGGATGTCGGGGAAGGCGCGCAGACAAGGCGCGCTGCCCCATAATGCATTCCTCAACGACATGTGATCGCATCAGCCAATCAGCAGCCAGCCAGCCAGCACTGTGTAATGGTCGAGGTATATATAGCGGCCATTTTGGAAATCTTCATTTGCCTGCAGTCATTGAACAGAGGCAGACCGCTCTGTACTAGGGACAGGGACAGAGTTAGGGCCACAGAAACGAGAATTGGGGACAGAGAGAAGTTACTTAGGGACAGAGAACCATTACTCAGGGACACAGACTTGTTAATGAGGGCCACAGAATCGTTATTTAGGGACAAAGAAACGCTAGTTAGGGCCACAGAATTCATACTCAGGGACAGACAGAATTGTTACTCAGTGCCAGAGAATTGTTACTTAGGGCCACAGAAACGTTATTAGGGCCACAGAATTTTTACTCAGGGACAGACAGAATTGTTACTGAGTGCCAGAGAATTGTTACTCAGGGACAGACAGAATTGTTACTGAGTGCCAGAGAATTCTTACTCAGGGCCACAGAATTCATTCTCAGGGACAGACAGAATTGTTACTCAGGGACAGACAGAATTGTTACTGAGTGCCAGAGAATTGTTACTCAGGGACAGACAGAATTGTTACTGAGTGCCAGAGAATTGTTACTCAGGGACAGACAGAATTGTTACTGAGTGCCAGAGAATTGTTACTCAGGGACAGACAGAATTGTTACTGAGTGCCAGAGAATTGTTACTCAGGGACAGACAGAATTGTTACTGAGTGCCAGAGAATTGTTACTCAGGGACAGACAGAATTGTTACTGAGTGCCAGAGAATTGTTACTCGCACAGACACAAAATTGTTACTTGCACAGACACAGAATTGTTACTCGCACAGACACAGAATTGTTACTCAGGGCCACAGAATTCATACTCAGGGACAGACAGAATTGTTACTGAGCGCCAGAGAATTGTTACTCAGGGACAGACAGAATTGTTACTGAGTGCCAGAGAATTGTTACTCAGGGACAGACAGAATTGTTACTGAGTGCCAGAGAATTGTTACTCAGGGACAGACAGAATTGTTACTGAGTGCCAGAGAATTGTTACTCAGGGACAGACAGAATTGTTACTGAGTGCCAGAGAATTGTTACTCGCACAGACACAAAATTGTTACTTGCACAGACACAGAATTGTTACTCGCACAGACACAGAATTGTTACTCAGGGCCACAGAATTCATACTCAGGGACAGACAGAATTGTTACTGAGTGCCAGAGAATTGTTACTCAGGGACAGACAGAATTGTTACTGAGTGCCAGAGAATTGTTACTCAGGGACAGACAGAATTGTTACTGAGTGCCAGAGAATTGTTACTCGCACAGACACAAAATTGTTACTTGCACAGACACAGAATTGTTACTCGCACAGACACAGAATTGTTACTCAGGGCCACAGAATTCATACTCAGGGACAGACAGAATTGTTACTGAGTGCCAGAGAATTGTTACTCAGGGACAGACAGAATTGTTACTGAGTGCCAGAGAATTGTTACTCAGGGACAGACAGAATTGTTACTGAGTGCCAGAGAATTGTTACTCGCACAGACACAAAATTGTTACTTGCACAGACACAGAATTGTTACTCGCACAGACACAGAATTGTTACTCAGGGCCACAGAATTCATACTCAGGGACAGACAGAATTGTTACTGAGTGCCAGAGAATTGTTACTCAGGGACAGACAGAATTGTTACTGAGTGCCAGAGAATTGTTACTCAGGGACAGACAGAATTGTTACTGAGTGCCAGAGAATTGTTACTCAGGGACAGACAGAATTGTTACTGAGTGCCAGAGAATTGTTACTCAGGGACAGACAGAATTGTTACTGAGTGCCAGAGAATTGTTACTCGCACAGACACAAAATTGTTACTTGCACAGACACAGAATTGTTACTCGCACAGACACAGAATTGTTACTCAGGGCCACAGAATTCATACTCAGGGACAGACAGAATTGTTACTGAGTGCCAGAGAATTGTTACTCAGGGACAGACAGAATTGTTACTGAGTGCCAGAGAATTGTTACTCAGGGACAGACAGAATTGTTACTGAGTGCCAGAGAATTGTTACTCGCACAGACACAAAATTGTTACTTGCACAGACACAGAATTGTTACTCGCACAGACACAGAATTGTTACTCAGGGCCACAGAATTCATACTCAGGGACAGACAGAATTGTTACTGAGTGCCAGAGAATTGTTACTCAGGGACAGACAGAATTGTTACTGAGTGCCAGAGAATTGTTACTCAGGGACAGACAGAATTGTTACTGAGTGCCAGAGAATTGTTACTCGCACAGACACAAAATTGTTACTTGCACAGACACAGAATTGTTACTCGCACAGACACAGAATTGTTACTCAGGGCCACAGAATTCATACTCAGGGACAGACAGAATTGTTACTGAGTGCCAGAGAATTGTTACTCAGGGACAGACAGAATTGTTACTGAGTGCCAGAGAATTGTTACTCAGGGACAGACAGAATTGTTACTGAGTGCCAGAGAATTGTTACTCGCACAGACACAAAATTGTTACTTGCACAGACACAGAATTGTTACTCGCACAGACACAGAATTGTTACTCAGGGCCACAGAATTCATACTCAGGGATAGACAGAATTGTTACTGAGTGCCAGAGAATTGTTACTCAGGGACAGACAGAATTGTTACTGAGTGCCAGAGAATTGTTACTCAGGGACAGACAGAATTGTTACTGAGTGCCAGAGAATTGTTACTCAGGGACAGACAGAATTGTTACTGAGTGCCAGAGAATTGTTACTCAGGGACAGACAGAATTGTTACTGAGTGCCAGAGAATTGTTACTCAGGGACAGACAGAATTGTTACTGAGTGCCAGAGAATTGTTACTCGCACAGACACAAAATTGTTACTTGCACAGACACAGAATTGTTACTCGCGCAGACACAGAATTGTTACTCAGGGCCACAGAATTCATACTCAGGGACAGACAGAATTGTTACTGAGTGCCAGAGAATTGTTACTCAGGGACAGACAGAATTGTTACTGAGTGCCAGAGAATTGTTACTCAGGGACAGACAGAATTGTTACTGAGTGCCAGAGAATTGTTACTCAGGGACAGACAGAATTGTTACTGAGTGCCAGAGAATTGTTACTCGCACAGACACAAAATTGTTACTTGCACAGACACAGAATTGTTACTCGCGCAGACACAGAATTGTTACTCAGGGCCACAGAATTCATACTCAGGGACAGACAGAATTGTTACTGAGTGCCAGAGAATTGTTACTCAGGGACAGACAGAATTGTTACTGAGTGCCAGAGAATTGTTACTCAGGGACAGACAGAATTGTTACTGAGTGCCAGAGAATTGTTACTCAGGGACAGACAGAATTGTTACTGAGTGCCAGAGAATTGTTACTCGCACAGACACAAAATTGTTACTTGCACAGACACAGAATTGTTACTCGCACAGACACAGAATTGTTACTCAGGGCCACAGAATTCATACTCAGGAACAGACAGAATTGTTACTGAGCGCCAGAGAATTGTTACTCAGGGACAGACAGAATTGTTACTGAGTGCCAGAGAATTGTTACTCAGGGACAGACAGAATTGTTACTGAGTGCCAGAGAATTGTTACTCAGGGACAGACAGAATTGTTACTGAGTGGCCAGAGAATTGTTACTCAGGGACAGACAGAATTGTTACTGAGTGCCAGAGAATTGTTACTCGCACAGACACAAAATTGTTACTTGCACAGACACAGAATTGTTACTCGCGCAGACACAGAATTGTTACTCAGGGCCACAGAATTCATACTCAGGGACAGACAGAATTGTTACTGAGTGCCAGAGAATTGTTACTCAGGGACAGACAGAATTGTTACTGAGTGCCAGAGAATTGTTACTCAGGGACAGACAGAATTGTTACTGAGTGCCAGAGAATTGTTACTCAGGGACAGACAGAATTGTTACTGAGTGCCAGAGAATTGTTACTCGCACAGACACAAAATTGTTACTTGCACAGACACAGAATTGTTACTCGCACAGACACAGAATTGTTACTCAGGGCCACAGAATTCATACTCAGGGACAGACAGAATTGTTACTGAGTGCCAGAGAATTGTTACTCAGGGACAGACAGAATTGTTACTGAGTGCCAGAGAATTGTTACTCAGGGACAGACAGAATTGTTACTGAGTGCCAGAGAATTGTTACTCAGGGACAGACAGAATTGTTACTGAGTGCCAGAGAATTGTTACCTGCACAGACACAAAATTGTTACTTGCACAGACACAGAATTGTTACTCGCACAGACACAGAATTGTTACTCAGGGCCACAGAATTCATACTCAGGGACAGACAGAATTGTTACTGAGTGCCAGAGAATTGTTACTCAGGGACAGACAGAATTGTTACTGAGTGCCAGAGAATTGTTACTCAGGGACAGACAGAATTGTTACTGAGTGCCAGAGAATTGTTACTCGCACAGACACAAAATTGTTACTTGCACAGACACAGAATTGTTACTCGCACAGACACAGAATTGTTACTCAGGGCCACAGAATTCATACTCAGGGACAGACAGAATTGTTACTGAGTGCCAGAGAATTGTTACTCAGGGACAGACAGAATTGTTACTGAGTGCCAGAGAATTGTTACTCAGGGACAGACAGAATTGTTACTGAGTGCCAGAGAATTGTTACTCGCACAGACACAAAATTGTTACTTGCACAGACACAGAATTGTTACTCGCACAGACACAGAATTGTTACTCGCACAGACACAGAATTGTTACTCAGGGCCACAGAATTCATACTCAGGGACAGACAGAATTGTTACTGAGTGCCAGAGAATTGTTACTCAGGGACACCTAATCGTTGAATTAAATAGTATGTCAGACAACATGCAGAGGAGTGGCAGAGGAGGCAATGTTTTAGGAGCGAGCAGACGTGGCAGCAGAGGAAGGGGTCGAGGCAGCAGTATTCGCAGCCAGAGGCCAGTGCTCCCGGTGTCATCCAGCGGTCGTGTCTCCACCGACAACCCTGCCGTCATTGATTGGTTGGCTCGGTCGTCTTCCTCTTCCCAGGTCACCTCTGACACCTACAGCCAACGGTCGGTGGGTACGTCAGACACAACCGTTAGTTGGCATGGCCCGGGACCAAGCCCACTGAAATCACGTGTCCTCTACCTGCCCCTGTCCTTTGCTGTTCCCTCACCAAGCGAAGTATCGCATGCTGTGGGCTCAGCCCCACTGTACAGTGAGGAAGAGCTAACAGAGGGCGGTCAGGAACGGGGGGAGACATCGGCCTTTTCAGCAGCCAAGCGAACAAGTACTGGCGAGGAGAGTGGCTCGGTAGCCGGTCTAGAGACAGGTCTGTCTCCTGACCCAGACGCAGCCGAGGGGGCTAGTAGTGAGGCGGAGACCCTACTTGATGATGAGGAGGTTGATCGCACTTGGCAGCCTCGTCGTCATCAGGCAATTTCTTCCGCATCATCAGGAGAAGAGGGTGGCAGCTTGGCAGCGAGCAAAACAGTCGGTGGGTTGCCCAGGAGACAGCAGCAGGGTCGCATCAGTGTCAGTGGAGCCAAACGTCCACGGAGTAGAGCACCAGCTCCACTGCAGCCTACCACCACGGCCAGTAGTGGTGCCGGTGCGCACGGAGGAAGTAGCAGTCAGCCAGTGAAGAGTAGCGGGGGCAAAGTTTCCTACTCGGTGGTGTGGCAATTTTTCCTCAAGCCGCCCGAGGAAGTAAACGTAGCCGTATGTCGACTATGTGGCCAGAAATGCAAGCGTGGCCAGGGGGCCCATGTTGGGACTACAGCGTTGCGTCAGCATATGCAGCGTCACCATTCGGTGGCCTGGGAAAACCGTGATAAACATACGGCGGTTCTGCCTGCCCCAGCCCCCGCTCCATCACCCGCTCCGTTACTTGCTCCGTCACCCGACGTCGTCAATCGCCCTCTATCAGCCAGTCAAGGCTCCAACACCTCTGCTGAGGGGAGTTGTCGCTCATTGGCATCTTCCGCTCGTTCAGATGCTCCTTCTCCTGCTACTCCTCTTCTCGGATTCCGTCAACAGTCTTTCTTGGAATCCGTATCCAAGAGACAACAGTTTGCGAGCACGCACCCGACGGTGCAAAAGCTGAACGTCCTCCTGTCCAAGTTGCTGGTGCTGCAGTCCCTCCCTTTCCAACTGGTGGACTCAGCACCTTTCCGAGAAATGATGGCTTGTGCCGCGCCGCGGTGGAGAGTGCCAAGCCGTCATTTCTTTGCCCAAAAGGCAGTGCCAGCCCTGCATTCACATGTAGAAGAGATGGTGGGCCAGTCTTTGAGCATGTCGGTCTCTGCCAAAGTGCACGGCAGCGCCGACGTGTGGAGCTGTAACTACGGTCAGGGACAGTACATGTCATTTACGGCCCACTGGGTGAACGTGGTGCCGGCACAGCCGCACCAGCAACTTGGACAGGTCACGACGCTTTTGCCTCCACGTTTGCACGTCCTTGGTCCAGCAAGCATGTCCGCCTCTACCACCTCTTTTTCCGCCGTGTCCTCAGCCGCCACCCCCGTGCCAAGTCCCATTACCCGACCGGCATATCACATGTGCAGGGCGCAACGGTGTCACGCTGTGCTGCACCTGGTATGCCTTGGCGAACGTAGTCACACAGGGGAGGAACTGCTGAGTGTAATGAACAGAGAAATCGACAGATGGCTGTCTCCGCGCAAACTAAAAATCGGAACCATGTTGACTGACAACGGAAAGAACATGGTGTCTGCTCTGCGTCAAGGAAGGTTGTGCCATGCGCCATGCATGGCTCACGTGTTCAATCTGGTTGTCAAGCGGTTCCTAAAATCCACCATCCCACTGCAAGACATCCTTAAAATGTCACGTAAACTGTGCATGCATTTCAGCCATTCCTACACCGCAAAGAACACCCTCATTGAGCTGCAGCGGCAGAACGGAATTCCACAGCATCGCCTGATCTGCGACGTTGCAACAAGGTGGAATTCAACCCTACACATGTTAGACCGCCTTTACGAGCAGCGAAAGGCCATCACCGATTTCCTGATGTTACAAGCGGATAAAGGTACTCCCCTGTGTAACTTAGATGTCAGCCATTGGCAGCTCATGCGTGACACCTGCCGCTTGCTCAGGCCCTTTGAGGAGGCCACGCTATTCGTGAGTCGGCAGGACTATGGGATGAACGACGTCATTCCTCTGTTGCACGTCCTGGAACAAATGCCGTTAACAATGGCTGGTCAGGGTGCGGTAGACGTGGCGCACAGATCTCAACGCCACATGACCCCTGTGGGGGCAGGACAGGAAGAAGAGGAGGAGGTAGAGGAGGACATTTGTGCTCAGGAATTATTGAGTGAAATGGGTGGTTTTTCCACTCAGCGGACAGGAGTGGAGGAGCAGGAGCATCTGGTAGAGGAGGAGGAGGAGGAGACAGAGGACCCAGACGCACCGTGGCAGTATGCTGTGGAGATGGAGGCAGGGAGTCCCTCGCATTCCTTGGCACAAATGGCCCATAGCATGCTCGGTTGCTTGCGTAGCGACAGCCGAATAATAACCATCAGACAGAGGGATGACTTTTGGCTGTCCACCTTGTTGGACCCTCGCTACCGGTCCAAAATGGTGGCCTTTTTCACACCTGCTGAGAGGGAGGCCAAAATTACGTACTATAAAAACCACCTATGTAGTCAGTTGGTCTCTGCCTTTGTGCGCCAACGTCCATCCTCAGACACTGTGGGCCCTGTGCGCTCGCGTTCCGCTGGCATGGCAGCAGGGGAGGGGTGGGGTGGTAGGAGCAGTGGCAGCTCCACCAGCAGCGGCTGCCTCAGTCTGCAGTCGATGATGAGTAGCTTTCTTCACCAGCGCAGTGAGGAAACTACTAACCAGCCGCAGCAGCAGCAGCAGCATCAGGTGGACCTGGAGCAGGAGCTCAAACAACAGGCTTGGGCCTACTTGGACAGCACCCTGCCAACCGAGGTAGACAATCCCCTTGACTACTGGGCAACGAAACTTGACCTTTGGCCCCAACTAGCTGAATTTGCCCTTGAAAGGCTGTCATGCCCGGCCAGTAGCGTGGCATCGGAGCGCGTGTTTAGTGCGGCAGGAGGTATTGTAACTCCGCGGAGGACACGACTGTCCACCCAAAGTGTGGAGAGACTCACGTTTGTGAAAATGAATCAGGCGTGGATTAGTCTGGATTTCAAACCACCAGTTCCTGACACAACTGACTAAATCCGCCATGAATCATGCCTCAAACATGTGCCACTTTCAGGTCTCCTCACACTGCTGGTGTGTTAAATTTTTTGACATAGGGTGCAGGCAGATTACGGGCCTCCTATAGCTGCTGCCAGGCCCCTAATCTGCCATGGGCCCCTATATACCGCCTCCTCATGCTGCTGCCAAGTCCAGAGTCTGTCATGGGTCCCTGTACGGCCTCCCATTGCTGCTGTCTCCATCGCCACACTCTGCTGCCATGTGCCACTTTCAGGTCTCTTCACACTGCTGGTGTGTTAAATTTTTTGACATAGGGTGCAGGCAGATTACGGGCCTCACATAGCTGCTGCCAGGCCCCTAATCTGCCATGGGCCCCTATATACCGCCTCCTCATGCTGCTGCCAAGTCTAGAGTCTGTCATGGGTCCCTGTACGGCCTCCCATTGCTGCTGTCTCCATCGCCACACTCTGCCATGTGCCACTTTCAGGTCTCCTCACACTGCTGGTGTGTTGAATTTTTTGACATAGGGTGCAGGCAGATTACGGGCCTCACATAGCTGCTGCCAGGCCCCTAATCTGCCATGGGCCCCTATATACCGCCTCCTCATGCTGCTGCCAAGTCTAGAGTCTCTCATGGGTCCCTGTACGGCCTCCCATTGCTGCTGTCTCCATCGCCACACTCTGCTGCCATGTGCCACTTTCAGGTCTCTTCACACTGCTGGTGTGTTAAATTTTTTGACATAGGGTGCAGGCAGATTACGGGCCTCACATAGCTGCTGGCAGGCCCCTAATCTGCCATGGGCCCCTATATACCGCCTCCTCATGCTGCTGCCAAGTCCAGAGTCTGTCATGGTCCCTGTACGGCCTCCCATTGCTGCTGTCTCCATCGCCACACTCTGCTGCCATGTGCCACTTTCAGGTCTCTTCACACTGCTGGTGTGTTTAATTTTTTGACATAGGGTGCAGGCAGATTACGGGCCTCACATAGCTGCTGCCAGGCCCCTAATCTGCCATGGGCCCCTATATACCGCCTCCTCATGCTGCTGCCAAGTCCAGAGTCTCTCATGGGTCCCTGTACGGCCTCCCATTGCTGCTGTCTCCATCGCCACACTCTGCTGCCATGTGCCACTTTCAGGTCTCTTCACACTGCTGGTGTGTTAAATTTTTTGACATAGGGTGCAGGCAGATTACGGGCCTCACATAGCTGCTGCCAGGCCCCTAATCTGCCATGGGCCCCTATATACCGCCTCCTCATGCTGCTGCCAAGTCCAGAGTCTGTCATGGTCCCTGTACGGCCTCCCATTGCTGCTGTCTCCATCGCCACACTCTGCTGCCATGTGCCACTTTCAGGTCTCTTCACACTGCTGGTGTGTTAAATTTTTTGACATAGGGTGCAGGCAGATTACGGGCCTCACATAGCTGCTGCCAGGCCCCTAATCTGCCATGGGCCCCTATATACCGCCTCCTCATGCTGCTGCCAAGTCTAGAGTCTCTCATGGGTCCCTGTACGGCCTCCCATTGCTGCTGTCTCCATCGCCACACTCTGCTGCCATGTGCCACTTTCAGGTCTCTTCACACTGCTGGTGTGTTAAATTTTTTGACATAGGGTGCAGGCAGATTACGGGCCTCACATAGCTGCTGCCAGGCCCCTAATCTGCCATGGGCCCCTATATACCGCCTCCTCATGCTGCTGCCAAGTCCAGAGTCTGTCATGGTCCCTGTACGGCCTCCCATTGCTGCTGTCTCCATCGCCACACTCTGCCATGTGCCACTTTCAGGTCTCTTCACACTGCTGGTGTGTTAAATTTTTTGACATAGGGTGCAGGCAGATTACGGGCCTCCCATAGCTGCTGCCAGGCCCCTAATCTGCCATGGGCCCCTATATACCGCCTCCTCATGCTGCTGCCAAGTCCAGAGTCTGTCATGGGTCCCTGTACGGCCTCCCATTGCTGCTGTCTCCATCGCCACACTCTGCCATGTGCCACTTTCAGGTCTCCTCACACACTGCTGGTGTGTAGAATTTTTTGACATAGGGTGCTGGCAGATTACGGGCCTCCCATAGCTGCTGCCAGGCCCCTAATCTGCCATGGGCCCCTATATACCGCCTCCTCATGCTGCTGCCAAGTTCAGAGTCTGTCATGGGTCCCTGTACGGCCTCCCATTGCTGCTGTCTCCATCGCCACACTCTGCCATGTGCCACTTTCAGGTCTCCTCACACTGCTGGTGTGTTGAATTTTTTGACATAGGGTGCTGGCAGATTACGGGCCTCCTATAGCTGCTGCCAGGCCCCTAATCTGCCATGGGCCCCTATATACCGCCTCCTCATGCTGCTGCCAAGTCCAGAGTCTGTCATGGGTCCCTGTACGGCCTCCCATTGCTGCTGTCTCCATCGCCACACTCTGCCATGTGCCACTTTCATTTCTCCTCACACACTGCTGGTGTGTTGAATTTTTTGACATAGGGTGCTGGCAGATTACGGGCCTCCTATAGCTGCTGCCAGGCCCCTAATCTGCCATGGGCCCCTATATACCGCCTCCTCATGCTGCTGCCAAGTCCAGAGTCTGTCATGGGTCCCTGTACGGCCTCCCATTGCTGCTGTCTCCATCGCCACACTCTGCCATGTGCCACTTTCATTTCTCCTCACACACTGCTGGTGTGTTGAATTTTTTGACATAGGGTGCTGGCAGATTACGGGCCTCCTATCGCTGCTGCCAGGCCCCTAATCTGCCATGGGCCCCTATATACCGCCTCCTCATGCTGCTGCCAAGTTCAGAGTCTGTCATGGGTCCCTGTACGGCCTCCCATTGCTGCTGTCTCCATCGCCACACTCTGCTGCCATGTGCCACTTTCATTTCTCCTCACACACTGCTGGTGTGTTGAATTTTTTGACATAGGGTGCTGGCAGATTACGGGCCTCCTATAGCTGCTGCCAGGCCCCTAATCTGCCATGGGCCCCTATATACCGCCTCCTCATGCTGCTGCCAAGTTCAGAGTCTGTCATGGGTCCCTGTACGGCCTCCCATTGCTGCTGTCTCCATCGCCACACTCTGCTGCCATGTGCCACTTTCAGGTCTCCTCACACTGCTGGTGTGTTGAATTTTTTGACATAGGGTGCTGGCAGATTACGGGCCTCCTATAGCTGCTGCCAGGCCCCTAATCTGCCATAAGCCCCTATATACCGCCTCCTCATGCTGCTGCCAAGTCCAGAGTCTGTCATGGGTCCCTGTACGGCCTCCCATTGCTGCTGTCTCCATCGCCACACTCTGCCATGTGCCACTTTCAGGTCTCTTCACACTGCTGGTGTGTTAAATTTTTTGACATAGGGTGCAGGCAGATTACGGGCCTCCCATAGCTGCTGCCAGGCCCCTAATCTGCCATGGGCCCCTATATACCGCCTCCTCATGCTGCTGCCAAGTCCAGAGTCTGTCATGGGTCCCTGTACGGCCTCCCATTGCTGCTGTCTCCATCGCCACACTCTGCCATGTGCCACTTTCAGGTCTCCTCACACACTGCTGGTGTGTAGAATTTTTTGACATAGGGTGCTGGCAGATTACGGGCCTCCCATAGCTGCTGCCAGGCCCCTAATCTGCCATGGGCCCCTATATACCGCCTCCTCATGCTGCTGCCAAGTTCAGAGTCTGTCATGGGTCCCTGTACGGCCTCCCATTGCTGCTGTCTCCATCGCCACACTCTGCCATGTGCCACTTTCAGGTCTCCTCACACTGCTGGTGTGTTGAATTTTTTGACATAGGGTGCTGGCAGATTACGGGCCTCCTATAGCTGCTGCCAGGCCCCTAATCTGCCATGGGCCCCTATATACCGCCTCCTCATGCTGCTGCCAAGTCCAGAGTCTGTCATGGGTCCCTGTACGGCCTCCCATTGCTGCTGTCTCCATCGCCACACTCTGCCATGTGCCACTTTCATTTCTCCTCACACACTGCTGGTGTGTTGAATTTTTTGACATAGGGTGCTGGCAGATTACGGGCCTCCTATAGCTGCTGCCAGGCCCCTAATCTGCCATGGGCCCCTATATACCGCCTCCTCATGCTGCTGCCAAGTCCAGAGTCTGTCATGGGTCCCTGTACGGCCTCCCATTGCTGCTGTCTCCATCGCCACACTCTGCCATGTGCCACTTTCATTTCTCCTCACACACTGCTGGTGTGCTGAATTTTTTGACATAGGGTGCTGGCAGATTACGGGCCTCCTATCGCTGCTGCCAGGCCCCTAATCTGCCATGGGCCCCTATATACCGCCTCCTCATGCTGCTGCCAAGTTCAGAGTCTGTCATGGGTCCCTGTACGGCCTCCCATTGCTGCTGTCTCCATCGCCACACTCTGCTGCCATGTGCCACTTTCATTTCTCCTCACACACTGCTGGTGTGTTGAATTTTTTGACATAGGGTGCTGGCAGATTACGGGCCTCCTATAGCTGCTGCCAGGCCCCTAATCTGCCATGGGCCCCTATATACCGCCTCCTCATGCTGCTGCCAAGTTCAGAGTCTGTCATGGGTCCCTGTACGGCCTCCCATTGCTGCTGTCTCCATCGCCACACTCTGCTGCCATGTGCCACTTTCAGGTCTCCTCACACTGCTGGTGTGTTGAATTTTTTGACATAGGGTGCTGGCAGATTACGGGCCTCCTATAGCTGCTGCCAGGCCCCTAATCTGCCATAAGCCCCTATATACCGCCTCCTCATGCTGCTGCCAAGTCCAGAGTCTGTCATGGGTCCCTGTACGGCCTCCCATTGCTGCTGTCTCCATCGCCACACTCTGCCATGTGCCACTTTCAGGTCTCCTCACACACTGCTGGTGTGTTGAATTTTTTGACATAGGGTGCTGGCAGATTACGGGCCTCCTATAGCTGCTGCCAGGCCCCTAATCTGCCGTAGGCCCCTATATACCGCCTCCTCATGCTGCTGCCAGGTCCAGAGTGTGTCATGGGTCCCTGTACGGCCTCCCATTGCTGCTGTCTCCATCGCCACACTCTGCCATGTGCCACTTTCAGGTCTCCTCACACTGCTGGTGTGTTCCATTTTTTGTCATAGGGTGCTGGCAGATTATGGGCCTCCCATAACTGCTGCCAGGCCCCTAATCTGCCATGGGCCCCTATACCGACTCCTCATGCTGTGACGTTGCAACAACGTGGAATTCAACCCTACATATGTTAGACCGCCTTTACGAACAGCAAAAGGCCATCACAGATTTCCTGATGTTAAAAGCAGATAAAGGTACTCCCTGTGTAACTTAGATGTCAGCCATTGGCAGCTCATGCGTGACACCTGCGCTTGCTCAGGCCCTTTGAGGAGGCCACGCTATTCGTGAGTCGGCAGGACTATGGGATGAACGACGTCATTCCTCTGTTGCACGTCCTGGAACAAATGCTGTTAACAATGGCTGGTCAGGGTGCGGTAGACGTGGCGCACAGATCTCAACGCCACATGGCCCCTGTGGGGGCAGGACTGGAAGAAGAGGAGGAGGTAGAGGAGGACATTGGTGCTCAGGAATTATTGAGTG
This sequence comes from Staurois parvus, assembly GCF_062004578.1. Lineage (NCBI taxonomy): Eukaryota > Metazoa > Chordata > Amphibia > Anura > Ranidae > Staurois > Staurois parvus. The sequence goes on along the minus strand of NW_028318444.1, from coordinate 1,291,418 downwards.
AAATGGGTGGTTTTTCCACTCAGCGGACAGGAGTGGAGGAGCAGGAGCATCTGGTAGAGGAGGAGGAAGAGGAGACAGAGGACCTAGACGCACCGTGGCAGTATGCTGTGGAGATGGAGGCAGGGAGTCCCTCGCATTCCTTGGCACAAATGGCCCATAGCATGCTCGGTTGCTTGCGTAGCGACAGCCGAATAATAACCATCAGACAGAGGGATGACTTTTGGCTGTCCACCTTGTTGGACCCTCGCTACCGTTCAAAAATGGTGGCCTTTTTCACACCTGCTGAGAGGGAGGCCAAAATAACGTACTATAAAAAACACCTATGTAGTCAGCTGGTCTCTGCCTGTCTGCGCCAACGTCCATCCTCAGACACTGTGGGCCCTGTGCGCTCGTGTTCCGCTGCCATGGCAGCAGGGGAGGGGTGGGGTGGTAGGAGCAGTGGCAGCTCCACCAGCAGCGGCTGCCTCAGTCTGCAGTCGATGATGAGTAGCTTTCTTCACCAGCGCAGTGAGGAAACTACTAACCAGCCGCAGCAGCAGCAGCAGCATCAGGTGGACCTGGAGCAGGACCTCAAACAACAGGCTTAGGCCTACTTGGACAGCACCCTGCCAACCGAGGTAGACAATCCCCTTGACTACTGGGCAACGAAACTTGACCTTTGGCCCCAACTAGCTGAATTTGCCCTTGAAAGGCTGTCATGCCCGGCCAGTAGCGTGGCATCGGAGCGCGTGTTTAGTGCGGCAGGAGGTATTGCAACTCCGCGGAGGACACGACTGTCCACCCAAAGTGTGGAGAGACTCACGTTTGTGAAAATGAATCAGGCGTGGATTAGTCTGGATTTCAAACCACCAGTTCCTGACACAACTGACTAAATCCGCCATGAATCATGCCCCAAACATGTGCCACTTTCAGGTCTCCTCACACTGCTGGTGTGTTCCATTTTTTGTCATAGGGTGCTGGCAGATTACGGGCCTCCCATAGCTGCTGCCAGGCCCCTAATCTGCCATGGGCCCCTATACCGCCTCCTCATGCTGCTGCCAAGTCCAGAGTCTCTCATGGGTCCCTGTACGGCCTCCCATTGCTGCTGCCTCCATCGCCACACTCTGCCATGTGCCACTTTCAGGTCTCCTCACACTGCTGGTGTGTTCCATTTTTTGTCATAGGGTGCTGGCAGATTACGGGCCTCCCATAGCTGCTGCCAGGCCCCTAATCTGCCATGGGCCCCTATACCGCCTCCTCATGCTGCTGCCAGGTCCAGAGTCTCTCATGGGTCCCTGTACGGCCTCCCATTGCTGCTGTCTCCATCGCCACACTCTGCCATGTGCCACTTTCAGGTCTCCTCACACTGCTGGTGGGTTCCATTTTTTGTCATAGGGTGCTGGCAGATTACGGGCCTCCCATAGCTGCTGCCAGGCCCGTAATCTGCCATGGGCCCCCGTACCGACTCCTCATGCTGCTGCCAGGCCCGTAATCTGTCATGGGCCCCTGTTGTCGCTTGTTGGCATATTCCGCTCGTTCAGATGCTCCTTCTCCTGCTACTCATCTTCACGGATTCCGTCAGCAGTCTTTCTTGGAATCCGTTTCCAAGAGACAACAGTTTGCGAGCACGCACCCGACGGTGCAGAAGCTGAACGTCCTCCTGTCCAAGTTGCTGCTGCCAGGCTCGTAATCTGTCATGCGCCCCTGTACCGCCTCCTCATGCTGCTGCCAGGTCCAGAGTGTGTCATGGGCCCCCGTACCGACTCCTCATGCTGCTGCCAGGCCCGTAATCTGTCATGGGCCCCTGTACCGCCTCCCCATGCTGCTGCCAGGTCCAGAGTGTGTCATGGGTCCCTGTACGGCCTCCCATTGCTGCTGCCAGGCCCGTAATCTGCCATGGGCCCCTGTACCGACTCCTCATGCTGCTGCCAGGCCCGTAATCTGTCATGGGCCCCTGTACCGCCTCCTCATGCTGCTGCCAGGTCCAGAGTGTGTCATGGGTCCCTGTACGGCCTCCCATTGCTGCTGTCTCTATCGCCACACTCTGCCATGTGCCACTTTCAGGTCTCCTCACACTGCTGGTGGTTTCCATTTTTGTCATAGGGTGCTGTATGGCCTCCCATTGCTGCTGCCTCCACCGCCACACTGTGGCTCCACACTCTGGTTTTGGCCCCGTGACTGCCCAAATGAGTGAAGTGTGCGGTGATTCTAAGATCGACGGCACTCATCTGCATGTCATACTGACTGACAGTATTATTTCTCTTCCCCAGCAGACTCCAAGGGCATTTAAATTAAAGGTACAGTGTTCTGCACTAATATTAAGTCTCTCTGAAGCCTAGAAACACCCTTTTTTAAGTTAAATTCACAGCGAATTTATTCGACTCGAATCGAATATTGTCCACGAATTCGCCGAATCAGTCGAATCGAATTTTTCATTTCTTCGCTCATCTCTAATTATGATTGCTAATACCAATGTATTTAATATTGGTATTTGCAATCATTGTTACTGAATGAAACTGATTCATTCAGTCTTTTGTTGTGATTAGCTGTGATTGGGCAAAGCTCATTACATGATACAGATGGGCTGTGATTGGCTCTGTCTGTACCATGTGACTGCTTTGATCAATCACAGCTAACAACACAATTGTATACAATGAATGATATGAAATGAAGCCATCCATTGTATACAGATGACATGTGATCTGCTGTGATTGGTCACATGACACTGGCAACGGGTCGGTATAGTGATATGTCATCAGCTGTGTCTCGTGGACACAACCGAAGACAGATTGCACTGATGCAGGGCCCCGTGGCCGAGTGAACGGCTCCTTTTGACAGAACGTCATATGACGCCCAGTTACAAGGAGGAGTGTCCCACCCAGCTGTCAATCTGCAAACCGGGCAGGAAGGTGTTAAATCCTATGGACCACTTCACACTGGTCAGTTGCATTTTTCAGAGTCCTGTTGGTTCATTTTTGGTGCATGTTTGGTGCAGTACAAAAAAGAGGCTCCTTGTTGAAATTAAAGTACAGCAAAAACGCACCCACGGTTTGAGTCACACTTTTTTTTTGCAGGAGCAAAAAGCACAGTAAAACCATGACAAAAATGCATATATATGTTTTTACGACATTGATGCAAGGGAGCAGTGTCAAAGTAGCCTTGGGCCATATGTACACTGGTGCTCCTAAATGTGATTTAGTAGATTTTTATATTTGTTACCAAAGCCCCTGAACTCAACTAAATAAAAGCCTATGTGTCCATGCACGCATAGGGTTTTATTAGAGCTTAGCAGCAGAGTTTAGGGACAGTCAAATATCCCTCTCCTAAATGCAAAAGCATGCCAAAAAATGCCAAACGTGGCAAAAACGCATGTACATGTGCCTGCGCACTAGCCATGTTTAGTGCTTGGGTTTTTATTCATTTCAATGATAAGTACTCTGGAAAATGAAAAGAATAAACGTGGTACCGCATTTACACAGGTTTTTGCTGTGTTTAGCATTTTTCTGCTGCCAGTAGAGTTAACACCTATGGCAGTTCTAGTGTACATGTAGCCCTATGCAGCCACCACATCTAAGAATTGATGAGCTGCATATTAATACATTTTTGTTTTGGGGTTTAATACAACTTTAACTACACTTGAGAGATGGATTTCCTTAGTGGTTTTTCACATTGTAGCATTTCATTTTTTAGTTTATTTCAGTTTTAAGTGACCTTTTTAAAGTGTATTTATGTATTTTCTGGATTAAAAAGCAAATAGTAGCAGTAATTATAAAGGAGTGACTTATGTTCTTAGCAAGTGCAGACCGAAACCATTTGGGATTTTTGCTATATAGAGCGGTGGGGGATTTATCTGTTTCAGTGCGGCTGCTGCATTATTTCGATCTATCCCTTGAAGTGCACTGCAGGATCTATTTTCTACTTTCTGGTAATTCTTATACCAATCAACATCTGTTCAACCACCCTGTTGGATAAAAGCCACTCGATCAGTGCTGCAGGCAATAATCTTCAAGTGCTGATCTGTGTATTCTGATAGTGGGTGGAGTCTCCCCACATTCAGAATACAATAACTCAGCAGAGAAGATTCCCCCACCCACCTCAATGTGTGGATGGTACAATCAGTTCAGTTTTTTTGTTCTGCCTGCTGGATGAAAGAAAAAATTGAACCATGTATGGCCAGTTTTACAGATTTGTCCATCCACACAAATAAGGTAGATGGAGGACTCCCCCCACCTACTAAGGCATGGTGTTCTGACAGCGGCACCAACTGCTTTTAAAATACACCGATCAGTGACTGCAGCATGTCCAGCATATTCAAGCATGTCACTTTGACAGAAAAAGATCAAAAGAAGAACAAGGGACAGTCACACACTGATCAAAATTTTGATCTGTGTATGACCAGCTTTAAATTTAAAGTGTTATATTTGAGAAGGAGTCGGTTAGATTTGAGATTAGCCATACGGCATGTAGATCAATTCAGTCAAGCTCTGGGTGTGTGAGCGAGAACACTATCACTTTCAAATGTTTGATAAGTGGAATCTTGATTTAACAACATATTTAAAAACTGCAATCGCAGGAAATGATCTATGACATGGTTTGCTGTAGAGGCAACACAATTGGAACTACCAAAGTAAAAATAGGTCTAAGGCTGGGTACACACTTTCAGTTTTTTTTGTTCAACAAGTAATGTTGATGCAGCAATCTGTCCAGCTCAGACATTGTATTCTGACATGGGGATTCCCCCTCACAGCCAGAATACGCTGATCAACGCTGATCGAATGCTGGTTTTCCAGTATGCCCATTCCACAGAAGCTGATCATTGGAACAGAGACCTGAACACATGGACCAAAAGTCGGCCAGTTTGTGCTGAACAGACCCATTTTTTGTCCACTGTGTTTATTCAGCATGTGGGGATCTGGCCGTATGGGCGGATATTCATCTGGGGCCTTTTTAACTGCCATTTATTTATTTATTTTTTTTATAGTGTTTAGGTATGGGCTTTAGTTTCAGATGAAACATGAGTTCAACCTCAACTCAGCCTATTGGTTTGACAGGTGGTGCTCATTGTGATTGACGTGTATCTGTATTACTGGACAAAGAGATTGATATTACATTTACATCACGGAATACTGCTTCTTTTTAATAAAGGACTTTTTCATTGTGTAGTTTTTAAAATTCATATTTCCATTTATTTTTGAGAATGACGAACAGGGGTTACTATGTACACTATACTCATTCATGTAGCAATGGTGTTATATATAAAGGGGCTTTCAGAATCTGATACGTTCCCTTCTTGCAAGAATCAACACAAGGGACGCATCCTACTGACTGTAAGCTAAGTCCCTTGTGCTGACTTTTCTGTTTTTAATTTTGGCTACACATAGGCTTTAAAACATCCTCAAAGCATGGTATTTAAAGGATTTGTTTATTGGACATTACTGTACATTACATATGGTATCTTATCCTTTTCAGTGCTCCAACCAGGAATATGTGAAATTTAAGCATGTGAATTTATGATTTATGTTTATTCCATGGTACATCCTTTCATAGGCCAGTGAACCACTTCTAACTGGATTTAAAACTCTAGTTATATAAAATACTATATATATATATATATATATTTGTGAGATGAATATGATTTTCAGACTGCTATCCTTCATGTAATCGCAACTGTTCAAGTTAAATTCCAAGTGCAAAAACTTCCATTCGAATATATTCCTTATTGCAAGTCCAATTTGTGTTCATCAAATGCCTTTGCACATCCAGATTTTTCTTTGTAAAAGTAGCAGTGGCATCATCACTGTGCTGTACATTGCATGTACATAGAGGGCAGAGATATCAAAGGTCTGCCTGCAGAAAAGTAGAGGGGAGGTCAGGGGCAGACTGACAACTCATGGGGCCCCCAGGCAATAGGGGATTATGGGGCCCCTGTGTCCTTGCCCAAACTCAAAAAAGCCTATGAAAAAGGTACCAGGGGCATCTCATGGGGCCCCCTACTGACCCCGGGCCCTCAGGCAGTGCCTGAGTTTCCAAATGGTCAGTCCGCCCCTGGTGGAGGTGGATACAAGACTAGTCACCCTGCACAAATAGAGAGAGAAGCAGTGACCAGGCTCAATTACACAGAGGCAAAGTTTCACATTGGATTACTACACACATCTGGAAGAAATACAAAAAGCATGCCAAGATTAAAATAGATAAAAATACACATGTGTTTTGTATTTAGACAATAGATGGTTATCCCAGGGTTCAGCTTTAAAGTTGCGGAAGACTAGAAAAATAGCTTACATAACATTTCAGTCTGCACTGAGAGAAGTGAGCATCTGGAAAGTTCTCCTATGTCAAATCTTTAAAATCCATTAATAAAACTTCATAGCATTCCCAACCCAAGTGCACACTGTGTTTTGACAGCATTACTCCATACATCCTGTTGTAATAGCCCACATTTTCCATCTTTTTCTTTTACACAACTGACAAATCATTGATTCAATGGTTTGGAAAATATTGAGTGGAGGTTTTTTAAATAAGACAACATGAAATTATTATTATATACTGCAGTAAATGGCTACATAAGCATTGGCTCAGCCTAGACACCAAGCTTTGTGATTCTTGGTCCTGCATCAGCACTATGGTGTCAATCGTCAAAAGCAGCTTGGAGAAGGAAATATTTCAGATTAAAGGGGATAGACTGGTTCATGTTTTGCAGCTTGCAAACCTGAGTAAAGAAGATCTCAAGAATTATCTATGCATATCTGGTATGTATGTGTACCTGTTTTTGTATTATTTGTTCACTTTAGTGAATATTGCCATACACAGAAACTGTGAAAACCAATGACTCAGATTACATACAAAAAGCTTAAGTGCAATATTTTTACATTACTTTTTAAAAGAAAAGGTTTGTTTCAGCTTTAAACTGTATAGACAGTTGTAGAAATATTTACTAAAAATACAGTATATGTTATTATAATTTAGACCAGCCTTTCTCAACCTTTTCAACACAGAAATAACTTTCTGGTCTCAAGGAACCCCTGCTAAAAAAATTCTATATCTACAACTCCTGATACATTAGTGTGTTAGTCAGTGTGAAGAATGCTAAATACAGCTGTAGTCTTTGGGATGAATTACCCCTTTACAGATAGCTAAAAGGATCTTTGGTGTCGATAGGAGCAAATCTGAGAGGCAGCAAAAGCTCATTGCTCAAGGAACTCTTAATAGCCTTTGGAGGAACACTGGTTGAGGAATCCTGGTTTAGACTGTCCACTCCAGTTTGTTCGATTGCAAGCACTCTCTCTATAACGTGATGATATTTTACTGTTTTGTCCTATACTGGCTTACCTGACTGCAATGGAACAGTGAAATCTCAGTTACCTAACAGGAAATAGATATGTGATAATTTAGGCATACAAAATATGCATTTATGGCACATCACCTTGGTTAGATACAGTTGTGAATGTAGATAGCTGAACACCAAATGTTTAGCTTGCAGACATAATCAAGAAATTCAGTTATTTTTAGACCAAACATTAGAATGAGGGATCTAAGATACTTTGACTGTGAAATTATTTTGGTGCCATATGTAGTGGTTGCAGTATTTTGGAAATGAATGATCCCCTGGGATTTTCACACACTACAGTCTCTAATATTAGTGCGTGTAGCACCGATGGGAAGGGAAGAGAAGAATAGACAAACCTTCTCAAGCTGACAGAAGTACCTGAAGTATCTATTTTTCCTGCAGTGGTATGCAAAAGGTTATCTCAGATTCCACAACACATTTGGACCTTGAAAATGACTGGTCAAAAGCTGATACAGCCACCACATCTAAGGAACCAGCAAGCTACAATATATTTAAATTTGGTTTATTGGGTTTAGGTATACTTTAAAGTGTAATTCCACTTTTGTTGAGAAAAATAGGTCCCTTCTGTGTGATTTATGTACATTGCAAAGATTGTAACAACCGTTGTAGCAGATTTCCAAATTTCCTGTTCTGAAAAAAAACAAAACTTTTTTTGACTATATTGTTTCCAGACTGATTGGCAACTTGTCTGGACAGCTTGGTCTTTTAGGAAGTTGAAAAATAACAGACTTACTGACTGGATCACCAAGTGTTTTGGGGTTTATTACCAGTTTAACCCCTTAGTGACTGAGGGTAAAACAAATGTTAATACCTGAACACAATTTTGCAACGTGTGTTTGTAAAACTGTACATATCATCATGATTATTATAATTATTATACAGGATTTATGCAGCGACAACAGTTTGCTCAGTGCTTTACAATATAACGGGAGACAATACAGCAACAATACAGTTCAATACAAGAGGGTTAGGAGGGCCTTGCTCCTTGGAGCTTACAATCTAGGAGATCATAGCTACTTTGTGCAACCAGGCTGATTTTACTTTTTTTTTTTTTTTTTTCAAAACAAATTGGAGGACTTTCTTTTGGTGATAAGTGGCAACAGATATCTCCTGATTTTTTTTATCATCAAAGGAAAACTGGCCCAAAAAAGTAAAAAAAAAATGTTTTTAATTACATTTAGCTGTATATTTCTTGCTACTACCATAACCTACCACCAAAGAACAACACAAGATAAAATCTCCTGCTCCTGATGGAAAATTGGTTTTCATAACAGGAATGCACATGTTCCAGTGTGAACTGGTCCTCACTGAAATATAGCAACCTGGAGGCATTCTGTACACAATTGGTGTACAGAACACCTCCCAAAATTTAATTTCCTGTTTGTGTGATTTTTATCAAATGTCTCCATTTAGATACAAATAGTATTTTAGGCTTTCCTGCAATAGGAATTTCATTTTTGGTGAGATAGTCCCTAAAAGTGAATTACTTCTAAAAGAATGCATACACTGCAGCTTTTCTCATTAAAACACTGAAACTGAACCAGGCCCTCCTATTTAGGAATCAGTCTGGAAAGAACATAGTTGAATAAAAAACTTTTTTTTCTTCAGAACAGAAAAATGTAGGAATCTGCTACAAAGTTTGTTAAAATATTTTCTATGTACTTTGATCACACAGGAGGGACTTTTTTATTCTCAACAAAAGTGGAGTTGCACTTTAAGGTACAGTGCATGCATAAGACCCCCTTCACTTTTTTTCAATTTTGTTATGTTGCAGCCTGTTACTACAGTTGTTTAAATTAATTTTTTAAATCAATACTCTACATTTAGTACCCCATAATGACAAAGTGAAAACAAAATTTTAGAAATGTTTGCAAATGTACAGTATATCTAAACCCAAGGACACGCATTTAAATATATTGCAGCTTACTGGTGGCTTAGATGTGGTGGTTGCATTAGTTTTTATTTTCAGGCTTTATTTTCATCTGGTTAACATGCCAGTAAAATGCTTCTTATCCAAGGGTGACAACACTAACTCACTGTACATTGTCCTTGGAGGAGCAGCACGATCACCCTAGGACAGGCCTATAGAACACCTCCACATCTCCTCATCTCTTTAACGGGGGGGGGGGGATGTATTCTGCAGTTCACAGAGGTAAGAGCTGTGAAAATGTGGAGTAGACTCCCGCAAGAGTTGGTTCTGACCAGCTCAGTAGATTGCTTTAAAAAAGGCCTGGATTGTTTCCTAGATAGACAGAATATAACTGGATAATAACATTTATGGGTAAAGTTGATCCAGGGAATATCCAATTGCCTTTCGAGGGATTAGGAAGGAATTTTGCTGGAGGTTTTTTTTTTGCCTTCCTCTGGATCAACTGTGGGTATAGGATTATAATTTTTTTTTTATTGTTGAAATAGATGGACTTTTGTCTTTTTTCAATCAGACAAACTATGTATGATTAACTGGGCAAGGTTGCTAACACTGCAGTGAGCACAGGAAGTGGCAAAATGCTTCAATGGTATATTTTTACGTATAAGTTCACCTTTGGAACATGTTACATGTTCCACCCATATTTAGGGTGGAACATATAACATGTTCCAGCTCCTGCACCCCCTTCCTTGTGACAACAGACAGGGGTTCCTCTCCCTGCACCCGCTGTCACTTTTTAAAAATAGTGCGGCTGTGCGAGGCACCTCCCACATAGCCACATAATTCAGTCACAGATTCCTGAGAATTAATAAACCACCATCTGCCATTGTGGCACATGGACATGTAGTATGATTAAGCTGCAAGCATGCAGATCAACACACTCTTAGTTCTTTCACTCTGCCTACAGCTCTGCAAAAAAGACAGCCCACACAGGAGTATGAGCAACAGAGCTGTAGTGTACAGGATTGATATAAATATGTGAGAACACTATCAATAACTTATGTGCAAAAAAACCAAGTGCACCAAATTCATGTGTGACACAAAAATAGTAAATATACAAAAAAATATATAAAGTAATACACTCCAAATTCATATAACAAAACAGCATGTGATGAAATATTATATAAAAAAGTGTCCAGTGCTTCAGAAAAGTGCAGATTCTTCATTTGCAGAAATCTTATTTCAAAAGTGTACACAATCCTGTGAATCCTCCACCATCCACTATAAGAACTCACCAGAGGCAATGACCAGACCATGTTTTCGCTCAAAACACAATATTCCATAGGCTCAGCTCACCTCCAGACCAAATAATTTCCTATCCTATTCCAGGCTTCCATTAAATCGCTGATTCGCCGAATAAATTCGCTTTGAGCCGAATATATTCGCTGCGAATTTAACTTATAAAAAGGGTGTTTCTAGGCTTCAGAGAGCCTTTATGTTAGTGCAGAACACTGTACCTTTAATTTAAATGCCCTTGGAGTCTGCTGGGGAAGAGAAATAATACTGCCAGTCAGTATGACATGCAGATGAGTGCCGTCGATCTTAGAATCACCGCACACTTCACTCATTTGGGCAGTCACGGGGCCAAAACCAGAGTGTGGAGCCACAGTGTGGCAGTGGAGGCAGCAGCAATGGGAGGCCATACAGCACCCTATGACAAAATGGAACCCACCAGCAGTGTGAGGAGACCTGAAAGTGGCACATGGCAGAGTGTGGCGATAAAGACAGCAGCAATGGGAGGCCGTACAGGGACCCATGACACACTCTGGACCTGGCAGCAGCATGAGGAGGTGGTACAGGGGCCCATGACAGATTACGGGCCTGGCAGCAGCATGAGGAGGCGGTACAGGGGCCCATGGCAGAGTGGCGGAGCGTAAGCAGCTAAAATTGAAGGCCATACAGAGGCCTATGTTAAAAAGTCCCCCCAGCAGCAGCGTGGGGAGACGACTATCAAGAGTCCAATGGCAGAGTGGCGGAGCAGAAGCAGCTTCAATTGAAGGCCATACACAAGCCTAGGTTTAAAAGTCCCTCACAGTTAATTCCAATAACGAACTCTACTCCTCCGTGCAATCTACTTACGAGACCCTGGGCAGGTCTGGGTCCAATTTGTGGTAGAGACTGGTTTTGTTCAGCCATGCTTGAGCGAGTAATAACAGGTCTGTGCTGCCCTTTGGTGTCTGGCTTAATGCGCACAACACTGAACGTCCCAGCGTTTGTCAACGATTTGCCGTTAAGTGATGCAAACCCGCTGAACCACGTTCATGAGGAGCCGGTAGAGGGGGCCATGAATCAGTATGGACCTGGCAGCAGCGTGAGCAGACGACAGAGGCACATGGCGCAGGGTGGCGGTGTAGGCAGCATTATTCTGAAGCCATACACAGGCCTAGGTTAAAAAGCGGAAGCTGTCAGCAGCGTGAGCAGACGACAGAGACACATGGCGCAGGGTGGCGGTGGAGGCAGCAGTATTCGGAAGCCAAACACAGGCCTCGGTTAAAAAGCGGAAGCCGTCAGCAGCGTGAGCAGACGACAGAGGCACATGGCGCAGGGTGGCGGTGGAGGCAGCAGTATTCGGAAGCCATACACAGGCCTAGGTTTAAAACTGGAACCCAGCAGCGTGAGCAGACGACAAAGACGCACATGGCAGAGGATGGATCTGGCAGCAGTATGAGAAGGCGGTACAGGGGCCCGTGGCACAGTGTGGTGATGGGGGCTACAGCAACTGGATGCCAGAAAGTGGCCGATAGGGCTATATACTGCATGGAATTATAAAGTTGTAAAGACAGCGGCCTATAAGGCTATACACACTATAACAATCATGACTTGATTGACCATTGGCCTATAAGGCTATACACAGCATGAATATAATGACTTATTCTGAGAGTGGTTTGGAAAGCTATATACAAAAAGTAATTCATGAGCTGTCCGGACAGCGGACAATAAGTACATATATACAAATCAATTCATCAGCTGTCCAGCCAGCGGCCTCAAAGGCGACACATATAGAAAGCAATTCATGAGCTGTTCAGACAGCGGCCTCTAAGGCGACAGATATACAAAGCAATTCCCGAGGTGTTCAGGGAGCGGCCTGAATGGCTAGGTTATTACTAAATATATTTTTGTGGCCAAACATCGGCCTATAAATAGATGTCTACACAGTGACAAAAAATTATGTCGCCAGACAGCGGCCCCTAAGGCGACAGATATACAAAGCAATTCCCGCGAGCGCACAGGGCCCACAGTGTCTGAGGATGGACGTTGGCGCAGAAAGGCAGAGACCAACTGACTACATAGGTGGTTTTTATAGTACTTTATTTTGGCCTCCCTCTCAGCAGGTGTGAAAAAGGCCACCATTTTTGAAAGGTAGCGAGGGTCCAACAAGGTGGACAGCCAAAAGTCATCCCTCTGTCTGATGGTTATTATTCGGCTGTTGCTACGCAAGCAACCGAGCATGCTATGGGCCATTTGTGCCAAGGAATGCGAGGGACTCCCTGCCTCCATCTCCACAGCATACTGCCACGGTGCGTCTGGGTCCTCTGTCTCCTCCTCCTCCTCTACCAGATGCTCCCTCTCCTCCACTCCTGTCCGCTGAGTGGAAAAACCACCCATTTCACTCAATAATTCCTGAGCACCAATGTCCTCCTCTACCTCCTCCTCTTCTTCCTGTCCTGCCCCCACAGGGGTCATGTGGCGTTGAGATCTGTGCGCCACGTCTACTGCACCCTGACCAGCCATTGTTAACAGCATTTGTTCCAGGACGTGCAACAGAGGAATGACGTCGTTCATCCCATAGTCCTGCTGACTCACGAATAGCGTGGCCTCCTCAAAGGGCCTGAGCAAGCGGCAGGTGTCACGCATGAGCTGCCAATGGCTGACATCTAAGTTACACAGGGGAGTACCTTTATCCGCTTGTAACATCAGGAAATCGGTGATGGCCTTTCGCTGTTCGTAAAGGCGGTCTAACATATGTAGGGTTGAATTCCACCTTGTTGCAACGTCGCAGATCAGGCGATGCTGTGGAATTCCGTTCTGCCGCTGCAGCTCAAGGAGGGTGTGCTTTGCGGTGTAGGAATGGCTGAAATGCATGCAAAGTTTACGTGACATTTTAAGGATGTCTTGCAGTGGGATGGTGGATTTTAGGAACCGCTTGACAACCAGATTGAACACGTGAGCCATGCATGGCGCATGGCACAACCTTCCTTGACGCATAGCAGACACCGTGTTCTTTCCGTTGTCGGTCAACATGGTTCCGATTTTCAGTTTGCGCGGAGACAGCCATCTGTCGATTTCTCTGTTCATTACACTCAGAAGTTCCTCCCCTGTCTGACACCGTTGCGCCCTGCACATGTGATATGCGGGTCGGGTAATGGGACTTGGCACGGGGGTGGCGGCTGAGGACAAGAAGAGGTGGTAGAGGCGGACATCTTTGCTGGACCAAGGACGTGCAAGTGTGGAGGCAAAAGCGGCGTGACCTGTCCAAGTTGCTGGTGCGGCTGTGCCGGCACCACGTTCACCCAGTGGGCCGTAAATGACATGTACTGTCCCTGACCGTAGTTACAGCTCCACACGTCGGCGCTGCCGTGCACTTTGGCAGAGACCGACATGCTCAAAGACTGGCCCACCATCTCTTCTACATGTGAATGCAGGGCTGGCACTGCCTTTTTGGCGAAGAAATGCCGGCTTGGCACTCTCCACCGCGGCTCGGCACAAGCCATCATTTCTCGGAAAGGTGCTGAGTCCACCACTTGGAAAGGGAGGGACTGCAGCACCAGCAACTTGGACAGGAGGACGTTCAGCTTCTGCACCGTCGGGTGCGTGCTCGCAAACTGTTGTCTCTTGGAAACGGATTCCAAGGAAAGACTGCTGACGGAATCCGTGAAGAGGAGTAGCAGGAGAAGGAGCATCTGAACGAGCGGAAGATGCCAACGAGCGACAACTCCCCTCAGCAGAGGTGTTGGAGCCTTGACTGGCTGATAGAGGGCGATTGACGTCGGGTGACGGAGCAAGTAACGGAGCGGGTGATGGAGCGGGGGCTGGGGCAGGCAGAACCGCCGTATCTTTATCACGGTTTTCCCAGGCCACCGAATGGCGACGCTGCATATGCTGACGCAATGTTGTAGTCCCAACATTGGCCCCCTGGCCACGCTTGACTTTCTGGCCACATAGTCGACATACGGCTACGTTTACTTCCTCGGGCGGCTTGATGAAAAATTGCCACACCGCCGAGTAGGAAACTTTGCCCCCGCTACTCCTCACTGGCTGACTGCTACTTCCTCCGTGCACAGCGGCACCACTACTGGCCGTGGTGGTAGGCTGCAGTGGAGCTGGTGCTCTACTCCGTGGCCGTTTGGCTCCACTGACACTGCTGCGACCCTGCTGCCTCCTGGGCAACCCACCGACTGTTTTGCTCGCTGGCAAGCTGGCACCCTCTTCTCCTGATGATGCGGAAGCAATAGCCTGATGACGACGAGGCTGCCAAGTGCGATCAGCCTCATCATCATCAATTAGGGTCTCCGCGTCACTACTAGCCCCCTCGGCTGCGTGTGGGTCAGGAGACAGACCTGTCTCTAGACCGGCTACCGAGCCACTCTCCTCGCCAGTACTTCTTCGCCTGGCTGCTGAAGAGGCGGATGTCTCCCCCCGTTCCTGACCGCCCTCTGTTAGCTCTTCCTCACTGTACAGTGGGGCTGAGCCCACAGCATGCGATACTTCGCTTGGTGAGGGAACACCAAAGGACAGGGGCAGGTCGAGGACACGTGATTTCAGTGGGCTTGCTCCCGGGCCATGCCAACTAACGGTTGTGTCTGACGTACCCACCGACCGTTGGCTGTAGGTGTCAGAGGTGACCTGGGAAGAGGAAGACGACCGAGCCAACCAATCGATGACGGCAGGGTTGTCGGTGGAGACACGACCGCTGGATGACACCGGGAGCACTGGCCTCTGGCTGCGACTAGTGCTGCCTCGACCCCTTCCTCTGCTGCCACGTCTGCTCGCTCCTGAAACATTGCCTCCTCTGCCACTCCTCTGCGTGTTGTCTGACATATTCTTTAATTCAATAAGCACCCCAAAAATAAAAACGGATTTAACTCTTTGAACGTACAATAGTGGTTGTGAAGCAGAAAGTCAGTTTATTTAGCACAATCGGTCAATTGCAGCTTGCCGTTGGCTGGAAACTGTACGTTTAGGTCACTGGAATGCACTAATCACCCAAAAAATATTACCGCCACCCGGCGTGTAAATGGATCTAACTCTTTGAACGTACAATAGTGGTTGTGAAGCAGAAAGTCAGTTTATTTAGCACAATCGGTCAATTGCAGCTTGCCGTTGGCTGGAAACTGTACGTTTATGTCACTGGAATGCACTAATCACCCAAAAAATATTACCGCCACCCGGCGTGTATATGGATTTAACTCTTTGAACGTACAATAGTGGTTGTGAAGCAGAAAGTCAGTTTATTTAGCACAATCGGTCAATTGCAGCTTGCCGTTGGCTGGAAACTGTACGTTTATGTCACTGGAATGCACTAATCACCCAAAAAATATTACCGCCAGCCGGCGTGTAAATGGATTTAACTCTTTGAACGTACAATAGTGGTTGTGAAGCAGAAAGTCAGTTGATTTAGCACAATCGGTCAATTGCAGCTTGCCGTTGGCTGTAAACTGTACGTTTATGTCACTGGAATGCACTAATCACCCAAAAAATATTACCGCCACCCGGCGTGTAAATGGATCTAACTCTTTGAACGTACAATAGTGGTTGTGAAGCAGAAAGTCAGTTTATTTAGCACAATCAGTCAATCGCAGCTTGCCATTGGCTGGAAACTGTACGTTTATGTCACTGGAATGCACTAATCACCCAAAAAATATTACCGCCACCCGGCGTGTATATGGATTTAACTCTTTGAACGTACAATAGTGGTTGTGAAGCAGAAAGTCAGTTTATTGTACACAATCGGTCAATTGCAGCTTGCCGTTGGCTGGAAACTGTACGTTTAGGTCACTGGAATGCACTAATCACCCAAAAAATATTACCGCCAGCCGGCGTGTAAATGGATTTAACTCTTTGAACGTACAATAGTGGTTGTGAAGCAGAAAGTCAGTTTATTTAGCACAATCGGTCAATTGCAGCTTGCCGTTGGCTGGAAACTGTACGTTTATGTCACTGGAATGCACTAATCACCCAAAAAATATTACCGCCACCCGGCGTGTACATGGATCTAACTCTTTGAACGTACAATAGTGGTTGTGAAGCAGAAAGTCAGTTTATTGTACACAATCGGTCAATTGCAGCTTGCCGTTGGCTGGAAACTGTACGTTTATGTCACTGGAATGCACTAATCACCCAAAAAATATTACCGCCAGCCGGCGTGTAAATGGATTTAACTCTTTGAACGTACAATAGTGGTTGTGAAGCAGAAAGTCAGTTTATTTAGCACAATCGGTCAATTGCAGCTTGCCGTTGGCTGGAAACTGTACGTTTATGTCACTGGAATGCACTAATCACCCAAAAATTATTACCGCCACCCGGCGTGTAAATGGATCTAACTCTTTGAACGTACAATAGTGGTTGTGAAGCAGAAAGTCAGTTTATTTAGCACAATCGGTCAATTGCAGCTTGCCGTTGGCTGGAAACTGTACGTTTATGTCACTGGAATGCACTAATCACCCAAAAAATATTACCGCCACCCGGCGTGTATATGGATTTAACTCTTTGAACGTACAATAGTGGTTGTGAAGCAGAAAGTCAGTTTATTGTACACAATCGGTCAATTGCAGCTTGCCGTTGGCTGGAAACTGTACGTTTAGGTCACTGGAATGCACTAATCACTCAAAAAATATTACCGCCAGCCGGCGTGTAAATGGATTTAACTCTTTGAACGTACAATAGTGGTTGTGAAGCAGAAAGTCAGTTTATTTAGCACAATCGGTCAATTGCAGCTTGCCGTTGGCTGTAAACTGTACGTTTATGTCACTGGAATGCACTGATCACCCAAAAAATATTACCGCCACCCGGCGTGTAAATGGATCTAACTCTTTGAACGTACAATAGTGGTTGTGAAGCAGAAAGTCAGTTTATTTAGCACAATCGGTCAATTGCAGCTTGCCGTTGGCTGGAAACTGTATGTTTAGGTCACTGGAATGCACTAATCACCCAAAAAATATTACCGCCACCCGGCATGTGAATGGATCTAACTCTTTGAACGTACAATAGTGGTTGTGAAGCAGAAAGTCAGTTTATTTAGCACAATCGGTCAATTGCAGCTTGCCGTTGGCTGGAAACTGTACGTTTATGTCACTGGAATGCACTAATCACCCAAAAAATATTACCGCCAGCCGACGTGTAAATGGATTTAACTCTTTGAACGCACAATAGTGGTTGTGAAGCAGAAAGTCAGTTTATTTAGCACAATCGGTCAATTGCAGCTTGCCGTTGGCTGGAAACTGTACGTTTATGTCACTGGAATGCACTAATCACCCAAAAAATATTACCGCCACCCGGCGTGTAAATGGATCTAACTCTTTGAACGTACAATAGTGGTTGTGAAGCAGAAAGTCAGTTTATTTAGCACAATCGGTCAATTGCAGCTTGCCGTTGGCTGGAAACTGTACGTTTATGTCACTGGAATGCACTAATCACCCAAAAAATATTACCGCCACCCGGCGTGTATATGGATTTAACTCTTTGAACGTACAATAGTGGTTGTGAAGCAGAAAGTCAGTTTATTTAGCACAATCGGTCAATTGCAGCTCGCCGTTGGCTGGAAACTGTACGTTTAGGTCACTGGAATGCACTAATCACCCAAAAAATATTACCGCCACCCGGCGTGTAAATGGATCTAACTCTTTGAACGTACAATAGTGGTTGTGAAGCAGAAAGTCAGTTTATTTAGCACAATCGGTCAATTGCAGCTTGCCGTTGGCTGGAAACTGTACGTTTATGTCACTGGAATGCACTAATCACCCAAAAAATATTACCGCCACCCGGCGTGTATATGGATTTAACTCTTTGAACGTACAATAGTGGTTGTGAAGCAGAAAGTCAGTTTATTTAGCACAATCGGTCAATTGCAGCTTGCCGTTGGCTGGAAACTGTACGTTTAGGTCACTGGAATGCACTAATCACCCAAAAAATATTACCGCCACCCGGCGTGTAAATGGATTTAACTCTTTGAACGTACAATAGTGGTTGTGAAGCAGAAAGTCAGTTTATTGTACACAATCGGTCAATTGCAGCTTGCCGTTGGCTGGAAACTGTACGTTTCTGTCACTGGAATGCACTAATCACCCAAAAAATATTACCGCCAGCCGGCGTGTAAATGGATTTAACTCTTTGAATGTATAATAGTGGTTGTGAAGCAGAAAGTCAGTTTATTTTGCACAATCGGCAAACTGCTGCACCAACTGTGCACGACAGCCACCAAAAAAAAAAAGGGTGTATGTCACTTTAAATTTTCGATTCTTTGATAGCTGTGGCCCTAAGTAACGATTCTGTGTCCCTGAGTAATGATTCTGTGTCCCTGAGTAACGATTCTGTGTCCCTGAGTAACTATTCTGTGTCCCTGAGTAACGATTCTGTGTCCCTGAGTAACGATTCTGTGTCCCTGAGTAACGATTCTGTGGCCCTAAAGTCTCTGTGGCCCTAACTCTGTCCCTTAATACAGACAGGTCTGTCTCTCTTGAATGACCGGAGGCTAATGGAGAATTCTAAGATGGCCGCGATTTATAGTGCTTGCTGGCTGCTGATTGGCTAATGCGATCACATGTCATGAATGCATTATGGGTCAGCGCGCCTTGTCTGCGCGCCTTCCCAGAGATCCCCGCCCCATCTTCTCTGTCCATTTTCTCCGTGGCCACACATGTCGCCGCCATTTTTGGGAAAATTCGATTCGTGCATCCGAAGTTTGCTAATCTTCGGATTCGTCGCGAATAGAATTTTTCCAAATCTTCGGAACGAATTCCACTTCGTCATGTTCGATTCGCTCATCTCTATCCTCAAGGACAGATTTATTTTAAGCAAGATAAGACTGATCTGGTCATTGCCTTTGGTGAGTTATTATTATTGGTGAGAGGATGAAGGAGGATTCACAGGGGTATGTATACTTTGAAACAAGATTCATTTATTCAAGTGAAGACTCTGTACTTTATTGAAGCACTGGACACTTTTTAGTGCCCTGAATACTTTAAAATGTTTATAGATAACATTGGAATTTTGATAATTTTTCATCACATGCTGTTTTTTTTATATGAATTTTGAGTGTATTATTTTATATGTTGACACTTGCTGGCTGTAGTTTAAAAAAAAATAAAATGCAAACTTTTTTTTGCAAAAATAAGTGCATTTATTATTATTTTTTTTTTTTATGTAAAGGTGCGCTTAGCCTTTAAAATTCGAAAAGGAAGCAAATAAGAGGTATTCAATGTTAAGGTTTACATATGCTTTAACATTTTTGTGAGTCCCCAAAGCAACACACATTCCGTGTGCCCAAGCTCAAATGCAGCACTCAGAGGCAGTTGAAGTTGGGGTCCCGAAGCTTTAACCTCTCCATCATGCAATGCATTCATCCTACAGTCTCCAGGATCACTCTTGGTGGTCACTTTCATTCTCAGACAGGAGTCCAGCGTGAACACCACAAGTTCATCACAGAACTAAGGATTAGGTGTGAACAGAACCTACGTGGGTTCAGTTTGAGGCAGGTTCAGTGAACATTATTGAAGTTCAGGTGCTGAAACTGAACCCCATTGAAGTCAATAGAAGCTGAATGTTAAAAAAATAATAGCCATTTTCTAGGCTAATGAGCAAGAGATTGTCAAACAAATGGCATGGGGCGGACACTGCCTGGGGAACTTGTACCAAAGCAAAAACTATTTTTTAAAAATTGCATTTGGCAAGGAACAGCAATTTTAATAATGCCTAAAGGGCAAAATTTAAATAGCAAAATTAATTCAAATAACATGCTTGAGGGCATTAAATAGCCCCAAACATTCCTGGGGGATGCCCTGAACCTGCCTGACAATTGGCATATCTGTATGATGTATGCAACCTATTACAGTAAAGCTGACATTTACAAAGAAAAGAATACAGTATAAATTGTTGATAGGTGACAGCTTCCAGACACTTATTTCTGTTTATAAACGAAGTGGCTGGGGATTTCCTTCATGTATAACAGACCCTTATCCTAGTTAATGGGGGATTCCAGCTAAAAAATTGACAAGAGGTTTCCCCCTAAAAATATATACCAGACCTTTTTCCTTGATGATGGTCTGGTATGGATGTCAAGGGGAGCCCCACACAAAAACAAGAATAAAAAAAGGTGTAGAGTCACCAAAACAATTCTATACCAGACCCCCTGAGTGTGGTATAGAATAAAAGGTGGAACCCCATGCATAAAAACAAGAAAACAGATGTGGAATCCCCCCTGCCAAAATCCATACCAGATCCTTATCAAATGCATGCATCTTGGCAGGCCAGGAACCAGGGAGATGAGCATTATTCCCCCCTTCTGAACCATACCAGGCCACATGACCTCAACATGGGAGGAAGGTACATTATTGATGAGGACAAGAACCTTTTCCTCCACAAACCGGGCGCAGTGGTTGAGGGGATCTATAGGTGGG
Source organism: Staurois parvus (assembly GCF_062004578.1). Lineage (NCBI taxonomy): Eukaryota > Metazoa > Chordata > Amphibia > Anura > Ranidae > Staurois > Staurois parvus. Next base: position 1,270,552 of record NW_028318444.1, on the reverse strand, counting down.
GGGCCTGGAAGCCCACTCTATAAATCAGGAGACCCAGAAATACCAGCCCCAACCCCTATGTGAATGAGTTAGGGGTACATAATAAACCTACTCATTCATACAAAAATGCAAATGGTAAATACACACACAAATTCATCATCAATCACAATGTCCAGCGATACCCATCACTACACTTTAATGTAAAGAATGTAAAGAAATTTAACCAGTTGCAGACTCTGGGCGTTCTACACGTCCAAAAAATGTCATCTTTGTACACAGGACGTGTGTAGAACTTCCAGTCTTTCAGCCCAGCTGCTGGGACTCCTGTCCCTGTATAAGGCACTTTGGCTCTGATTAACCGCTTTCCCGCAGCCCTATAGCAGATATATTTTGTGGGGAAAAAAAGGACGTAAATTTAATTTGGGTGCAGCATTGTATGACTGCTCAATTGTCAGTTAAAGCAACGCAGCGCCGTAATGCAAAAAATCGCCTGGTCAGGAAGTGGGGTAAATCCTCAGGAGGGAAAGCGGTTAACCTACCTGGCGGTATGATTATTTCAGATTTTTGGTGCTGAAAGCGGTACCATTTTTTTGCATGGAAATATGTATTTTTTTTATTGTAGGCTATAATTTTTAGGAAAAACTCACTGAAATCTGTCCGAACAAGAGTCTAGTAAACATCCCGGGTATGATAAAATTTGAAACACAAAATCATAAATTATAATTTAATAAATAATCATAAAAATAATATAAAAATAATAAAAAATTTAATTCAATAATATAATCAAACCAAAAACACTGAAATGTGAAATAGAGCGCCAAGTTCGCACATTGCTGAGCTCAGTCGCAAAATCGTTTTCAGTTTCTGATGACGAATTTCCCCCACGAATCATTATCACTCAATTCTGAAAGTGGTTCTGATTTACTATCGCTGTTCTCTAGCTGATCTAAACCCGCTTTTGACCTAAAGGGACACTTTTTGGACGCCATGGACATTTCTCAGTTTCCAGGCAGAAAGAATAGACAAAATGCAGGCAGGGCACAGGACAAAGCACTAGGGACAATATGTATGTGAAATAGGTTGAAACAGCAATGTTTTACTGTGTAAAATGTAAAAAAAAAAAAATGACATTTTTTAAAATTTTTAAATTTCCCGCCGGCGGCGGCGCCCATACGTCCCGACGTCACAGGGACAGGACACAGAAGCCGGATGCCGGCATCGGCCGGAGGAGATGGCCGGGGACGCTGCAGGGGACACATCGTGGGAGCGCAGGGTAAGGTAAGTGAAGACAACTTGCCGGAGCAGTGCCGCAGGGTAAGCCCGAGTGTAGCTCGGGGTTACCGCTTTTGGTACTGAAATGTTACCCCGAGCTACACTCGGGAATACCGTCAGGGAGGTTAAAGCGGAGTTCCACCTAAAAAAATAAATAAATAAAAGTCAGCATCTTCAGTGTGGGAACCTGGCTGTGACAGCTTGCGGTTTCACAGCCGGGTGCCCACTGCACATGAACGGCCCCATAGTCTTCTGAGACTTGTCACATGTCCCAGGAGACTACGGGGAGGAAGGGGGAGAGGACAACTTTCGCTTCCGATCACCTAGGCGATCGCAGCGGAAGTGGGAGCAGGTACCTGTCAAATTCGGGTACCCGCTTCCCCACAGCTCCCCAAAGGTGCCAATCCTTAATGGGGAGCGGGGGGCAAAGGATTAAAGTGGAACTTCCCCTTTTGGCCAGAGCTCTGCTTTAATGACAGTAACTGGAGCTGTAAAAAAAAGCAGTCTGACAATGTTTTTTTTTTTATAATTCTTCATTTCTGAAAAAGTTTCGAAAAAGTTTTTAACGAACAAGGAGAACCAAAACAATAGGTTCACCGTTATATAAGAAAGGCAGTATAAACATTGTCATCGTACGGCAAACAATCAAAGACATGGCACTTAGATATACTGGAATTCCATCTAACAGTCAGGTTACAGAGACGAGCAGGTCCATACCACAACTAAGGCCTCATAACTTCTGAGAATCATGTAGGCTACAAGTCAACAATAAGGCAGATGTGTCAATTGACAAGAGATGCAGATATTTCTTGTAATACAAATATGTACAGTAAAACTTTGAAGAAAAAGTAAGTCATTAAGATGATTTAGGCCCAGCCGTAAACAAGCAAGAGGGGTAAGGACAAGGGTAAATGAGGCAGTAAATAGAGGGGCTCTGCGAAGGGAGTCTTCAATCTTCCATTGGAGAAACATAAAAAAAATTTGAAAAAATCAAGATAAGATAAACATTTGAAGAAACAGGAAAGGGGCAGCAAACGAGCCAGAGAGCGAGAGGAGAAAGAAAAGAGGAAAGTGCAGTAAAATTTATCACAAAGTCACCTTCTCTCCCAGGGTGGTCAAACCAGGCCAAGTGTAAGAAAGAATACTCAGTGAGAGCGAGCAGTTTCAGTCAGGTATGAGTCTATAAACACAAAATATTGCCAGGGGTGCCAGGTCTCCCGAAAAACCTCCTCCCTATTGTGCAGGGTAGCGGTAAGATTCTCCATATCCCTAAGTTCATTCACCTTGGAGAATCATAAGGAGAGAGAAGGAAGGTGGTCATTTTTCCAGCAGACAGGAATACACGCCTTAGCTGCATTTAACAACTGCATAGTAAGGGATGATTTATATTTCTTGACTGGTCTCTCCGAGAGGTGCAGCAGGCGGCCCACTGGGTCATCCCGTAGGTCCACTGAGGTAAGATGTTTGATGATATCTGTCACCCCTTGCCAAAAGGGTCATTTCCTCAGACACTGCCAGAAAACATGAAAGAGAGTGCCTCTCCCACCTCCACAGTGTCAGCAGGCATCGAAGAGCTGTTGCAAAATGAAGAGTGGATGGAACCCGATACCAACCCATCAAGAGCTTATAGTTGGTCTCCTGAATTTTAGAAGCCAAAGAAGACTTGTGAGCAAGAAGCAAGATTTTTTCTCTTTGAGCCGGGGTAAAGGACCTTCCCAAATCGGACTCCCATTTCGAGAGAATAGAGGGTGCAGTCAGGGTCCAGTTGGATAAGGAAGGAATAGATGGTGGAAAGACTGTGACGTACCGGTTCACCCTTGTGGCAGAGTATTTCAAAAGGGGTCAACTTACGAGAAATTCCCGGGATACGCAAGAGCGAGTGGAGATAAGAGCTGAGCGGCAGTCCCCTCCAGAAACTCAAAGGAGGATCCACAAAACGAGTTAAATCTGTTTCCACCAGACCCCCAAGGGGTTAAGGAAATCCACGAGGTGTGAGTAACCTGAGGCAGAGAGGTGGGCGAAATAAGGTTCCTCGCTCCCCGGAAGAAAGTTAGGGCACTGGAGATATATGAGTAGAGAGAAATGCTTTGCGCGATACTGTGAGGGTAGCACCCACGGTTGGATAGATAGCCATCTCAGGGGGTAATGGGTCACACAACCATGGCATGACAATGTTTATCAACAACATTTCTCAGCATCAAATACAGAAAGATTCAAAGAAACATTGTTTCATTTTGTAGCTTTCTGTTTATTCATCTACAGATTAAAGGGATGAATTGATCTATAGATGAAGTCAGTTAAAGCAACCTGACAAATAAAAAAAGTGTTTTTGGTTTTTTTTTATTAACCTCCTTAACGGTAATCCCGAGTGTAGCTCGGGGTAAAATTTCTATACCAAGAGCGGTAACCCCGAGCTACACTCGGGCTTACCATGCGGCGTTGCTCTGGGGGTCCCTGCAGCACTTACCTTGTCCTTCGCTCCCGCGATGTGTCCCCTGCAGCGCCCCGGCCATCTCCTCCGGCCGATGCCGGCATCCGGCTTCTGTGTTCCGGTCCCTGGGACGTCGGGACGTACGGGCGCCGGAAACGGCGGGAAATTTGAAATTTTTAAAAAATTTCATTTTTGCTGTCATTGCTGTTTCAATGCATTTCACATACATTTTGTCCCTACTGCTTTGCCCTGTGCCCTGCCTGCATTTTGAATGTTCTTTCTGCCCGGAAACTTAGAAAAGTCCATGGCGTCTAAAAAGCGTCCCTTTACGTCAAAAGCGGTTTTAGAACAGCGATAGTAAATCAGAACCACTTGCAGAATTGAGTGATAATGATTCGTGGGGAAATTCGTCATCAGACACTGAAAACGGTTTTGCGACTTTGCTCAGCGATATGCGAATTTGCCTCTGTATTTCAAATTTCAGTGTTTTTGGTTTGATTATATTTTTGAATTAAATTTATTATTATATTATTATTTTTTATGATTATTTATTAAATTATAATTTATGATTTTGTGTTTCAAATTTTATCCTACCCGGGATGTTTAATAGACTCTTGTTCGGACAGATTTCAGTGAGTTATTCCTAAAAATTACAGCCTACAATAAAAAACTACATATTTCCATGCAAAAAAATGGTACCGTTTTCAGCACAAAAAATTGGAAAGAATCATACCGCCAAGAAGGTTAAATGTTCCTCTGTTTAACCCCTTATTAACCCTTAGTGTACTCTTATCAGCCCTAAATAACATATTCTCCTTTTACATTCAATTATAATTTCTTTGCTGATTTTTTTTTTTGTTTCTATATTATTAACTAATAAAATGTAAACCTTTTGTGTTTTTGTTTGCTTTGTTTATTAACATTTTTACACCTTTAACATATATTTACACAAATCACATTGAAAAAAAGCACATTAAAAAAACAAAAAAAAAACCCAAAACACTTTATTAATTTATATATAACTTTGCAATGATTTCTACCAGAATAATAATTTAAGTATCATTTTAAACAGGACAAATTACAGAATAAAATGTAGACTTTTTGCCTGCAGTAACATTATTTATTTTTAAACTAACTCTGCTCAAATAAAAGAAAAAGTGCATTTTGTTTCATTTCATTTTGCTTAATTGTCTAAAGATTGCAAAAAAAAAATCATTGTTGCAAACCAATATTCATGAAAGGAAAGCCTTGATGTACTTAATAAAACAATATACGAGGTGGTATCAAAAAGTTTCAAGACTAGTTTTGTAACATGCCAACTGATGGCAGCACAAGGCAACACACACAGTCACAGGAAGTCACAAGTCAGTGTGCCAAAAAACATTGTCCTGTGTCCATCGGGAGCTGTGCAACTGGTGCTATTCTGACCATGTGTGTTACCACGTCTCTTATTTCATCATGGACAGCGAGTTATAAGAAAGAGCAAAGGTGAAATTCTGCGTGAAACTGGGCAAATCTGCTACAGAGATATTTGACATGATCTTGCAATCTTACAGTGATGCTACAATGAGTCATTTGAGGTGTTTTGAGTGGCACGTGTGCTTCAAGAGTGGAAAAACATCACTGAAAGATGACAAGATCAGGAACACCTTCAACTTGCTCAACTCCTGAAAATGTCAAAACCATTCAACAACTTGTGCATGATGATCATTAGAGAACAATCCACAACATTGCTGCCATTGTCGGTGTGTCATACGGAACAGTCCAGACAATCCTCCCTGCACCCTTTCACCGAGCTCTCCAACCCTACTCACCAGATTTGGACTTCGTCCTCTTCCCAAAGATGAAGATCCAGCTCAAAGGTTGCTGTTTTGAGAACATTGCGTGAATAGCAGAAGGTGCTTGACATTCTTCAAAAAAAAGACTTCCATAACACACTCCAGAAGTGGTAGGAACACTGAGAGCACTGTCTTGCTGTGCAAGGGGACTATTTTGAAAGTGATAGTGTGTAAACATAGATAAATAAAGTACTTTCTTCTAAACAGAGCTGGTCTCAAAACTTTTTGATACCACCTTGTATGTGTTATGTTGTTATCTTAAGTAAGGCCAAAGTTATCATCGAATAAACAGGTCTATATCAGAAATGTAAAAATTGCTCTGGTCCATTAGGGGTGAACAGGTGTAAGAGGCAAACTGGTTAAAAAAAGTTAGGGTATGCCCAGTGATGTATTTATACAAATATGGTAATGGCCATATTTGGTCAATGACAGTGCCCAAATATGGCCATACTAGTGCAATTATGTCAACCTCTATCTCCCCCCCGCCATTTACATAGCCAAGGATTACCAGCCAGCAAATGAATAGGCTTGGTGGCGTTACTGATTACTAAGGATGGGGCTTTTACTGCCAAAAATGTTTGATTACAATGCAGCTAGATTGACTAGACACTCTCTTACTCAGATCTGCTTGGAAGAAGACCGACAGCAGTGCTATATTTCCCAGGACAATGAAACACTGTCATTATCTCTCTTACACAGTGACCTTTGATTCCTTTCCCCCTAAGGCCCCCTAAGTGTCAAACACAAGGCCGTGGGCCGAATCCGGCCCTCCAGGCCATTTTATGTGGCCCTTGTACCTCTCCTGCAGGTACCCCCTTGTCTCCACCCCCACCTTGTCTCAGCAGTCAGCAGCAGAGAGGAGAATAGAACTCCTCTGCCAAATCCTGCTCCTCTCAATGCAGCTGCAGCACCCCCTCATCTCTGCCTCCCCTAGTCTCATCATTCAGCAGACTCTGGTAACTGACTCCACTCCTCCTCTGGTCCTCCTCCAGACCCTGCACTTTCTGCTTTCCAGCTCTGCCACCAAAGTGGGTGCACGGTGATGTTAGGCACGGTATGGGATTCTTGACATCTGATGTAATGGGGGGGGGGGGGTGCTCTGGACATCTAGTCTTACAGATACAACTGGCTTTTTGAGGGCAACCATAATGCTGATACAGCCCATGATGAAATGGAGTTTGACACCCCTGCCCTAAGGCAAGAAGATGCTGCTTCTTCCTCTGCTGCAGCACATGGAAACTATCCTTCCGTTGTGCTCACACCCTTTCTCATGATTGGATGATAACAGTTTTTCAAAACAGCTATGTAGTCCAATGGAAGAGCAAGCAAATCTCTTAAAGACACATTCACACCAGCCCCATTGGACTGCATTAGGCAGCATCCCCCCCATTACATCAGATGTGAATGTGAGTTAGGGACCTTAGATTATGCGCCCCTTGGGGTTAGGGTTAAAGAACTGCATAAATTGACAGCACTTTATAAGTACCTGTAATAAATAAAATATTGCTTGTTTGTTTTTTACAAAATGTTATGTCTTTTTCATATAACAAAAAAAGTGGTGATCAAATACCACCAAAGGAAAGCTCCATTTGTATGAAAAAAGAATTAAATAAATTTCATATGGGTACAGTGGTGCATGACTGTGCGATTGCCAGTTTAAGTAGCACAGTGCTGAATAGCAAAAAATGGCCTGGGCATGAGGGGGGTAAAACCTTCTGGAGTTAAAGTGGTGAATGAACCGTCAAGCCTAACAAAGTTTAAAAAAAGGCAAGCACTGCAATGCATTTTACAAATCTCCTTATTGCAAATACACAATATACGCCTGTGTGTTTATATTTAATAGAAATACACTGTTGCAATTGCTCTTCCGCGTCACCCGACATCCACACACAAACACACGTACACAGGAAACAATATATGTATAAAAAAAGGAACTAAAAAGAAATGTATTCCTATATCTAAATATATATAAACTGGTCATGAGGAGGTAATGAAAATAACTGTAATAATGTCATTATGAAAGTTTAACCAGTCATACTTTTCTCCTTTTTAGCCAAGCTCAACTCTTCAGTGCTATGCTTTTATTATGTCTATATTCTAGAAACTTTTTAAACGAATTAAAGATATATTCCAGTAAAGCACAACATTTAACTTTAAATTATGCACAGTCATCAAAATAAGTGTTTTTTTTTATTGATCCATGTGCTGTTATATCACACTAGGCTACTGCACTCCTAAAAAACATAAGAACTTGTGTTCTGGGCACACCACCTCTGCCTCCCCTAAGGGTTCAGGGAATATTTCAAATGTTTAACACATGCTGCCATGTATCCTGCAGGTTCAGAGACAACATAAGCACACCTATGACATCACCACTGATCAACATTTCATAATCACATCCCATCTCCCAACATTGTGCTCCTTTCTGACAAAGCCATTCAACTCACAATACCAGGACTTTCCTGCTCAACTGCTGGTACATTCTCTAAGCATAGCACAAGAAACAATGTATATTTTGTAGGCAATTTAATTTTGCACAGTAGAATGCTGTCCAGCTGGCAATAGTAAATTGTTAATTCATTTCACATGTTATCTAGATTTGAATTTTTTTTGTATTATATTCCACTTTCAGTCCTACACTACTGCTATTTTCGGCAAACTGAGAACACAGAATTGGAATAATGGACATATCAAAGATTTGTTTTGCCATATGAATATCTTCAATTTGCCTGATGCTTTGAAAACAAACGAGTCCTCTCATATTACCTGGGCCACTTGAGGAGAGTAATGCACATCCTACCCCTAACCATTGAGCCTCTGGTCATGGAGCACAATGGACCCAGTGGGGAACATGCTTCTATTGTACATATATTGCTTATAAAAATTAAAGGAACACTTTGAAAACACATCAGATCTCAATGGGGAAAAATATCATGTTGGATATATACTGATATGGACTGGGTAATGTGTTAGAAACATGAGGATGCCTCATCGTTTAATGGAAATGAAAATTATCAACCTACAGAGGACTGAATTCAAAGAAAAAATTATGCAGCAGGCTAGTCCATTTTGCTAAAATGTAATTGCAGCAACTCAAAATGGTACTCAGTAGTTTGTTTGGCCCCCACGTGCTTGTATGTATGCCTGACAATGTTGGCGCATGCTCCTAAAGAAACAACAGATGGTGTCCTGGGGTATTTCCTCCCAGATCTGGACAAGGGCATCCCTGAGCTCCTGGAAAGTCTGAGGTACAACCTGGTGGCATCGGATGGACCAAAACATGATATTCCAGAAGTGTTCTATTGGATTTAGGTCTGGAGAGTGTGGGTGTGGGGGCCATTCAATGGTATCAATTCCTTCATCATCTATGAACTGCCTGCATACTCTCACCACATGAGGCTGGGCATTGTCGTACACCAGGAGGAACCCAGGATCCACTGCACAAGTGTAAGGTCTGACAAGGGGTCCAAGAATTGCATCCCGATACCTAATGGCAGTCAGGGTGTCATTGTCTAGCCTGTAGAGGTCTGTGCGTCCCTCCATGGATATGCCTTCCCAGACCATCACTGACCCACCACCAAATCAGTCATGCTAAATGATGTTACAGGCAGCATAACATTCTCCATGGCTTCTCCAGACCCTTTCACAACTTTCACATGTGCTCAGGGTGAATCTGCTCTCTTTTGTGAAAAGCACAGAGCACCAGTGAGGGACCTGCCAATTCTGGTTTTCAATGGCAAATGCCAGTTGAGCTTTTTGGTGCAGGGCAGTGAGCACAGGGCCCACTAGAGGATGTTGGGCCCTCAGGCCACCCTCATAAAGTGTGTGTCTGATTGTTTGGTCAGAGACATTTACACCAGTGGCCTGCTGGAGGTCATTTTGTAGGGCTCTGGCAGTGCTCATCCTGTTCCTCCTTGCACAAAGGAGCAGATACCAGTCCTGCTCCTATATTAGGCTGCCAGGATTACAAAGTATAGCATTTCCTTAGTGGATGAGGAAATCAAGCTCTTCTTTGATGTACAAGCTTCCTATGAACGAAAAACACATGGACTATTTAGGGCTTCAAAGAACCCTTTTTTCAGTCCATAGAGCAGATTGGTTCACCCAGTGGAATAAATGAGAAGTTTACAGCAAATATTTGATTTTGGGCATTTGGGTGCTAAGTTCACCCAAAACAATTCAGTTTTTGTATCAAACATTTTCTGTTAATGTAAGTTATTTTAACCTTTTTTAAGGAGTGCTGACTTAAAGAATAATACCACCAAGTGCTTTGTCCATCTTAAAAGCCTATCCCTATCTTGAAATCTCATTTAATTATATTTTTGGGGTTGATTAAGGGTTAAAACGTTATTGGTGATTTGTTCATACATTTAAATACTATATATATTTACATGGAAATTCAAGATAATTATGAAAACACACAGGGATACAACCGTTAATTTACAAATAAATAGGAAATTACGTGTCTTGCATTCAGGCAGAACAATCTTATGTAATTCTGTGTTATTGCTTTACTGTACAAAGTTCTTTTACTGTAAAGTTAGCCATACATGGAGAGAATGCTTGATTTATCCTCCATCCACCCTAAACCACATAAAAAAGGCAGAAATAGTGCTGCTGGCTATTGTATTCGTGCAGCCTCAGCACCCATTGCTTAGAGAAGCTTTCATAGCATGAATGAGAATTTTATAAAAATATTGTATGACCTCAGGCAATAAGAAGACAAAAATGAGTCCAGCCAGTCAGGAAAGGAGGGGTAATGTCATTGTATTCGGGTAGATGTAGTGTATAAGGTTAATTTGTGCGCTGGCACTTTACTGCTGCTATCTAGGGATTGTGACATGGAAAAAGGAGAGATAAAGAGCTTACAACAGCCTCTGTGGCAGGCACTGTTAGGATAGAAAAAGGAATGGCAGAAATCACCTTGAGTTTATGTTAAATATGAGAGTTATGCCTTCAAATGGTAACACCTTCTGGTTTAAGAGGAGCATTCCCCTGAGTTTGGAGCAATTACCTCTCGCTTTCTGTTTTGTCTCTAGGACAAAATAATTAAGAGAAATTTCCCCAATGGGACACAAACAGTAATAAATTAACTGACATGCATTTTAAACATTCCTTACTCAAAATAAAAAAAAAAAGGAAAATTATGGCTATATATATATATATATATATATAGTAAAGTACATGTCAAGTTTAAAACATTTTTAGTTTTGGATGGAGTAGACAAAGACTAGAGTTCCTGTTACATTTTTACTGCTATTCAGATTTCCTCTGACTGAAAATGGTTTCACTTGACAAGTGGGGGAAAATCTAAAACAGGGACACAAGCAGAAATAAAAGCTTAACAGAAATAAAAGCCTCACCCTGTTGTACTGAAAAAAAAAGTTTTATTTCTGTCTGTATCAGTGTTGGAGAGTTCCCCTGACTTCTTCCCTGGTAAAGCATTGTCAGTAGTACAGGAAGTGAAGGAATTCTCTCTAACAGAGCCCTAGATAGCAGTGAAAACCCAACAAAGGGTCTAACCCTCTCCCCCATTATTCCCTTCTCATAAGTTTTAAGGGTAAATTTCCTGACAAAATTCCTATTCCCAAAAATACTACACATGATAACACCATAAAGAAAGACATTGCCATCTGTAGCATAATTGTTTATAACTAGACTGATTATGTAGAAAGAGTGTACATTTACATTTGAAAAACAGTAAAGTTCACACTGCTAAATGCATTTTCTTTGTACTTGAAGGTGATATTTATTATTTGGTATCATAGTGTCTACAACAAATGATGTCTGCCTGACTTGGCTAACTGTTACAGAGAAGAAAATGGTTTTAAAATATGAATCAAAGGCCATGTGGCTGTTGAAGGATTTGACATTAATTGATGGCATTGATCAATCACAGGTAAGTGGATAAGTGTGCAAATCACAAAGAAGTCTCATACATAAATGTGGCAGAACAATTCTTTATATATAGGACAATAAAACTGTCACATTCTCCCTTTATTTCTCCTGTACTGTACTAAAAAGTAAAATCTGAGTCACAAATGAATGCTCAGAGGAGCTAAATCAAGTTAAACCCTCATTCCATTGATGACCCTAATCCTCCCAATCACCCAACACCCTTTTTGATTGAAATAATATTTATACATACCTGTATTCAAGAAGTCATGGGTCCGGTGACATCACAGATCCAATTCCCTCTCTTAATAACTCACTGAAATCTGTCCGAACAAGAGTCTAGTAAACATCCCGGGTAGGATAAAACTGGAAACACGAAATCATAAAATATAATTTAATAAATAATCATAGAAAATAATAATATAATAACAAATTTAATTCAATAATATAATCAAACCAAAAACACTGAAATTTGAAAAATAGCGCAAGTTCGCACATCACTGAGCAAAGTCGCAAAATCGTTTTCAGTGTCTGATGACGAATTTCCCCACAAATCATTATCACTCAATTCTGCAAGTGGTTCTAATTTACTATCGCTGTTCTCTGGCAGGTCTAAAACCGCTTTTGACCTAAAGGGATGCTTTTTGGATGCCATGGACTTTTCTCAGTTTCCAGGCAGAAAGAACAGTAAAAATGCAGGCAGGGCACAGGACAAAGCACTAGGGACAAAATGTATGTGAAATGGTTTGATACAGTAATGTTTTACTATGTGATTTTAGTGAATGTCACTTTTTGTCATTTTCAAATTTCCATCCCCCGTACGTCCCGACGCTCGCAGGGGACGGAACCCAGACGACAGATGCTGGCATCCGCCGGATTACATTGCCGGGGACACTGCAAGAGGGACATCGCGGGAGCGCAAGACAAGGTAAGTGATCGAGGGATCGTGGAGCAGCGCCGCATGGTAAGCCCGAGTGTAGCTCGGGGTTACCGCTTTTGGTACTGAAACTTTACCCCGAGCTACACTCGGGAATACCGCCAGGGAGGTTAAAGCAGAACTACACTGCATCTGATCAACACAAGCCAAAAACACTATTTAATTCATTCTTAATATTCAAAGCAAACTCCCCCATCCATCCATGTTTCCATGCTTTGTTTTGTTGAGAAATCACTTTGAAAAACACCCCCTAGCATTTAAGGCTATGGCCATCTTGAGTAAGGGCAGATGATTCATATAGCATTTACTTCCTTGAATCCATCTGCCCTTAGTTCAGACAGGCAAGAGGGTGTGCTTAGCTTAGAAAACCCCTCCTCCCCTTCTTAAGGCACCCGGGATGTATAATGGCATGTGCTTAGGCATGAAAACCAATGAAAGTAACTTAGGAAATGTGAAAAAAATGTTTAAAACAAGTAAATATGGTACTTTCCTAAAATTTTACTAATGCTAGCAGCATAAGGATTTTAAAAAGTCACTGTTGATTAAGTGAGTGAAGTTCCGCTTTAAATGTGACCCCCAAACCATTATAGTCCTGTTTTATGACTGCAGACTGACGTGCAATTCTTGTGTTGCATCATTGAAGAACCCAACTTCTGTTGGCTTGAATGATAACATTCCAAATTTTCCAACTTGCTGAGTTTCACATTAGAAGGAATTTAGAAGGTATTACTGAAATCAGTGCAATTGCTTATGTCCACTCATTTTGCCTGTGCTGAAAATATCTGTTGTGAAAAAGCTTTTAGTCATGTATTCTTCTATATCAGGAAATGTTCCTAATATAGTTGACGTAGGTGCTGCTTATGAAGAACCAGAGAATTATGACAAACATTCCGTTGTATGATGCAAGCAGAGAGAAATGTTTAAGTCTGATAATTGCTTAGTAACAAGTGACAAATCATATCTTGTTTGTGTTCTGTCACTAGCTTCATTTTTTATATCAGGGCAAAAAATGTCCAAAATTATGTCCAAAGGGCAAAAGACTAAACCCTGGTGTACATTGCTGCAACTTATCATGGGATTTGCGATACATAAAGTCACACGACAAGTCAAAACACATTTCAGTGGGTGCCATCTTAATCAATGCAACTCAAGCGGCAGCCATAAAAAGGTTCCTGCACTACTTTTCCGTGATGTTGGTGTGACTTGAGTTCCATAGACTGCAATGTTAAATCATAAAAGTCACAAGCAAGTGACACGACTTTGGGGTCGCAGCAGCGTGAACTGAGCCTAATTAGTGCATGGAACAGAACCCTTTAGAGGTCAAAAAGTCTTTGTTCTCTGTTATAAAAAATGAAGCAAAATGCTCAGGGTAGGATTTACTAAAGGCAAACAGGCTGTTCAATTTTCAAGGGAATGTACCCTTAGTTAAGTGAATAAGTGGAAGCCGCTCTGACGTCCATCATCCAATCATGTTCAAGCAAAAATATTATTATTTTTTTAAATTTTGCACTTGATTGGGTATTTTTGGAAACTGTATTTTCACCACATTCACTAAACTAAGAAAAAAACAGCCACTAACCTGTCCCTCGGTCCCGTGGTGTGCCGGTTTCACCTTCAGTCCTGGATTCCAGGAGGCCGGCATCTTCAGTGTGGACACCCAGCTGTGATAGCTTGCAGCTTCATGGCCGGGTACCCTCTGCGCATGCGCGAGTAGCGCTTCGCTTCCTAAATGGTCCTGTAGTCTTCTGGGACCTGTCACGTGTCCCAAAAGACTGCAGGAAGAGAGGGAGGGAGGACACCTTCCGTTTCTGATCGCCTTGGCGATTGGACCGGAAGTGGGAGCGGGTGCCTGTCAAATACGGGTACCTGCTCCCATCCCGACCCCCAAAGGTGCCAATCCTTAATGGGGAGTGGGGGAGTGGGGGAGCAGTCCTTAAAGTGGAACTTACCCTTTTGGGTGGAGCTCCGCTTTAAAGTGTTACTAAACCCAGGACCCTGCATTCACTCTATCTGGTCTCCCACAGTACACAGAACATGGAAATGCAATTATTTTAGTAAATATAAACTGCTAAATACCTTTTCCCATCAGCAGTATATAGCAATCTTGTGACTTCTATCACTTGTATGCACTGGTTAAAGCTTGTAGGAGGATTTTAAATTCTCCTCTCACTGTCCTATGAGACTGTATAAACCCTGACCCTCTGTCTGGACAGTGCTGATTGGCTCTGTGTTGATCACATGCACTCTCCCAAGAAAAAAAACCTCTCTAGCAACACCCACCAAACTGAGCATGTGCAGCTTGCCCTTAAGGCTCAGTTCTATCAGGAGATGAGCCGGGGACAGTGGAAGAAGGGGAGGATCAGAGACGATAGGATCAAACATCCCTTTTACACAATGCAGAGGATTAACCCCTTAAGTTCCACAGTGACTGTAACAAGCATGCGTTATTGCATATATACGGTAGACTGATTTTACTTTTGGTGGTTTAGTAACACTTTAAGGTAATAGAGTTTTGGTATATTCACTGTGAGTATGCCAGACTTGCCACAAAGGTAACAAAAACAAAAAAAAAAACCAAGCATTATGTATCCTTTATAGCTGTCACTACATCAGAGTGAATAAATTATGTAGCAATTATTTACTGATATCACACTGTTAGTCAAGTTCTCAGAAATAAAATGACATGCTTTATTACAACATATAAAACCATAATTAAAGCATTTCTACAGGTTATCATTTCATTACATTGATCAACACTGTTATGTGTTCTTCATAGTACACTTGACAGTCCTAATGGCCTTTATAGATTTTATTTCTTTATTCAGAGAGATATAGCTATCTTATTACATCTTATTCCACAAACAGAAGTTGAATCCAGCTAAGATACCATTGTATAACTCATGGCAGTATTAGTATACCATTTTGTTGCACTTAGACCCAACATAGGAGTGCTTTAGCCACACATGATTAGCATGCCTATAAAGAGGTCCTAGAGATGCTCTCTACATTGAGTTTGTGTGGCTTTCTCCCACTCACTTTAGGCTTCTTTGTGTGCTTCTTTGTTGTAGTAGGACATTAACCTGTCCATAGAATTTTGAAAATGACTCATGTGAGAGGGATAAAAGGGAGTACCTTTATAATGTAAATAATATAGAGGCAAGTAACAGAAATTCAGAAGTTTCAGAACATCCATAGAAAACAGTTGGAGATACTGGAGAACCCATGGTCTACTAGCACTCAGGTCACAGACTATTTAACTATGATCAAAACTAGTGTTTTATTTTTGGGTAGGTGCTGGAGACTTTTATGAACATTACAGGGAGTCTCTTGTTTGCTGCTGGATTTTTCACTACATTGGTATAGGAAGTATGCAGCAGTTACTTACTCAATTATTTTGCTTTTCAAGCAATCTGAGGCAGAGCCAATTATGTTGCCAGAAGGATTTTCCTACAGTCATTGAGAGGGTTTCTACTTACTCACATCAATACATTTCTAATTCCTTTTGGGTGGATTGATGATTTATTTGAGCACCAAGCAGTCTCTGATGTTCACAACTGTACCACTGACTAATATATGTATAGCACTACCCTCATAAGGGCTGCTGGATTTTATTGGGTCCCCCTAAGCTTTGCACAGCCAGGCAACAAGCATTTCCCACACTTTGTACACTGGAGTCAGTAAACAGTCCTCGAGCTTGGTTTTATGATTTTATAAAGGGGTCAAACTTGGATAGGGTCTAGATGTATATGGGATGCCCAGGGAACTGTACAACCTGAGGATAACTCCTTAGTAACTATGTACAAAAATGCGAATTAGTAACAGTCTCTCTTGAAAGAGCACTAAAAACGTTCTGGTGTACCTCCTCAAGCCCTGGATGATTCCTCCTCTTCATTCGGCAGCCTAAGAGTATCTCTGGGTAAGGAGGCCCAAGAGCTGTCAATTTGGAACAGTTCGAGATGAGAAGGTAGTTGGGTGTTGCACCTAACTGCCCTCTCTCCTTATCTGGCCCAGGGGGTGTAAAAGTGTTCACTCTGTCCTCTACTGTTAGCTCAGTGGGATGGTGGCTGCCTTCAGGCCTTACGCTCGGCTGGCTCCTTCCCTGCTTCACAGGCTGTCCTCCCAGGAGACATTGAGGCAGTGGAGATCCTGTTTTCCAGTAACCTGCCTGTATGTGGGCTCCTCTCCCTGGTGTTCCCTCCCAGGCTCCTCACACCAGCCTTCCTCAATCCATCTTCTACCCAACACTGGGCACCTCCCCCCATGCTCTGTCACATTTGAGAGTTGCCCTGGTCACCATGCCCAGCCTCCTGCCAGGGGATTGGCCAGAGTCCCTCAAACATGCAAATCTGGGCCTCCTTCCTTCCTCCACCCCTCTTCCAGAAAGCTCTCAGGTTTCTAGAAAGGTGGGAGGGCTCCAGAAGCCCTGACCTGATAGAGCCTCCCTGCCTGTCCTGAGGTAACTTCACTACCTCATCCCCCAGGCTGCTACTCAGCTACCTAACAAACCTGGAGGACGTTACAAATGATATCCTCATTGAATGTCTTGTGCAGCAAAATTAACATGTTACTGAATTATATGGGTAGACTGACCAGTTATTTGGGCACCTGTCCTAAAGCGATCTCAAATGTGCACAGCTGTACCATTGACGTATATATGATTAATAGAATTTTCTGATCACATCT
The DNA here is from genome assembly GCF_062004578.1 of Staurois parvus. NCBI lineage: Eukaryota > Metazoa > Chordata > Amphibia > Anura > Ranidae > Staurois > Staurois parvus. The sequence goes on along the minus strand of NW_028318444.1, from coordinate 1,253,517 downwards.
CTGCTACTGAAACATCTTCTTCACAAACATAATCCAGGAATTGAATCACAATCCAAAAAGTGTTAGAGAAACACAGTGGAGACAGGACAGGATTTCCCAATAGGCCCTGTAGGCCCTTCCTAGAGGGGCATCCATCTGCAGGGCTGCCATCAGGGTGGGACAGCCCATGATACACACGTATCGGGTCTGGCGCAAGGTTACCAAATGTATGTCTAGGGGGGTGGCTGGAGCACGCAGCCAGTGTTGTCATGGCTCTGTTTGGTGCCTTTTAAAAAAAACTAAGAAGGACTAGAGGGAGCATGGCCAAGCATGGTATGAGAGAATTTACTTCACTGGAGCTCCCGTTCCACAGCTGATCCTCTCCCCGGCTACAATACTGCTTGGATCCACTACTCCATCTTCTGCCAATAGCTGCTAACAGTCTCGCTGTTCCCTCCGGTGCAATCTCCTCCCACCAGCCTGACAAGATGACACTGAAGCAGAAAGACATTGTACTGACTCTGCATTGCCATTGAGGACACACACCATGCTGAGAAGAGGGACACAAACACAGTGAGTAAACCAGGCAAGTCTGCTAAACCAGTCTCTGACCATCTCTAGTATCATGTAGTCTCTAACCATCACTTGTGCCATGTTCGCAGTTTCTGACCATCTTTACTATCATTTCTGCAATCTTTAACCATCTCTTGTGCCATGTCCGCAGTCTCTGACCATCTCTAGTATCATGCCTGCAGACTCTCTGCAGTCTCTGACCATTTTTTGTGCCATGTTTTCAGTCTTTGACTATCTTTTGAATCATGTCTGTCCGCAGACTCTGACCATCTCTTGTGCCATGTCAGCAGTCTCTGACCATCTCTTTCATCATGTACAAAGTCTCTGACCATCTCTTGTGCCATGCCTGCAGTCTCTGATCATCTCTGGTGCCATGTCTGCAGTCTCTGAACATCTCTTGTGCCATGTCTGCAGGTTCTGACCATTTCCTGTGCCATGTACACAGTCTCTAACCATCTCTAGTATCATGCCTGCAGTCTCTAACCATCTCTTGCATCATGTTCACTATCTATGGATACCTCTTGTATCATCACATCAGTCATGGAGAACTCCAAGGACTCTGATGTAAGGGGAACTATGGGGACTCTTGTGTAAGGGGGGCTCTGATGACCAGATACCTCTTGAATCATCACCGCAGTCATGGAGAACTCCAAGGACTCTGATGTTAGGGGAACTATGGGGACTCTTTTGTAAGGGGGGGCTCTGGTGACCAGACACCCCCTTACATCAGAGTTCCCCTTTACATCACAGTCCGCAGTGTTCCACTTTACATCAAAGTCCACAGCATTCCCCTTTAAGCATATAAAAGTATTTATATAAAAATATTTGATCAATTTCTGGCCACGAGCGAAGAACATTGTCCAGCTCATACAATGTACTAAAAAGTTCACAGGAATTCACATTATTGGCAAACTCTTGTGTATGTAATGAAGCTTACAGTATACACACTGTTGCACTGGTATTGGGCCAGTCTGATGCTTGTCACCATGAGATGGGTAATGAGTTCCTAAAAGTTAATCTGTTGCCTGATAATGTCACTTGTGTCATTGCGATATATACAGTGGGTAAAATAATTATTTGATCCTCTGCAGATTTTGTAAGTTTGCCCACTTACAAAGAAATTAAAGGTCTATAATTTTTATCATAGGTGTATTTTAAATGATAGAGACAGAATGTCAACCAAAAATCCAGAAAAACACATGATACAAATGGTATAAATTGAGTTGCAGTTCAGTAAGTAAAATAAATATTTGATCCCCAAGCTATACATAACTTATTACTTGGAGGTGAAACCCTTGTTGGCAAGCACAGATAAGATGTTTTTTAGTTCTTTTCTAGTTGGTTACCAGGTTTTCGCACATCTCAGGAGAGATTTTGATCCACTCTTCTTTACAGATCTTTTCCAAATCCTTAAGGTTTCTTGGCTGTCGCTTGGCAACTCAAAGTTTCAGCTCCCTCCATACATTTTCTATAGGATTAAGGTCTGCAGACTGGCTAGGCCACTCTATGACCCTAACGTGTTTCTTCTTGAGCCACTCTTTTGTTGCCTTGGTGGTATGATTTGGGTCATTGTCATGCTGGAAGACCCATTCTCGACCCATCGTCAATGTTCTGTCTGAAGGAAGAAGGTTCTCATCCAAGATTTTACAGTACATGGCCCCATCCATTCGCCCCTCAATGCGGCAAAGTTGCACTTGTACTTTTATCAGAGAAACAGCCCCAAAGCATAATGTTTCAACCTCCATGCTTGACTGTAGGGATGGTGTTCTTAGAGTCATAGTCAGCATTTTTCTTCCTCTAAACACGGCAAGTCTAGTTAATGCCAAAGAGCTCAATTTTGGTCTCATCTGACCACACCACTTTCTCCCAATTCTTCCCTGAATCATTCAGATGTTCACTAGCAAACTTCAGATGGGCCTGTACATGTGCCTTCTTGAGGGGGACCTTGCAGGCGCTGCAGGATTCAATCCATGGTGGCATATTGTGTTATAGGTGTTTTTTTGGTGACTGTGGCCCCAGCTGCCTTGAGATCATTCACAAGCTCCTCCTGTGTAGTTCTGGGCTCATCCCTCACATTTCTCATGATTATCCTTAGATCATGAGGGGAAACCTTGCATGGAACTCCAAACAAAGGGCGGTTGATGGTTATTTTGTGTTTCTTCCATTTGCGAATTATCGCTCCAATAGTTGTCTTCTTCTCACCAAGCTTGTTGCTGATCGTCTTGTAACCCATTCCAGTCTTGTGCAGGTCTACAATCTTATCCCTGACGTCCTTTGACAGCTCTTTGGTCCTGCCCATGGTGGTGCACAAAAAAGAGATTTTGTGGACAGGTGTTTTTTATACACATAACAAGTTGTCATTAGGAGCACCTTCTTAACCAATTGCCCTCCTGAGAATTTACCCCCCCCCTTCATGACCTGTGCGTTTTTTATTGTTTGCGCTATAAGCAAAAAAAGACCAACAATTTTGAGAAAAAAAAACAATATTTTGAACTTTTTGCTATTAAACATGTCCAGTAAAAAAGTTTTAAAAAATCTAATTTCTGCATAAATTTAGGTCAAAATATATTCTGCTACATGTCTTTGCTAAAAAAAAATCCCAATATGTGTAAATTAATTGGTTTACGTGAAAGTTATAGCTTTTACAAATGGCGGTATAGATAATGGGATTTTTTTTTTTATTCTACTAGTAATGGCGGCAATCAGCAACTTTTAGCGGGACTGCGGCGGCCATTCTGACACTGGGGGGGGGACTAACTTGGTGTCACTGACATCCCCAGTGACATCAATACAGTGATCAATGCTAAAAAAATCACTGACACTGTACTAATGACACTGGGCAGGAAAGGGTTAATGTGAGGGGCGATCTAAGGTTTACTGTGTGCTGGGAGTGTTTTACTAGGGGGTGGGGAGGGGGGTGTTTTTCACTGTAAGCACACTGATCGGGATGGCTGTATTGTGCACAGCCATCCCGAGCAGTGGGCTCGAGCTGACAAGGAGGAATATTGTTGTAAACAAAACAATCTCCCTCCCCGTCAGAGATGCTCAGTAATCACTGGGCGCTGGTGGGTAATTACGGGCCGGGACTAAGTGATTGACATCCGCGGGCATGAATGGCGGCGCGGGTAGGAGATGCCGAATGATGTATATATACGTGATCCTGCACACAGGTGCCACCCTGTAGCAGTATATCTGCTATAGTTCGGTCCTTAAGCGGTTAAAATACACCTATGATAAAAATAATAGACCCTTCATTTCTTTGTAAATGGGCAAACTTACAAAATCTGCACAAGATCAAATAATTATTTTCCCCACTGTACCTTTGTACAAAATGCGCCGCTCTGAGCAGAGAGCTGGTAGCTGTCAGTTACCGCTGTGGAGGAGGCAGGAAGGGCTAGGAAGGGCTGGCTCAGGCTCTCAGTGGCTCTCTGAGAGGCTGAACCAGGTGCCGGTCCAGGTGCCTGTCCAGGCTCCTGGGTGGATTCTGGTCACAATTATGGTCACAATTTTTCCCAACCTGGAACAGCTGTGATGTCAGCCGACAGTGGACCTTAGCCTGCTGTCTGCTGAAAATGGGTCACAGGAGTACAGAATGAACTGCACTCCTGTGATCCACAGGTGAATTACAGCCAAACAAACTTTGGCTTTACTTCTATTTTAATTGTATGAGTGCATTATATGCACTTTAGTCTGTTTTGAAGAATGCACACAGTACATGTTACAAAAAGTAACATGTAATGTTTTAATGCTTTATTACATATTAACTTTTGCTGTAATATACCTTCTGGTCTTTCTTCTGATTTATATATGGTTTGATAAAAAGTGTTGTACTGATTTGCTGGCTGGAACCAACAACAAGAAATCCTGGAAAAATTTGGACTCCCTATATCTTTTATAAAAATCAAACTATACTAGCTTCCCAATCATAGTTTGGAGTGGGATACCATGATAATCTGTTACCCTAGGTTCACACCTAAGCGTTTTCCGCAGCATTTTGCAGAAACGTAGTACAGACCATTTAACATGATTTCCTATGGGACATGTTTACATCTCTGCGTTTTCACCCGTTGCATTTTTTGGAAAGGGTCAAGGACTTTTTTTAATGTAAAAAGTTGCGTTTTTGTTTCTATAGACTTTAATGGAAACACTGCAGGAAAGCATGTAGTGTGTTTTTGCTGCATTTTTTATGCAATTTGCGTTTTAAACCTGCCTAACAACAAGAAAAAAATTTAAAAATGAAAAAAAAGCATCAAAAACAGAGAAAAAATGCACACAAAATGCAGGTGCAAAAACGCAATGCAACATGCAATGCAGAAATGGATCAAGCGCAACCTGCATAGGTGTGAACCTAGCCTTAATTTCTTGGAGGTGCAAGGTTTCTCAGGGTTCCGGGCCAAGGGGATGGGTGGATTTCTTCCCCTACCCACCCCCTCACCCTTATTTTCCTAACCTGCTGCCCCCCCTTTTTTTCTTCTCTTCTCCCCATTTCTTCTCCCCTCCTCTCTATTCTTGTTACTCATCCCCTCTCACTTTTTATCTTTTCCAATGGGGTTTAGTGTTGCTTTTCCACTATGTAGGTAAAAAAAAAAAGTATGAGAAAATGTAACTTTATGTTTTTGTGTACAGCATTTCTTTCATTTCACACTGATATGTCAGTGTTAAGAGGACATGATATCACACTTTTTAAAATAAATAAAAAAAAAAAGAAGAAGGAATACAGACAGTACTAAAATAACGTTTATTTAGTTGTGATTTTGCATTTACTGTGTCCTCAGTAGGGAGAGTTTACTCACTTTTGGTATGACCACAGGAACAGGACGTGATGGGAAATCTCAAATGCAAGAAACAGAAATTGTATTCATACAGTATGCCAGATTTTCCAATGTTTCTTTACCCTTTCCAAAATAAATGTCATATTACCTGTCCCACTCATAAGTGGGAGATTTAGATATGTGTATGCGAAGAAAAGAAAACTGCTAACAGATTTCCTTTATGCTTGTAGTTTTGCCCAGGTTTTGCCCAAGTTTTCAAACAGTCACAATTTTGAACATACAGTTCGCTGGAAACTAAACTAATTTTCATTTTTGCATGTAAACTGTGAAATGACTATTTACTTTTTTTATTGTAGGATAATGCTATCTTCAGCTTGCATTTTAATACTGAAATCTATACTTTGGAAGCCTATAGTACTGCATCTAAATATGCCTTCCTTCGCTGTCTACGTGGGATGAGTACACAGTATCTTCAACGGGAACTTCAGTGGATTCATTTTGATAATGATTTTGTTGGAAAAACATCTATATTTGTCCCGGATGATGCAGTGCTATATGTGACGTTGTGCATTAAGGCTTTAAGCTGCGCCTGTCTCTGCAGCTGCTTTTGAAGGACTTTTCAGGTATTTAATCCCTAAAAGTTGTATAAAATCACTGCCATTCAATGAATGAATGTACAATTTCTGAGACACTCAAATAATATAAATGATTTTGTAGCAAGTGCATGATAATCTAATCTCACTTAAAAGAAAATGATTGTCCTATCAATGTTTATTTAGGGGGACATATGCTAGGGTGGCACATATTGGGGTTCTTCTAATAAAAGGGGTTCATTAATTAAGTGGCACTTCTGCTTTTGCTCATCTGAACATCTCTTTTCTCCCTTCACAAATAAACTCTACATCTATGTTACTGCTGCTTCACATCCACCTTAAACTGAATACAGACTGAATGCTCCTAATGTCTTTATGATGAACTCTGCATCTATGTTACTGCTGCGTCACATCCATCTGTAGCTCTGTTCACATTTTTGTGATGTTTAGGTTTTTTTTCTTCTTTAAGTGTCTTACCTACGTTATGGATTTATCTTAATCTTTACAAACCTGCCTTCTTGGTCTACTTGAAGTTTGTGGTGTGAAAAGTTTGCTCTGCAAGCTGGTTGCCTATTATTAACTCCTGATTGATTCCTTGCAAAATGTCATCACACCCGCCACAGTATAAAGCTAGCCTACCTTTATGGGGGACACATGCTAGGGTGGAACATGTTGGGGTTCATCCAATAAAGTGGGGTTTGTTAATTAAGTGGCACTTGAGCGATTGCACAAAGTGATAATCTACAGCAAGCTACTTTGCAATACACGAGACTCCAGGTGACCTCATTTCCCCATTCAGCTCTCCTTCCTCTCTGTAACATGTGGTCTCTACCTCTCCCTTTCACAGTTATGTTCTCTATCCTTAAACTCTGTTTCCTTCACCTCTCTTCTCCACCCCACAATCTGTATATATCTCCTCCTAATAATAATCCCACATGCTAATACAGTCCCCAGGATCCTGAGGCATGTCCCCTTATATAAATTGCACTCTTATATTACCTCCTTCACCCTTGTGCTTTTCCTAACCTCTGGAGATATTTCTACAAACCCTGGGCCTCCTTTTTTAACTGTACCCAATGCTCCCATCACCCTGTACCCTCTGGCAGCAGCCACAATCCACACAATTTAGTTTCCATTCTTCTTCTTTCCAGAACCCGCTGACCTGGGCCTGTGGAATGCCCGCTTTGTCTGCAACAAACTCACCTCTGCTCATGACCTCTTTGTCACTTACTCCTTTCATCTACTTGCTGTCACCAAAACCTGCCTTCATGAATCCGACACTGCTTCTCCTGCTTCCCTCTCCCATGGTGGCCTTCTCTGGACTTACTCCCCAGACCCAGTGGATGCAAGGGAGGTGGAGTGGGAATCCTCTTATCCCCACAGTGCACCTTTCAGGTTCATCACTATCCTCCCTCTGTCCCTCTCATTATTTGAATATCACTGTATAGGTCTATTTTCTTTCATTTCTTTAACAATTGCTGTGATCTACCGGCCCCAAGACCAGTATCAACTTTACTTGATGACTTCTCTGCCTGACTACCCTACTTTCTCTCTTCTGAAATTCCCACAATCATTCTCGGTGACTTCACATTCCTGTTAATACTAGCACTCCTGCTATTGTAGATCTGAGAGTATGAGCCATCTGCTTTGGGCTGGTGGACAGAGGGGGAAGGAGGAGGGGTGATCCATTTTCTGTGAGGCTGAGGTGTCGCCTCAATCTATTAGGGCCTGTTCACACATAAATGTGCATTAAACTGTATGGAAATGCTTGAAAAATGCATGTGTATCATCTTCCATTTTATCAAGCATTGACATATGCTGACATGTGTTTTTATGCACGTAAACTTTTTATGGGTCCTTGTAAGGGAAAAAAAAAATTTTTTTTCCTCAATAGATTTGCATTGTGTTAATATGCATTTACATGTATTGCATTGCGTTGCATTAAAACACATACAGTCAGGTCCGTAAATATTGGGACATCAACACAATTCTATCATTTTTGGCTCTATACACCACCACAATGGATTTGAAATGAAACAAACAAGAAGTGCTTTAACTGCAGACTGTCAGCTTTAATTTGAGTGTATTTACATCCAAATCAGGTGAACGGTGTAGAAATTACAACAGTTTGCATATGTGCCTCCCACTTGTTAAGGGACCAAAAGTAATGGGACAATTGGCTTCTCAGCTGTTCCATGGCCAGGTGTGTGTTATTCCCTCATTATCCCAATTACAATGAGCAGATAAAAGGTCCAGAGTTCATTTCAAGTGTGCTATTTGCATTTGGAATATGTTGCTATCAACTCTCAAGATCAGATCCAAAGAGCTGTCACTATCAGTGAAGCAAGCCATCATTAGGCTGAAAAAACAAAACAAACCCATCAGAGAGATAGCAAAAACATTAGGCGTGGCCAAAACAACTGTTTGGAACATTCTTAAAAAGAAGGAACGCACCGGTGAGCTCAGCAACACCAAAAGACCCGGAAGACCATGGAAAACAACTGTGGTGGATGACCGAAGAATTCTTTCCCTGGTGAAGAAAACACCCTTCACAACAGTTGGCCAGATCAAGAACACTTTCCAGGAGGTAGGTGTATGTGTGTCAAAGTCAACAATCAAGAGAAGACTTCCCCAGAGTGAATACAGAGGGTTCGCCATAAGATGTAAACCATTGGTGAGCCTCAAAAACAGGAAGGCCAGATTAGAGTTTGTCAAACGACATCTAAAAAAGCCTTCACAGTTCTGGAACAACATCCTACGGACAGATGAGACCAAGACCAACTTGTACCAGAGTGATGGGAAGAGAAGAGTATGGAGAAGGAAAGCAACTGCTCATGATCCTAAGCATACCACCTCATCAGTGAAGCATGGTGGTGGTAGTTTCATGGCGTGGGAATGTATGGCTGCCAATGGAACTGGTTCTCTTGTATTTCTTGATGATGTGACTGCTAACAAAAGCAGCAGGATGAATTCTGAAGTGTTTCAGGCAATATTATCTGCTCATATTCAGCCAAATGCTTCAGAACTCATTGGACGCCGCTTCACAGTGCATAAGGACAATGACCCAAAGCATACTGCAAAAGCAACCAAAGAGTTTTTTAAGGGAAAGAAGTGGAATGTTATGCAATGGCCAAGTCAATCACCTGACCTGAATCCGATTGAGCATGCATTTCACTTGCTGAAGACAAAACTGAAGGGAAAATGCCCCAAGAAAAAACAGGAACTGAAGACAGTTGCAGTAGAGGCCTGGCAGAGCATCACCAGGGATGAAACCCAGCGTCTGGTGATGTCTATGCATTCCAGACTTCAGGCTGTAATTGACTGCAAAGGATTTGCAACCAAGTATTAAAAAGCGAAAGTTTGATTTATGATTATTATTCTGTCCCATTACTTTTGGTCCCTTAACAAGTGGGAGGCACATATGCAAACTGTTGTAATTCCTACACCGTTCACCTGATTTGGATGTAAATACTCTCAAATTAAAGCTGACAGTCTGCAGTTAAAGCACATTTTTCATTTCAAATCCATTGTGGTGGTATATAGAGCCAAAAATGTTAGAATTGTGTTGATGTCCCAATATTTATGGACCTGACTGTATACACTATATTGCCAAAAGTATTGAGCCACCCCTCCAAATCATTGGATTCAGGTGTTCCAATCACCTCCATTGCCACAAGTGTATAAAATCAAGCTCCTAGGCATGCAGACTGTTTCTGCAAAAATTTGTGAAAGAATCGGTCGCTCTCAGAAGCTCAGTGAATTCAAGCGTAGTACCGTGATAGGCTGCCACCTGTGCAATAAATCCATCCGTGAAATTTCCTTGCTACTAAATATTGCACGGACAACTGTTAGTGGTTTTATAACAAAGTGGAAGCAACTGGGAACAATAGCAACTCAGCCATGAAGTGGTAGGCCATGTAAAAGGACAGAGCAGGGTCAGAGCATGCTGAAGCGCACAGTGCGCAGAAGTCGCCAACTGCAGATTCAATAGATAAAGACCTCCAAACTTCGTGTGGCCTTCAGATTAACACAACAGTATGTAGAGAGCTGCATGGAATGCGTTTCCAAGGCCTAGCAGCTGCATCCAAGCCTTACATCACGAAGTGCAATGCAAAGTGTCGGATGCATTGGTGTAAAGCACACCGCTACTGGACTCTAGAGCAGTGGAGACATGTTCTCTGGAGTGATGAATAACACCTTTCTGTCTGGCAATCCGATGGACATGTCTGGGTTTGACCAGGAGAACGGTACTTGCTTGACAGCATTGTGCCAAGGGTAAATATTGGTGGAGGGGGGATTATGGTGTGGGGTTGCTTTTTAGGGGTTGGGCATGACCCATCTTAAGGCGTCAGCATACCAAAACATTTTGAACAATTTCATGCTCCCAACTTTGCGGGAACTATTTGGAGATATCCCCTTCCTATTCCAACATGACTGCGCACCAGTGCACAAAGCAAGGTCCATAAAGACATGGATAAGCAAGTTTGGGGCAGAGGAACTTGACTGGCCTGCACAGAGTCCTGATCTCAACCCGACAGAAGACCTTTGGGATGAATTAGAGCGGAGACTGCGAGCCAGGCCTTCTCGTCCGACATCAGCGCCTGACCTCACAAATGCCATTAAAGTTCATGTGTGTAAAGGCAGGCATCCCAATACTTTTGGCAATATAGTGTAGGTAGCATTGTTTTTTATAAAAATTATATTTGTACCATTTTAATGCACTACACTGCACTGCACATGACACCAGCCTTGTGGTGTGGGCAGAACACATAGAAAAAAATTGCTTTCTATGTGTCTCTGTGTTGACCTGAGAGATTCCAGCACAGTAACTGCAGTAAGTGTGAACAGGGCCTTAGGAGTGAGTTATGCAGATAGCAGAGAGAGGAGAGATCAGAGAGGAACCACATTTGTTGCTTTGCATTGAGGTTAGGGCACGCTATAGAGGGATATACTTTGTTTATTTTTCATGTCTGAAGTTTACAACCACTTTAAGTGTATAATCTTAAACCAGAAAAAAATTGTCTCCAAATTCAGTTTCTTTGCTGCTGTGATCTGACTTCCTGTTAGAGGGCAACTAAATTTGATCTCCATGATTCCCCTGTATGTAGGAATGTAGCCACCCTTTCAGTCCCTCTGCTCACTCCCAAAATGCACTAAGGACTACGATATTTGTATTGTGCACATGACCACAACTAACATGCATTGTTCATTCCAAACAAATGGATGTGAGGGTTAAAGAAGAGGTTCAGGAGCTCAAGAAAGACATGAAAAATAAATTACAGGGTCATTAAGTAGTGGATGCGTATGGAGTGTCTTTGGAGAATAAGGATATCATTTAGTGTCACTTTAAAGATAAAAATAACAAAAAATAGGCTCACTGAAAATGCACTATGCTTTTCCTTTAAGTGTTTTCTCACAACAAATGCATGATGCTATATATTTACTGCTTGATGCTATATATTTGATATATATTGATTGACATGGGTACATTTCTTGATGTTATTATTACTTATAATAATTACTTTTTTTGTTTGTGTACTATCTTTCCAATTGTATATTTAAAATGTTTTTTTTCATATCTGGTTAGATATTATTATTGAATAAAACTCTGTTATGTTGGGGTGACTCTCATTTTATATGCTGGAGTACCAAATGAACCCACCATAGAACTATTGTCCCTGGAGACCAGCATCACAAGTAAAACGCAGTCATTAGGATGGATATTTGTGCATCAGTAGTTTAGCACTGCTGGGGATAGGAAGAGCTGGCCGTATATTAGGATCAGTAGAGAAACTCAGCTACCATCCTGTAACAAAGGCATCCCAAGATGAGGAGCACTATCATAGCAATCCCTACAGTGGAACCAGTCACATATTTGGCAAATTACTACTATAGTAACGATGCAGGATTTTTTTAATTTGAGATAAATTGTGACTTTGAGCAAAAGTTCAGAAAAATCAGCCCATCCTAGTCACCTGTTACCGTATGTGCTTCTTTTAGAAGTCGGAACATATTTTTTTCATAAGTGCATAAGAATTAATAGTACCCAGAACCGTAAAGGAAAATGGATCATTTACACACCAGGGTGCTGCAGAAAACAAATCGCCCTTAGTTATATGTTCACAACAGTTTTTTACTTCTAATTTTATAGGGAATTTGTTTTTAGTAATACAAATTAAAAGAGATACAATCATATTAGGGTGTGTTAAACTTTTTAAAAAACTGTTTCTTTGTATACTAGAGATGCTAGTGTAGCACATACCCCCGCATGATCCTCTGGTGATGAAGGATCTACTCTTCTGTCATGACTACTAAAACAGCTCTGTCTCCACTGACACACCTGGCTAGAGGTGGAGGACCATTCAAACCTAAACAATTTAAGTGTTAATAAGTCACAAATGTAAAATAATTCACAGAAATTAGGCCAAAGACTAACAGATGATAAGTTAAGTAAGTGTATTATATCAAAGCAGGTAAACAATGCTAGACTTAGCATCGAGCAATCCAAAATTTCACAGTTTCAGAACTGGCCTATACTGGATGAATTAACTGAACTGCTACAGTGTAAAGCAAAATTAAAACTGAGATATCTGTTAATGAGCAGGATTAGACTCAATTAACACAGTGATAAAATTCTTGAGTGCACTCTCTATAATGATACCCTGGATACGGGTATCTTTAGGGGTTTTTGATGGGGTTCTCCTAGATGGTGGTGTCTCAAATACCTGGCATCTTAAGTTTAGAGTTGGCTGGCTTGCAGTGGGGCTCTTCTGTGGATGGTGCAAACAAATCTGTCTCTTTAAGAGTGTGTGGAGAATAGTAACAGGGTGTAGAGTAATGAGCAGTCTATGTGGACTGAATAACAATAAAGTGTAGTGCAGCAAACTAATATCTTATATAAAAATCAATAAAAAACAATAATTAAAGTCCCATGAAAAAGTCTCTTATAACACCACTGTGCAATGTGTATAAGATAAATCTTCTCTTTTCTTCAGTGCCAACCATGCCACCATCATTATGTGAAAAAACTGCTCACCTCACTTTATGACATCATCAATAGGTCACACTCAACATATGGACATACACAGGTGTGCACCCTCTGTGGTCTTCCTCCAGCTCCTCTCTCGGAACCTCCACAGTATACACTCGTCCAGCTGATGCTCTCATATAATATGTATTATGGAAAACAGAAAAATAGAACCATAGTGCTCTCTATTTATAAAATGATTTATTAGCGCCCAGAATAAAAACACTTACAAAATGTAAGAAACAAGCCAGCAAATAAGTGAGAAAACCTGATCCCTCAAAGTTGGGGACACACTAAAAAATGTAAAAAGATGAAAAAATATAGAAAAAAATATATTACTCTGATGACCGACACTCACTCTTCCAAGTGCCATATTATCATATCACCAGACAATATATTACATTGTAAAAAGCATATTAATAATAAAAGGACAATTCGTTAAAAATATGACCTAATAACATAGTATGCTAACTATTACTGATAGAACAGTTCAAATCAAATTCCACATTTAATCACAATGGAGAAAGGATCTTCGTTTCATAAATCCAAAAAGACCTTTCCAATGTTTGACCTACTTTTCTATCCCCCCAAAATTTAACTCTTTATGGTCTTTATTGTGTATTTGCCTAAAATGCTTTGATATACTGTTTTCCTTTTTACCCTTTTTTATATTATTAAGGTGCTCTCTAATCCTAACATAAAGAGACCTAGAAGTCCTTCCGATATACTGTATACCACAAGAGCATTCCATTATGTACACAACCCCCTTCATTGTACACGTGATGAAATCTCTAATTTTATAGGTTTTGCCTGTAGCTGTGACTAAAAATTATTTTCCTCTTTTGTTGTTATGAACACTAGTCTTACATGCTTTATACCTACCACATGCATAAAAACCTTTTAATGCTAGAAAGTTATTATTATTGTTATTAGTAATGGGAGGTTCTAAAAACCCAAATTTAGGCTGGGGAGTTAGAATCCCCCCCCCCCCCCCCCGAACCCTATTTCTCTTCAATATACCCCAATGTCTCTTTATGATGTTCTCAATCTTTTTACTTTGGACACTATAATCCAACACTGTCCTTATTTCACCCTCCTTATTTATTATTTTATCTTTATTATCTTATCCTTATCTTATCCTCTATAATTGAATCATTCCTGATGTCTCCTCCTCTACATTTCTCTATATGTCTTCTTGACAATATCCTTTCTGCATGAACCTCTTTGTTAAAATTTCATATTGTTGTAAATAATCACTTTCTATAGTACAATTTCTCCGTAAACGAACAAACTACCCTTTCGGAATGTTAAACAACCACGATTTATAGTGGCAGTTATCCAGAGGTGTAAAACTATTATGGTTTGTAGGTTTTAAAAATATTTTTGTAACTACCTGACCATTATTAACTGAAATTTCCAAATCCAAAAATGCTACTTTACTCTTATCATAGTGCCAAGACAAAGAAATGTTCCTATTATTACTATCTAATCTGTTCATGAATTCCCGGAGGCACCCCTCATCACCCTCCCGGATCATGAACAGATCATCTATATATCTCTTATAGCATACCAATTGGCTTGGTTTGTTATTGAAAACTACTTCTGATTCCCAGTGGGCCATAAATATATTGGACACACTGGGTGCAAAACTAGCTCCCATCGCCACACTGGCTATCTGAAGGAAGTATTAGTTGTCAAAACAGAAATAATTACGTTGGAGACTATAACTCAGACTCTCCAACAAGAAACTCTTATGTTTCCTAGATAGATTAGACAACGACAATGCCCATTTTACTGACTGCACAGCGTCTTGGTGCTTAATTATGATATACAACGAGCTGACATCCGCTGTAACCAGAAAATATGCATTAAGGTTAGACGTCTCATCCAATATCTGTAATAAGTGCTTTGTGTCTCTCAAATATGCCTCTGTGGAGGAACGTTTAGGTTGTAAATGTATATATATATATATATATATATATATGTATTGCTATAGGTCTACCCAGGGGGTTGGTAACACTTTTGTGTATTTTTGGCAAAAAATATACCACTGGGGTCCTGCATGAGGAGTGGTAAAGGTACTGCGTCTCCTTCTCATTAAGGATGTTCTTTTTAACTCCTTTCCTATTTATTTTTTCAAATTCAACTTTACATTCTTTAAAGGGGTTTTTATTTCATAATGTACAGTATATGTGTTTCTATCTTACAATAACCTATTAATTTCATTTTTGTAAGATGTTTTGGTCATCAACACTATGCTCCTTTTTTACTTTCAACCTCTCTAAATCATGATCAAATTATTAAAAAGTCTATGAATTTACTATCCTCATTGGGGGGATTAAACGTAGATCTATTCTTAACATCAGTCTATGTGGACTGGGTGTAGTAGGGGGTTAAGCGTTGTATCTCCTCTCACCACTTTCGACCGATGACTGGTCCAACTCCACATGCTTGGCGGTTAGCAGTTCCAGCATTCAGGTCCTGGAGGCTCCACCTCTCAGCTCTGGCCCACAAATGTTAAGTCTCTAGCAAGCTCTGGCAGCAGGTTCATTTTCCCTCTGATGCAAGCTTACAGGCCCAGGCAGCAAGTCCTCTCTGTGTTAAGCTCTCTCACTCATGTAGCTGTGGCACGTCCCAAAGCAGGTCCTCTCAACACGGCTTCCCTCTATATAAGAACCCCAGGGTCTCTCTTTTGTCTGGGAGAAACAGTCAAGTCTCTCCACTTCTCTGTGCAGCAATTCGGGCTCCTGTAGTTTAGAGTCCATCTTTTCTCTGTTAAGTTGTGTGTTGCTGTGCCACTTTAAGGGGGGAGAAGGTAAGAGTGAGATTTTACATAGAGCTGCTCTTGTCCAACAGATCCCAGCGGGGGGATGAGTCTGCACTAGGGTTGCTACCTCATCCATTTAAAATCGAACACATATTAATTACACAGGTTCTGGGGCTAAGATAATGCAGATAAGGCACTATGTGAGTTTAATTACCACCTTAATCAGTCACAGAACCTATGTAAACAATATGTGTTGGTTTTAAAGGAATGAGGTGACAGCCCTAGTCTGCCCATACACAGACACTTTGCCTACAGCCATCCACTCAGCTGAGAAGAGCTCCTGAGTCTCCCCAGTAGCGGGGGGTGATGCAAAAGTGAGGAGATGAGTGGAAGAACCCAGAGCCCACCTGATGTTTATGTAGACTAGCGGGGGGTCGAGTGGGCATGTCTATGCAGCACCTTGCTATGATAGCTATATATGTGTAGATGATGGCAGCCATTCACAGTATGCTTATGACAAATGCAAGTTCTGATTCCTTATTTTCAGCGTTACACAATATTAAGTCCTTATTGCGCCTTCTTAAAATGCCAGTATAAGTGTTCACTGACTTATTGACAACAAAGCATTCTAAATGTTGTCCATACACTTAGTGAATATTGGCTGGTTCCTGTTAAACTAGCTGAATTTCACGTCACGGGTAGCCCTATCGGCACTCTCCTGCCTGACATCTTTCAATTGAAAAATCAAAGGAGCTGGGCAAAAAATTGTCTGCCGAACATTGACTGCCTCCAATTCAAATATTCTCTCAGCCGCTGATGCCGGCATGCCAGAATACAATAGCTGAAACTGCAGATCTATCAGTGTATGGGCAGCAATTGTATGCCAATGACTTTTTTAGTTCAATCTTATTTTATTAAAGTTGTCCCAAGTAGGAAATACAGGAACAGGGTATAGGATTTAAAAAGGTTATAGATTTTACTGTGTACAAAAAGATGAATTCTGCACAGCAATAAGCAGGTTCAGATTCAGTTTATGCATTCAAGACATATCTGATAATAAGCATTACTATCTTAAAGCATCTAGGAGGGAGCTTAGAGGGTTGCAGCCCAACCTAAAAAGCCAGGATGTGTCTCTTTCAAGTAATGTAGTAAAGAGTAGCACTGTGTTTAGGACAGTTGTCTATGTTGACGATGGCGAAGTAGAACATGAATGGCATATAGCCAAGATAAAAAATGTAGGTACTAAATAGAAATCTGCCAATACCTTTGTTTTTTTTAAGTTTTGAATAGAATGTGAATGGGATAGAACCTCATCACACATAGATAGTGAGCTCCTTAACTAAGTAAGCCCAACAAAGTATCACAAACAACTGCATTATATTGTGTTATGGACATACTAGTGATGGAGAAATAGTCTTGTGTGTATGGTGAACTTCTACAGTAAATATGCAAGCTGTCCAAAGAGCACTTAGGGATAGGATACTCCTATGGATTACTTCTCTAGAACAGGAATTCACATTCTTCTGCCTTGGAGTGTACACATAAAGAAATGCTGGTAATCACTTCAACGTACAATATTTAACTTTTTAGTAATATCTTTTTCTAAAAACAAAAACTTGCATTTGTACACCTAGCAGCTAGTTTAGTCCAACCAAAATAGAAAATAATTGCTGCTATGGGTTGAAAGATGTAATCGTGTTTTCTTCTTGGGTTATGTTTGATTTTGGTATGTGCGCCTCATGTTTGTTGGTCATCTAACTGGTTTTGGAAGAACAACAATGTCTCGTTCCCACAAATTGTGCATCAACTTTGTTTAAAGTGCATAAATTATGTTCCAAGTTATGTGCAGCATACTGCTTAGGGTTTGTCAATATACCTAATGGAAAAAATGCAATGGCAATGAGGTTTGGTGGTTAATATCTGAAGATTAAACTTTAGGGGTTTTTTTTACATGGCAAAGATAAAAAAACACAACAGATCGGAAACATGTTAAAAACAAGAAATGCAGTTGTAATTCTGACCTGAAGTGTATGGAAAACCTGACAAAAATGTGGAAACTTAAAACAAGCTATCAATATCTTACTGACAATACCTTGGTAAATGGGCAGCCAACAACTCACGTTTCTTAAAAAGTATGCCAGGCTATACTTTTTTTGACGCATGATATGCATATGAATAAGACACCACAAGAAATGGAAACTGAATAGGTGTTAATGAGCACTTGGGGTGTTAGTGAGGATTGCATATTATGGTGGCCATGCATTAGGTAATTTCAAGAAAAACACAATTACACTCAACCAGCTTTTCAATTGTAGAAAAGACTGAATAGATAACAGCAAGTTGCCACCAATGGTTTTGTTACAATATGAAAGTCTTTTATAGCACTGGATAAATTACCATGCCCAAAAGGCCATAAAGTGAAGGGATAATCACTAATAGAGTCTTTGTATTCTGCATATGTTCCTTGATACCTGTATCATGTAGTTTGGAGCTCCATAATTATGTTCTGTTCTGGCAAGTGTGCCCGAGCATCCCTCTGAGTGGGGCATCAAAGTCTTGCCTACTCCAATTTCTGTGGCACCATGCCTGCATTCATATCTTGTTTCACTACACAACTCAAGAGGTCTCACTTATCTTCCTATAGATGTCCAGTCTGCCCTGACTCCTCAATGGTCCCAAACCCTTAAAGAAATACCGCCCTTTCTAAATGCAGCCATCAGGTTGTAGTTGTCATACATTGTAATTTTCAGTCCAGCTTCTATTCTCCCACAGTCATCACACATTTTACCTATCGCTCACAGATTCCTTGTTAACTCAGCTTGAAGACACTGGACAGCTCACTGTATCCTGGGCATCTTTACTGGTCTCTTGAATAGAAGAAAACATCTTGATCGGTAAATCAGGCACACACTTCTGCAATCATCTAGCAATATTCTTAAATAGAGTTTCTATTGGTTTTCTTGGGCACTTGAAAACTCTGAGGGGAATATTGGATTCACAATTTGGGATTTGGTGCCTCTCCTCTGATTTCTTATTCCTCTGCCTGCCATACCCAGTAAACTATTTCTCCTGAATGGATGAAGATTTCTTTCAATCATAGAACAGAACCTCTGCATCTCTAGGGCAGTGGAAAAAAGAAATCAGAAATATGCAAGCACTCATTACAAATAGAAACTGATGCTGGTAGGTTGCCTAGGTGTGTTTGGTTGATTTTGAAATCTAGTTGATAGTGATTAATACAGTAGGATGAATACATAAAGTAGATCATAATTTTTTCAAAACACAAGCAACTTGGGGTCTGGTTGAACTCATGTTTGACCCTAATAAAAGCTCTATGCCGGTAATGGAACAAAATTATCTAGCATTCAAGGCAGACACCAAAGTATGTCTTCCATTCTGCTTTGTCCAGTTGCAGACATATGTTCTTCTGCTGTTTCCTATCCTCTTCTGAGGATACTCTTTACTCTTTACTACATTACTTAATGCATGTAGGCCTCAGGTGTCATGCTAGTTGGTGTTTAGTTGAGGTGGCAGAGTGGTATGCACACATGTCCCTCCCCCTTCCTCCTCCCCAGGCAAAAACATGAATGCTATATGACCTGAGAACTCATGTTTACATGTGCAGCTCAGCTAAAAGACATTTATAGATAAATGGCCCTTGCCTAACCATCCTGCCTTTCCTTGCTGTCTATGGCCAGCCCCAGTTATGTGCATTTCTGTATCATTTTGGACCATGATTTCTTTTCAGTGCTGTTATTTGCTAAATGAGGACAAAAACATGTTATAATGCAAGTATTTCCTTGACCTGTAACCTCTTCCTAACCCTTAACCTAACCCTATTATTATCCAAACATTCTCCAATTCCATACACACTGAGCTTAAAAAAAGCTAGTTCCCTTGCAGAAAAAAACATTGCATTTTTGTACACAGTTTAGGTGAGTTTAGCATTTTTTTCTGCCAAAAAGCTCCAATCAAAAATGTAAACCGCAAGGGTTTTGTCTCTAAATGCTGAGCTTAAAATATGCCTCTAATCATACTAATGTTCATGGACAAAGAATAATACTGAGCTGCTTCTGCAGGCAAAACACAAAGCTCCTGTAGAAGCAGTAATTTTCAAGCCAGTGTGCATACAGCCAGATACCATTGTTAGTCCCTTTACCCACAAAGATTGTTCCTCCACCACTTGGAGAACTGAGCAGGAGCATCTAAACATCATCTCCTCTCTGTAGGTCAAGACGTTCTTCACCCCACTTAGTCCTAAGCCCTTCCTGCACTATCTCCTCCCTCTAAAAAGAACAGTATATACCCCTCCACCTCCATCCCTTCTCTGACTACTAAACCACATGATTCCCATTGTAGGGGAAGGAGTGGCATGCTCAAAGCAGATGGGAGGTCAAAAACAAGCTCTGTCTGAACTCCACAATAGGAAAGCACTGTCAATGCTAATGCAGGGGGAGGGGAAATGTCAGCATGAGTCTCCTGTTCCCAGTGAAAGAGATACACGACTGACTGAATGATTCTAATAACCCTCTGACTCTATGGGATTTTAATGGCAAGGATATATGAATTAAAATATTCACACTGATCTTTATTTAGTGTCAAAATATAAAAAGCCAGACATATAAAAATCTAATATTGAAAAGGCTATTTATAGGTATCATAGTTACATCACCATCATATAATATTTTTGTTACAAAAAGCCAACTCGTTTCAAAGTAAATTAACTCCTTCCTCAGGGAAAACTCTGCAGGAGGGTGATAAGATCTATAAAATTAAAAGGACATTTGCTTAGAACATATATGCTACAATCAGTTCATTAAAAATGGAAGTGTATAACAAAAATACAGTAACACCATATAGGGGAGAAAATTGTTCAGTTCACTAACTTACCAGTTAGGTGTGGGTCACAGTACCCAACAAAATGCACTGTAAATATATTTAGGGAAGAGCCCCTATAGAAAAGAAGGTACTGATAGGTGACCCAGGTAGTTTAACTACAAAAATAACATTATTGAAACCACATTATAATGAAACTACACATACAAAAATTAAACTATGTCTCCACCCATCACCATTAAAAACACAACAACAACTGTCACTTTAAAGGTCGATGTTATTGATACATGATGTCAAGCACCCAAAGTTACCATATCCTGAAGCCCTAAATTATCCACTCCTAAGAGCATACAGCCCATTCAATACGAACATCTAACAATATAAGGAGATAGAGTCAGGGTATAGCATAAGGGATAGCAAATTGTTAGTAATGAAAGCTAGGGCTGAGAAAAATTATAAACATGTAGCCATGCAGCAGTTAGAACGTAGTTAACAACTGTAAACCTCAACCTAGTTAGCAATGTTGATGAATTTAACAAAAATTCATATAGAAACAAAAAGCATAATTGTAAAAATCCAGCTGCCTTCATATATAATGTGCAGAAAATTGATCATGATAATGCAAGAGAACTAGCTCTTGTGCAATAAAGTGCGGCCATGATTCAGTGGCAGCAAGTTTATGCACAGAAGCTCTATACTTATTATTAGTATTATGGTAGGATGCCCTCTGGTTGAAAGAAGGCAAATTCAATCTGAACCTTTAGGAGGAAAGCCTTCCAAGGAGAGCTATATTGCCCAAGCCTGGTTCACAGAGTCTCAATTAAAAAGAACCAAGGTGAAATGTGACCAGGGGAGGTGCCTCATGTGGTTACCTGGAGTCAAGATAGTTGCGGGTAAAGTAGTTGAGGGACTGGGGTTGCATCAGAGTCTAATTAGCCAAGTCCATATGAGCTACAGATGTAGTAAGCTATGGAATATGTATATAGAAAGTTCCCACTCACGTGCAAAGTACCACCGATATCGTGGCGTTCTCACTGCAAGATAGTCCATAGACACTTTCTTTTGTCAAAGAAGCTACCTCCACCACAAGGTGCTCCAGTCCACATCCCCATGTCTGATTAGGCATCCCAGCTCTCTGTTAATGCATCACCGCTCCTTCCGGGGCCAGACAAGGCCATACATGCACTGTAGGAGGATGGTTTATAGTCCGCTAAGGCCAGCTAGAATTTAAAGTTATGCATAGCCAAACATCGAGATGTAGTAGCAGGGCCCCGTAATGTAGAAGCTACAGTCGATGCGTTTCACCCGTTTGCCTTGAACACGGGTTCCCTCAAGACCAGTGACCAGGCAAACAGGCGAAATGCATAGACTCTAGCTTCTACATGAGGGCGCTCTGGGACTACGTCTCAATGTCTGACTGTGCATAACTTTAAATTCCA